>NC_056743.1:1203382493-1203499993 GCF_019279795.1 Protopterus annectens | reverse complement strand
AACACATGTATAGACCTTATTACATAAACATGTATACCATATAAAGATAATTAATGCACATGAGAGGTTCACAACATGAGTAAACACAGACATGCAGTAAATTATACTTGCATATACAACTCTTTGTACAATAGTGCTGAGAAATACAATAATGCCAATATACAACAATCTACCACAGTAGCATTACCCAGATGTAGAGGGTACCTAATGGCATTTCTGAACACAATTAAAACTACATAAAAACAAAATTAGGTACATATGGATATCTGCTACTTTCAAATAAACCTAATATAGTGTCAGCTCATAAAATGAACAGCATCACAGGAACCGCTACTATGTATGCTCACAATTTACATGCATTGGATCAGAGTGTTATAGTGCATACCCAACAGTCTTAACTTAAGAGAACAGTGCACAATTTTAAGAGTAGCTAGTGTACTTTTTATTTGGGCTAAAAGTTCATGCTTACTGAAAGCAGTTTTATCACATCTAGGAGGGGAATACATATAAAAGAACAATCAGTTTAAATGGGAACACAATGTGGCATGCACTTTAGAAACGGTAACCTTACTTTTAAATTACATAGTGTGTGGGTGCAGCTGTCGATTTGGAGTAAGTGCTCCTTTCTGGAGAGGTAAAGTTCATTTGATGAAAATGTAAATGACTGTTAAAAGGGTGGAGGTTCTGAAATTTGAATTTAGTTTTTTTGTTCAAAGTGTTTTCATTGAAGCTAAAGTAATGCAAAGTGAGACAAAAGTTCAAATGGAGATAAGCAACTGCTTAAAAGAAAGATCAGCCTGACGCGCATATAAGCCAACCTAGGAAAAATGCATTCAAAAGAAATGTCATGTACAATGACTCTGTCCATACAACAATGAAATTTAAATGCACTTACAGGTGGAATACTAAATTATATTAAGAAATGTATGGAGCAAATACCAATGTAGCACGAAACAGCTGTATGGAAATGAGCATGGGAATTTGAACGTTTCAGGAAAGATAGTCTGCAGAATCAAGGACAATGGAAAATGGGACTAATACCGACTGTTACAGGGGATCTATAGTGATACACCAGGAAACCGTGGTAGATTTGTAATAGTAATGGGCTGTTGGCAAGGAAGGATTATGCTTGGATGAATTTATATTCTCCCAAAAACTGCTATTATAGATCTTAAATTATGTGGGAAAATAATAAACTTTTAGCAGGGAATATTTATGGCTGGGACTAGAACACGGTTTGCAATAGTTAAGTTGTATCAGGGGGCCTAGAATGGAAAAAAAACTAGCAAAACCAATACACTGAAGAAATATACAAGAATACTTGGTATGGAAGGCGAATTCAGTAGGAAACAAAATTCACAGAATTTGCATATTTCTCTGGTACAATAACTGGGCTAGACTGGACAGAATGTTTATTTCACAGGAACAGGTTTAACTAAACTTAACATCCAACTGTTTCGGATCACACAAATAAAAAAACAAGATAAAAATGCAGGGTACTGGAAGTAAACGAGGCACTGGGTCAAGAACGGATAGTGGAAATTTGGGAGTGATTACGGAAGACAGACATTTCTTCAGACGTGATAGCTAGTGAGTGGAATAAAAAAAGGACTTTAAAAATATTGTAAAGTAACAAGAATTTAGAGAGGTTGACACAGTTTCTTTTTTCTGCAGAACTTTAACAGAACATGATGAGGAATGACTGCATGGTGATAAAGGGGAAAAAAAAAAGTGTATTTAGATAACAGCCTTTATAAACCCAAGCATGTTAACTACTTGATACCTCCAGAAAAACATTCGGCACAACTAATGAGGCAACAGAAAGTAGAGAGCTGCTGCCAAAGTTAAGGGGTCTATGACAAGAAAAATACCTAAAGAACCTACAAATGTAATAGAGTTTGGAAATGCTATGAAAATTTGTATAAAGTAGTGGAATGAGGAAACTAAGGAAAAGCACAAAGGAAATACTCAGACTTAATGGTGTCAAAGTTAGAGGAAGTTGAAGCTCAACATATAGCCAAGATAGGATTTAAAATGGTGATAGGACGTCTCCAGACTATTCCAGTGAAGCTTTGGAGGGGAAAAAAGTGATAAATCAGGAAGGTTTAACAGTATTTTAAAAAAGGGAGGGTGGTAGAGCACCACCATCTTGGAAAAAAAGCTGTATTATTCAATCAGGGTAAAGACATTTTAGATGTCACTTCATATAAACCCATTTCAATTCTCACCCAAAATAGCGTTTTTGTCTATACTAGCTAAGGGAATGGCAAATGTGTTGCCAAAATGGATAGATATAATCCCCGTGGTTTTATGGAAGAGAAATAAAATATTTGACCACATTAAACAGAAAAATGATGATCTAGACAGAAGCATAATTAAGAAAATACTGCCATCATTGACATGGCTTGATAGAGAAATCAAGCAGGCATCTGCAATTTTAAAAAGTAGGGCAATGAAGTGTTTACATTCCTGACAGAGTTAATAAGCAGGATACATGAAGTGTCAGGCAGGAACTAACGTAGGGGGATTCCTCTCTGATGCGCTGTGTTTGAACAGAGGAACAAGGCAGAGTTATCCTCTTTGCCCTTTATTTGCATTACATTTAGAGCCATAAGCAAGGGGAAATAATTTTGTACCCAATAAAAATCACAAAAGGACATTTTGAGGTAGTGGAATTGTTTGAGACACTTTTCAAGTCTTTTGGAGATATAAAATTGAAGATGAAACAAAAGCTATAGCAATAAACCATGTACCCACAAACTGTTTCAGCAATACCTAGATTTGTGGGGACATAAGATATTTAAGTGTATGGATTAAAAGGGGTTCTGTTATGCAGACTTCCAAGGTGGCTACACACCGAGAAAACTTGTTTCTAGCTCTCCCAGCAAGAAAAACTCAGCAGAGAAGGTCAGTAGACTTGTGTTTATAGGTACATTTCAGTAACTGTCTAGAAAGTGTACTACCTGGATGCCAGAAAAAAGTACGTACCTGGAAAAATCAAATACAAAAAGTAAGGAAGAAACACTGACTGGGGAAAGTTCTGCAGCTGCTCAGCAAAAAGCAATGCAATCTCCAGACATGATTTCCAGTAATCTACAGGAAGATACAAGACAACTGCACACAGACCTGGATAAAATAAACAAAACACTGATTGAGTACATCAACATAAACAAAAGGCTGGAAAAAAATGGAAGAAGCTTTAAACAGTTATTAAGATGGAATTGCTCAGGAAGAGAGGTTTCAAAAAACAGAATTAGAGCACAGAGAAAAAAAACGAGATTTTCAGCTATACCAGAGAAGCTAAAAGAAACGGACTGCATTAAATTTATGAAAGAAAATAACCAACTGGACTGGTATTCCACAGCAGAAGTGGTTAGTTGAAAGGGCACATTGTGTATGCCCCAAACCTAGCAATAAAGAATGCAACCTAGACCTTTAACAGTAAAGATGCAATCCTACCAGCAGGAGGAGTGGATTCTGACAAAACTGTGGCAGAAGGACAAAATACCAATTACCACCCCCACAAGGGATGATATCTTGGACTTGGTACATTAACCAACATGAGTAACCACTGCAGCATCCATATACGATCATCCTCCCTGGTAAGATCCAACCACAAAGCACTCACTTTCAAAGTCACCATCTCCCCCAACCCCCCTCTACATAGCATCAGATATAAAAACTTCTCCAAAGCAGATTACAGCCTCCTGAGGGATGGTATAAACAGCTTCACAGCCCCCTCCCCCTCTGTAGGTACTGGCACCAATATCCAAAACTACACCAAAGCACTCTACGAGCATTTACATAGATTCATGGAATCAGGAATACCAGACAGGACTAAATCATCCTCTGCAAAGAGTAAACCTGTCTGGTGGACATCTGCAATAAAATCTATAACAAAAGGAAAGAAAAGCTGTCCAAGACCAACAAGGAGCAAGTGTCCAACTGGAAGCAAGGTCTTAGTCAGAACAAGCAAATAAGAGCACTAATGAAATCCTCCAAAGCAAACTTGGGAGTCCAAATTGGCCACATCTCCTAGAGACAATCATAAGGCCTTCTTCACATATGTCTGCAATCTCAAAGGTAGCACCCATATCTGCTCAGAATTGGTGGTCCAAGAACACCACATATACAAATGCCATAGATGTAGCAAACTTGCTGGCCGACAGACTCAGCAAAAACTTTACTCCACTGCCCCCCCCCCCATCAGTAAATCAGGACATCCCCAGTACCGTCCCCTTATATCTAGGGAACAGGTCATCACTGCTCTCTCAAACAAGGCAAAAATACAGCCTCCATGGGACCCAATAACATCCCAGGCTGCATCCTACATGAACTTATGCATGAACTTGCAGCACCACTAGGCACCCTATTCAACCAAAGCCGGAGCACTGGCTTCATCCCAACTGAGTGGTGGACAGCCACTGTCATCCCTTTACACAAAGGTAGAGTATCCACCGATCCAGGAAATTATAGACCCATCAGCCTAACTAGCCTGATCTGCAAGGCCATTGAATGGATCATGGACCTCATTAACAAGGACATTGGCAACCTCCAAACACTTAAACCCACACAGTCTGGCTTTATCTAGGGGAGGTCAGGTCTGCTAAATTTGGTAGACTTCTATGAGACTGTCAGACATGGATGAGGGGAAGACTGCGCACACCACCTACCTTGACCTGGCCAAAACCTTTGACACTATTCCCCACTCGGGCATAATAGACAAACTCTCAAAACTAGGCATCAATCCACAAACTGGCTCATTGATAGAACCCACATAGTCAAAATAGGGGAAGCCACCTCAAGCAGTAGACCTGCAACAAGGGGTGTACCCCAGGGTTCTGTCTGGAGCCTCTGTTATTTGGGATATACTTTTGTGAGGTGCAGGCCAAAACCAGTGGGCTATGGTGGACCAAGTTTACAGAGGACTGCAAGCTGGGTACCATCATCAACTCCCCTAGTGATGTCGAAATCCTCCAAGAGGGTCTCACTCAAATGACTGGTGCCAAAATCATGGCCTCAAGCTGAATATCAAAAAAATGCATCAGCCCTTTTGGGGACAGTGATGTCCCCACGAGTTATCACATGTCGTAAGCACTCAGTTGAGGGATTTGGGTACCCAGGTTGATCGCAACCTGACTTGACAATCATGTTGCTTCCATTGTATGGAAAGCCTTCTATATGGCCCACCTAAGTAAGGGTATCTCATCCAGGGACAAGTTCATAACATCCCTGTATTATTCCCTTATGAGGCCTATCAAGTACAATGCCCCTTTCAGCATGTACCTCACAAAGCACATGCAGCAGCTGGAGAGGCCACAGAGGTTCCTCACCAGGATAATCCAGGGCCTCAAAACATCTACCATACACAGATAGAGTAGAGGGCTAGGGCTTTTAGCCTGTTTCATACAGACTCCTCAGAGGTTACCTCTGGCATACAAGGCATTCCACGGACCCCAGCTTGATAGGACTGCTGCGTATCTGCAAGTCAAGCTGCAATCGAGTAACCCGCACATGCAGCCTCAACTTGGTCTGTGACAACAAGACGTGCTGGTGGGACAGATTTGTGTCCCAGAGACTCCATCTATGGAACAAACTCCCTCTCTACATCAAGCAGAGTACCTCTACCTCTAAGTGCAACCTGGATAACTGGATGGGAAATGGAATATGCCCATGTCCTGCTGGATAGGTGCATCGGGTGCCGATTTGTCTAAATATGGGCTAAACTCTTGGCTAGGCTTATAACGGCCAATAGCCCAGTAATCGCCTATGATACTATGATGGGAGAAAGTGTGGAGAAGGACTACTCACTGTACACACCAGGCAGAATAGTAAATTCATTCCACTAAGGGAATGTCAAGATGCTGGTGTGAGATTCAAACTGCTGTAACCAGCTGTCTAAGGTATTCTTCCATGGAGGAACATAATTAGTTGAAGTGCATACCGAGGAGGAAATACAAAAGTTTGTCCAACAAAAAGTGAGCTGTGAGATTTTGTTTGTTCTTCTGGCAAGAAAGACCATTCCAGTATTTCAACGGAAAATGGAGAGAAGGAAGGAAGCATGAGACTTTACCAGAATTTAAACTACACTGGAAATAAAGCAGACAGGATATGGGCGATGTAGAACACTAATAGAACCAGTGACTCAATGTGGGATTATAATGCAGTAATTATGTTTGTGAAATGTGACCGATTAAGAAAATCTGGTAATATTGGACTTTCAAAATTTTCTTGGATTTGTGGGGGACTCAAATATATACCCTACTTCAAAGCATTTTTCTGAGCATTAATGACATGGAGAGTAGAAGACAGGAGAAAGCTAAAAGTAAAAACATTTTTTACTAGTAGTGCATTTGTGGTGTATGGTTTTCTTTGCATGCTATTTAAGTGTAATAGGGATTCTAAACAGGTGCTGCTTTTACCCTACTTTGTCTTTCGTGTACAGTTTTGAGAAATATATGCAATGCAAAAAAAAGCCTGGTTTAAAAGGCATGACAAAGTTAAAAGTAATATGCTTTTTTCACTCTTGCATGGGGAAAGGACTGTACTGAGGACCTCAGACCATTTAGTTTTAAGAGACAGCAAGGAAATGAAAATATTGATTGAGGCTTTTTTTCTAGGAAATGCATGTATCCTTAGTAATTCTGCAGCTGCTCTTCAGGTTTCCATGGAAACAGTCTGTCCATTTCTCATGCCTCCATGGAGACAATCTGATAGAGAAACTGGAGACAGTCTGGTGAAAAGGGATTAGCTGAGAGAAAAGGAAAATAAAGCAGAGAAATTGGCTAGGACAGTGTTCTAAAAGCAATCAGGGATTTTCCCAGCTGAGAGAGCTTTAAAGATAGGACAAAAACAAATTAGACTTTAAGTGCAGTTTTGCAATGAGGATACTAGTAAACAGGTACTTTTGTTTTTTTCATTTGCTCCCTTCTCTTTCTTTGTTTAATTTTAAGAAATGTAGGTAATTAAATGTAAAAAAAGGAGGTAGAAAGGAAAGGTCTGGTTAAGAGACTAAGACAAAAGAAAAATCAGTGTGCTTTTTTACATGCTTGCATATGGAAATGACTGGGTTAAGACCCTAGACGTTTTCCAGTGACACGTTTATTACAAGGCATGTAAATGAATATATTTTTTTCTGGTAAACAAGGTACCTTTAGCAGTTTTGTGTCTGGTATGCATGTCACTAGAAGATAATTTGATAAAGAGAAATGGCTTGGAGAAAGTGTTTACTGAAAGCATTCAAGTGTTCAGTTGGGAGAGTTATAAAGATAGACAAAAATCAAATAGCACTTACTAAAAAGCACATGCTGTACAATGCGTCTTAGTGACTAACCTTTTTTGGTCAATGCAAACCTGTCTGTATGGCCGTCAACTTAGAACTTTTGTTCTTATTAGGAAGCAAAAACTTCCAATATTTCAAGATGCATAGTTGTGTGTTATGAAGTTAATAGGTTTGGGGGGGTTGTTCCATTTGGTTTTCAAAATGAAAGTTATGTAAGATGTGGCATAGACTCCAATGGATATGACAAGAAACTGTATAAAAGACCAACCTGCCAAACTTTATATGCATGTAACAAAAGTTGGAGTTAGAAATTTAAAAAAGCTAAAAAACAAAACCAGAGTCCAGAACACATTTAATAATCCTCTGACATCTTGGCTTGAATACCTTCTCAGGAGAGGATTCTCCTGAGAAGGCATTCAAGCCAAAACGTCAGAGATTATTAAAAACTTTCTGGACACTGGTTTTGATGGGTTTTTTTTGTTTTAGTCTGGTGTTGGATTGTGGTTGTGTTAAAAAAAAAAGCAGTTACATAAAAGGTGGTAATAACTATACAAGAAAATTATGCATTTTGTAATGTCTTTCAATCTGAAGGTTTTATATTTATCTGCCAGAGCAAAGAGTAGTGAACTATATTAAAATGTAGAGTACAAATATCTATGTTACAGGAGACACCTAGAAAGAACTGAACATGTAAATTTGATAAAGAAAGGTTTTCAGGGTGGCTATTCAGTGGAATATCTGCAGCAAAGGAAAAGAGGAGTTATATTAACTGCAAGAGGAGCTACAATAGCGATAGTAGAGGAAAAAAAAGTGAACAGAAGATGTATAGTACTAAGGGGCTACTGGCAAGGGAGGATTACACTTGCATGCATTTACATTCTACCTAAAACTGCTATAACGGAGCTTAAGAAAATTCTGGGAGAAATCAGCTATCAGCAAGGAATATTACTTATAGGTGGAGAGGAATTTGGTTTGCATCCGTGAAGATGTGTGTGGGGGCCTAAAAGGGAAAATATAAGAAAGGAGGGTAGATTTTTGAATACATACATGAACATATATTTGGCATGGAAGATGTGAATTCAGTACTAGGAGTCGAGTGAATTTATATATTCTTCCAAGATAGAATTTATATCACACAGAAACATGTGCATTTACTGTTTCAGATAACGCACCAATAACTACCTTTCATTTTTATTTTGGTTATGAAATAAAAATGACATCGGTGCCTTCTCACCTATCGGATGAAGATAGTAATTTAAGGAATGGGTTCTGGAATTAAATTCAGGAGCTACTAGAGGATAGAAATATCTTCTGAAAATATAGCTAGGGAGTGGGATAAAGTTAAAGTGGAGTTTAAAACTATGGTGGAACTAAAGGAAAGGAAGATATGGCTAAGTAGTAACAAGAATTTAGAGGGACTGACAAATGTTAAATTACAAAATAGGGGGAATTTCTCAGAAAAGGAGTAACTGCAGAATGCTAAACAGAAAATAAGGGATTACCTCAATAGCATGCACAGGTTTAGAACGATTGCTGTCAAACATTTTTTTTTTTTTACAATTCCAGAGCACAAAAACTTAGCACAATGACTCAAGCAACAGAAAGTGGAAAGGGCCGTCACCAAACTTAAGGAGCCTATCACAAGGAAGACAAGAAGAGACCCTGTAGAAGTATTTTGAGATTGGATAAAAGTTTGTATAAAGCATACAAATCTGGAAATCAAAAAAGCTACAAATGGAAAGGTTTATTGAAGAATTAAATATGCCAAGGTTAGAGGTAGATGAGGCTCAATTACTAAGTTAGTACAGGAAGAGATGAGAAAAATGGTTATGTATAACTAACCTACAAGAAAGTCCACAGGAATAGATGGTATTCCTGCAGAGGTTTGGAAGCTAGGAGGGGAAAAAACTGAAAGATCTGGAAGGTTTTGTTTAAAAGTATTTTAAGAGGAGAAGTACCAGCATCCGGGAAGGCAGTGGTGGTAACAGTAATACCCAAGAGGGTAAAGATCCATTGGATCCAGCTTCATACAGGCACATTTCAATAGTAAACTATGATTACAAAGTGTTTATGCCTATAATAGCTAAAATAATGGGAAAAGCGATACCAAAATTGATATGGATCAGTGGGTTGTGTAGGGGGTGACAAACATTTGACAATTTAACAGAACACTGACCCAGAGGGAAGCAGAATGTAAAACCAATACCACTGTTACTGGTGGGTCTTGATGCAGAGAAAGCATTTGACAGAGTAGACAGACTCAGGAGCAAGGCAATGGAAGCATTTGGTTTCCCCAATACAATTATGAGGTTGATTAGGAGTACGAGGGATCGACGCGAGAATTAAAGTAGTTGGTGTCCTCTAAACATCTGCTTGAGCAGAGGAACCAGACAGGGTTATCTGCTTTCCCCTTTGTTTGCATTATATTTAGAACCATTAGCAAAGAAAATAAGGGACTCAGAATTGAGGATATAATTGGTATGGTAGTCAGGAAAAGCTGGCTCTATTTGCAGATATGTTACACATGACAAAACCAGAAAGACATTACAGTGCAGTGGAGCATTTTAAGAGTTTCAAATCTTCTTGGAATACAATATTAATGAAGCTAAAACAAAAGGCAATAGTGGTAAATTATGTACAGACATACAAACTGGTCCAGCAATATCCATATTTATGGGGACATGATAAAAATGAAATATTTAGGAGTATGGATTAGAAATGACTGTTGTGGTAGTTAAGGATACCTGGCAAGAGACTAAACAGAAAATACAAAAATTGAGAAACTGTTATATGGATACTAAGATACAAGCAATCAAAATGTTTTAGTCCCTTTAGCATTATACATAGGTCAGGCATTTTACGGATAATAAAAAAAAAAGCTTTAAGGATTTTATCTGGTAAGGGAACAGCAAGGGTCAAGTGGGATAAGTGGATTCTTCCAAAAGAAGGCGGCAGACTAGGATTACCCAATTTGAGGGGGTATTTTAGAGCAACAAAGGTAAGGCTCTTATACAAAGCAGAAGCAGAAAACTATGATTCAAAGTGGAAAGGAATGATACAGGGGGAAACTCAAGAGGAGAGATTGAGATTTTGGATACAGACTGTTAGGAGGAACAAAAATCAGAGTATATTCATAAAACAGCAGGGAGTATTCCAAGAACTAAACCAGCATGAGAATAATGAAATATATTCTGCCGATGGGGAGGATTGTAGTTAGGGATACAAATAGGCAAGAGAGGGCTGGAGAATGGAGAAAACTGGCAAAGGAACCAAGGTATTGGGAGCAAATAACCACAAAGGGAAAGGTAATAGAATGGGGAGGAAGCCAAGAATTCATTTGGACTGCAGGTTAGAGACTGCCTTCCCTCTCAAGGATTGAGATCAGAGTATAGGCAAAGAGAAAGAAATAGGTGCTCCTGAATGAAAGACCAGCACTGGTAGAGTTTAATAGAATCTATAACAGAAGCTGCTATTCAAAAAGGCATTAATAGAGCATACAGAATGATGCATAAGAATAGGAGGAGCTTAGAAAGGATTGTGGAAGAGACTGGATAAGCAATTCAGAAAGAGACAATGGGGATACATGTACATCTCCCAAACAGGCAACAAAGCATAGAAGATTTTGCATCTTTGGAAGTGTTGACAGGTATTTTTATACCCCAAGTAGACTCCAAAGAATGTTTCCTCAGGTGGATAGTAAATGGCAGTGTGACAGGCAAAAAAACAGGTGGCTGGGAACATGTACTTTGGGAGTGTAGAGAGCTGGTGGACTTGGGGATTTCCTACAGACCTCTCTGTTGGAGATGCTGGGTAAGTGGATTGCACGGACTAGAGAAATGATTTTTGAGACATGACAGAATTGGAATGGTCTTGCTGAGTCTAATTATGGTGGCTGCTCAAAAAGCAATTACTAGAAAATGAAAATCAAAGTGCAGACCAACTTTACTAGATGTAGAGAATGTAGTAACAGATAAAACTGGAATTGGGATCTTTAGAAAAGGAATGGAGCAAACTAGGAAAAAAATAGAAGTTATGTTCTTACCATAACGTTCCATGTTAGTTGTCTTCTTCTCACCTTCTTTCTTGCTGGATGGGTTCGGAGCCGACCTCGGCTCCGACTCGGCCACTCTAAAAGCTCGAGAGTTGGTTCCACCGGCTCGAGGATCCCTTTATATCCCACAATGCTAGGCGGTATTACCTCAGATCTCGTTTGTAAGCTATGCCCAGCCAAAAATAATACCAGAACCACTGGAAAAGGGAAAAAACCCACCTCTATAAGAGGAAGGGAAGAAAGTGACCTGAAAACTTGATGAAGGAATATATGCACAGAATAGCATATACCTATATACAATAGAGGTGGTAGAAAGAGAGGTCACAATCAAACTCCTCTAGGTCTGTCCAGGCTAGGGGGAAGGAGGGTGGGATGCAAGAAAGAAGGCGAGAAGAAGACCACTAACATGGAACGTTATGGTAAGAACATAACTTCTATATGTTAAGTTGTCCATGGGACCGCGTCCCTAGCACCTTGTCCCGGGTGGCCTATCGGAACAAACTCTTGAGAACAGTGGAACCAAAGTTAGCTCTATGTCTAGAAGCTAAATCCAACTTATAATGAGAAATGAAAGTGTGAGGAGTAGCCCAAGTAGCCGCTGCACAAATGGTGTCAATAGGCAGCCTGTCTTGGAAGGCTATAGAGGTAGCCAAAGCTCTGGTGGAGTGGGCCTTAGGTTGGTTAGGCAGCTTTTGGTGTCTAATTTCATAAGCAAAGGAAATCAGAGATGTTAGCCATCTGGAGAGTGATACCTTCGAAACTGAAAGTCCCTTTCTGCCTTCTGCATAAGAGACAAACAACTGGTCAGTTTTTCTGATCTGTTTGGTTCTATCCAAATAATACCTTAACTGACGATGAACATCTAGCCAATGTAATTTTTGTTCAGACCTGTCAGAAATGTTAGGAAAAAACACAGGGAGGTCAATGCTTTGATTTAGGTTAGACGCAGAGGCTACTTTAGGTAAAAAGGATGGATTGGTTCGTAAGGACACCCTGTCTTTATGAAACAATAGATATGGTGGTCGACTGCTGAGTGCATGAAGTTCTGAGACCCTTCTAGCTGAAGTAATGGCTACCAGAAAGAGAGTCTTCCAGGATAGCAATTTCAATGAACAGGAAGATGCAGGTTCGAAAGGGGGAATAATCAAAGATGTGAGAACTAAATTAAGGTCCCAAGAAGGAGGATTTCTTATAGGAGGTCTGAGAAGAAAAACTCCCTTCAAAAAAGCTTTGCAAAGCTTGTGAGACATGATGGCATAATCTGAGATGCCCACATGAAAGTTAGAAATAGCTGCCAATTGAACTTTAAGAGTAGAAGGAGATGAACCTGCATGGAAGAGTTCAGCTAGAAAATCAAGGACTATTTGGATGGAAGCAGTGAAAGGATCTATGTCCCTTCCTTGAGCCCAATAGGCAAAACGTTTCCACTTACTAAGATAAATCTTCCATGTGGAAGATTTATGGGAAGCTATCAAAATATCTCGAACAGAGATATTTGAGGAAGCCTGGCTAAGGTTGGAACTGGAGGAACCAAGCAGTGAGGTTCAGAGAGGGGAGGGAGTGATGTAACTGACCCGACTGATGGATCAAAAGATCTGGAACTAGGTCCAGATGCCAAGGTTGCTCCAACAGAAATTGATGTAGAAAGGGGAACCAAACCTGTCGAGGCCAGTAAGGAGCAATGAGGATCAATGAGGCCTTCTGAGCGATAGCTTTCTGTATCACTTGAGAGATTAGTGGGAAGGGAGGAAATGCATACAGAAGTCCCCGGGGACAAACTTGGACTAGAGCGTCTCTGCTGGGCTGGCCTGGTAACGGGAATACGGTGAAATAATCTCTGCACTTGCTGTTTTGGGGAGTATCAAAAAGGTCGCAACAAGGCTGACCCCACTTGAGAAAAATTTTCTCCAGAATAGAATCTTTCAGAGACCACTCGTGAGGCATGAGTATAGCTCTGCTCAACTTGTCCGAGATTAGATTGGACTTCCCGGGGATGTGCGTTGCTATCAGAAACCGCTGAGAAGAAATCGCCCATTGCCACAGTCTGAGTGCTTCTCGACATAGGGGATAGGACCTGGTTCCGCCTTGTTTGTTGATATACCACACTACAAACATATTGTCCGTCTGGATTGCTATCGTTCCCAAGGGAAGAGAGTCTTGAAGGGCTTGCAACGCTAAAAGCACTGCTCTCATCTCTAGAACATTTATATGCAAGTGGCATTCGCCTGGTTGCCATATGCCCTGGACTGTTCTGCCCTGATAATGCCCCCCCCCACCCGATCAGGGAGGCGTCCGTTGTCAGAGTAGCAACCGGAGGGGAAAGAACAAAGGGTCTTCCCAGGAAGAGCTGAGGGGAAGAAATCCACCAAAGAAGATGATTCTTGCATGCTTGCGTAATCATAATGGTGTGGGACATCGGAAGTTGCTGGTACGACCATTGTGTGAAGAGCATCCATTGAAGGATTCTCATATGGAATCTGGCTAATAGAAGTAGAGGGATAGCAGCCGCCATAATCCCCAGTACTTTCAGAACTAATCTGGCTTTGACTCTGTTGCTGTGGAAGAGAAGGGAGACCAGTTTGCGTATGTCTGTTATTCTTTGGTCTGTTAGTCTCGCAGACATGTTGACTGTCTAGATTTGCGCCTATGAAGGTAATAGCACGACAAGGCGACAAAACAGACTTTTCGCAATTTATTGAGATGCCTAACTTTTGACAAATGCGAAAGGTGTAGTCTCTGGCCATTAGAAGAAGATGCTTGGTAGGAGCCAGTCATCCAAATATGGAAACACCTGGAATCCTTGACGTCTCAGGTGAGAAGCTACCACTGCTATGCATTTGGTAAACACCCGGGGGGCAGTGGTGAGACCAAAGGGCAGGGCTCTGAATTGAAAGTGACTGGTTCCCAGCCAGAAGCGGAGAAATCTCCTGGAGCGTCTGTTCATTTTTATATGATAGTATGCATCCTGGAGGTCTATAGAGCACATCCAGTTTTCTTTTCCCAAAAGGGGTAGGATGGATTGTAGCGTGACCATCCGAAATCTTGTTTTCTTGACCGACTTGTTCAAGATACTGAGATCCAAAATGGGTCTCCAGTCCCCTGTTTTCTTTGGAACCAAAAAGAATTTGGAGTAGATTCCGGATCCTTGCTGGTCTGCTGGCATTGGCTGAATGGCTCTTTTTGCAAGCAACTTTGAAATTTCCAACGCTGCTTGATCCCTTTGAGCGGGTGGAACATCTGGAAGGGATTTTTTTGATTGATTTGGAATACGAAAGAACAGAATGGAATAGCCTTCGGAAATGGACTGTACCCACTTGTCTTGAGTTAGGGATCGCCAGTCTTCTGGGTACAGTGACAATCTTCCCCCGACTGCCTCCGAAGGTGGCCAGTCGGGCAAAACCTCAGGGATGCTGGAAGGGCTTATCGGAAAAAGTTTCGATTGCCCTGGTTCTGCGGACCCCCCCCCCTGCCTCTAGGGCGACGTCTACCATTATTGTTCCCCCCTCTGCCTCTGGAGGGGAACCGACTCTGTGCGTCAGGCAAAGTCCCTTGAGATTGTTTGCGGAACCACATTTTCCCACTTTTCTGGCCTTTGGGGTAAGGCCTAGGAGTAGAAAAACGGACTCGGACGGCAGAAAGAGTTTTGCCATCCGTCTCGCACCTCGTCAAGGTTTCTTTCACTTGAGGACCAAAGAGAGATGATCCATCAAACGGGGAAGAAGTGAAAGACGTTTTAAAGGGGTCCGCAAAATTGCATAGCCGCATCCAGGCATGCCGGTGTAAGGCAACACCTGTCCCTGCGGCTCTGCTCGCTCCATCAGCCGCATATGAAAGGAGGCGCATGGAGGAGTTAACTATAGAATTTAGGGTAGCCAGCTGAGCGTTCATCTTGTCCTGAAAACCCGCAGCTGTAGGATCCTTCAACATGTCACTCGCTTCCTTGATCAAATCTCTTTGAAGACGAGTGAAATGGTATAGGTAGTTCAGCGAACGCATAGCAAAGGTCGCTGTCGAAAACATCCGCTTCCCGTACCTGTCCATAGACCTAGATTCCTTGTTAGGAGGATGGACAGGCACCGAAGGATCAGCTAGTTCCTTCTTAGTGGCAGCAGCTACCACCATAGCATCCACAGAAACTCCCTTGGTCAGAAATTGCTTATCTGCTGGTGCTGTGATAAACTTTGATGGTCTCCTGGCGTGGGGTCCACTGAGTCAGGAGCCGCCCAAGCGTTTTTTGCTACCACCTGCATGAGGGGGTCAAAGGGGGGGGGACACCCAGGAGGTGGAAGGGCGAGAGCCAAACGCCTCAAGATACACAGATTCATCCTCCGAAGGGTTAAGGGCTGGCCAATTTCCCCTCTGTTTCAGGATTTCTAGAATGTCTGCAAAGGAGACATCTTCAGAAGGGGAACGGGGAACCTTCGGAATCCTCTAAATCTGTGTCAGAGGTGACAGACTCAGGTGAGTCTATGTGCTTCCTCTTACACTTTCTCTTCCTAGGGGGCTCCCCTGCCAATTCAGGAGAGGCCTCGGAAGAGGATGAGATCCCCACAGGGGATTCTTGAGGAGCTGGCTCTCTGCGGTCTGGGATGAGGGAGTGAGTAGACATAACCTGAGGCACCGAAGAGGGAGGGGCGGACAGAGCCGACTGTGGAGTTGAACCAGGTTCCAACACACTCCGCATGACCTCGAATGCACCCCTGTCAGGCAGAGCCAGAGGTCCCCACTCCGAAAAGCTGAGAACCCCCCTCGGCACAGACAGTGATGGCTCCGAGGCCAATGTCGGAGCCGAACTCACCAGCGCGGAAGCACCGAGAGGGAGAGCGGGGTCGGACAAGGGTCCGATGCCACTCACCCCCTCGGAGCAGACGAGGGAAATCCGGCGCCGAGATTCTTCAAAGGAAGAAATCGGAGCCGACGACGGAACCGAAGACAATTGTATCGGCTCCGACGCTACCACAGTCTCTGTTCCAAAACGCCCCGGCTCCGAGCTCAAAGGAGTCGGAGGAGGAACATTTTGAGGGATAGGGTCAAGCATCGACTGATGAGTCGGGCTCTGAAGCATTTGGGCCAGTGCCTCGGACTTAAGTCGACTCACTACCCTCTGAAGGTCATGATCCGAAAGCCTCGATGACCTAGAGGAGTGAGATCTATGGCTCCGTTCAGACAGCAAGGGAGACGCTGGAGCCGAATGAACGGAGCCAAGGGACGGTGACCTAGACCTCTTTCTAGATGTCTGCTCCGATGGTCTGATCGGAGCCGACACAGGAATTTCCAATGCCTCGGCTCCAGCTGGAGCCGAGGGAACCACAGAAGCTGCAGTCTGAGACTCATCGGCTCCAGCCGGAGCCGATGTAGCAGTAGGTTTCGAAGCCTTAGGCCTCGACTCAGAAGCTGGAGTAGAGGACCTAGAAGCCTTAGAGGGTTTGCCCGAAGTAGCAGTAAGGGAACCCTCAGGCTTAAGCAAACCTCTTAAAATGAGTTTGTTTTTTCTTTCCTGCAGGACTCTAGGGCTGAAGCCATGGCATACAGCACAAGAGTCCTGCAGGTGTAAAGGTCCCAGGCAGTACACACAAGAAGTGTGACCGTCTGTCAGAGACATTTTCTGACAGCACGAGTCACACTTCTTGAAGCCTGAGACCTTCGAATCCTTGGACATTACAAGGAACAAGTGCAACCAAACACAACACAAACACACAGATTACACTATACACAAAACAACAATAAGTTAAATTAAATAAAATTACTCTAGTTTAATAAGAGTCCCTACAGAAAAACACACACTCCAAGGGAATGGGAGGGCCCGAAGGCCTAAGGGAAGAACTAAAAGTTCTTCTGGTAAAAAAAGAATGAAGAACAAGGAGGAAGGGATAAAACCTTTAAAATAGGGGAAACTGATTAGAAAACTAATTTTAAAGGGTTTTATGAACTTTTTTAAAACTATTTCCTACACTAACCTGAAGCCGGTGAAGCAACACGTCTCGATAGCTGTAGCAGCAAACGAGATCTGAGGTAATACCGCCTAGCATTGTGGGATATAAGGGGAGCCTTGAGCCGGTGGAACCAACTCTCGAGCTTTTAGAGTGGCCGAGTCGGAGCCGAGGTCGGCTCCGAACCCATCCAGCAAGAATTAAGGCGAGATAGACAACTTAACATCGGGAATTGTGGGAACAATATATGAAGAGAAGGAATGAGGTTTAAGAGGCAGGATTTGAATGAGCCATATAAATCTTAACTGACTGACTGGATAGATAAGTGATGTACAATGTTTGCAACTACAGTTGTATTAATGACATCTGATGCATAAGGTTTGCAACTAAGTGGTGTCAATGTTTTTCCACTTATATAAAAATGTAAAATTGCCAGTCATACATGATAATTTAATAAAGAAATTGATTAAAAAGCAAAGTGTTTTGTTATGGCCAGTCAGAGGAGACTGAACAAAAGATAACGGAGACTCTGGGAGCTCCGTATTATGGATATAGATAGTAGGATACAAGCAGTGAAAATAGTTTTAGACCCTTTAGTTTTATATACAGGTCGTGCATATTTTTATCAATGAGAGAAGTTGTGGATAACAAAGAGTTGAAGAAATTTAAGAGAGCCATGGTTAAATTAATTTTGCTCATAAAACAAAGTGGTTTAGGATTACTTTATCTAAATGGATTCTTCAGAGTTCTGGTTAATGTACAACGGAAACAGAAGGTTATAAAATCAATGCGGAAATGGAGGAGGATAATGAGGTGGAGGAAGTTAGAGATAAGAGGACTGTTGGACTTTGGATAATGCAGACCTTGAATAAAAAAGATGGATAAAATATTTTTTAAACTTTAGAAAACTAAGCCAATACAGGAGGGAAGAAATTAGACTTTGTCCACAGGGATGACCGCAAGTAGGGGTATAGAAAATGGGCAAGGGACTGAATTTACTACACTAAATTGGTAAAGGAACCAATATTAGAAGCAAATAACTAGACAGGGAAAAGTAATAGAATAGGATGAGGCCAAGCAGTAGTTTTGGACTGCAGTTTAAAGACGGCCTTCCCTAGGAGGAACGGATATCAAAGTGCAGGCAAAGAGAAAGCTACAGGAGAGTGTCAAGTAAAAGAAAGTATGGTTGAGTTTTTAGTGAAGTCTAGATCAGAGGCAATTTAAAAAAAAGGGATGATTAATGGGGCATGTAAACTACTATATAATAAGTGTAAGCATCAGAAGATGTTAGGAAAGATAATTTACAAGGGAGCAGTTGGAAGACTACTGTATGGTTTTCAACTATGAAAACATACAGAAGGTTTAAGATTTTTGTTTGGAAATGTTTGCATATGTATTTTTACCTTACGCACACCAGAGAAACTTCCTTAGGTAGACATCAAATGGAGTCGATAGGAGAAAGGTAACTGGGAACATGTTTTTTGGAAGAATAAAGAGCTGGCAGATTTTAAAAATTCCCTACAGAGAACTTTGTCAAACATTGGAAAAGAGATAACTTCTAGCTAAGGAAAATTGATCCTTTTGAGCTCTGACAGGATCTGAATTGTCTATAGTAAGGCTTTACCAAAGTCTAATGCTACTGGGTGCCAAAATAGTTAATGGAAAACTAAAAATCTATACCAACTATAATTGAAGTACAGAATATTTTGAAAGTGATAAGTAGTGGTATGAACTTAAGAAAAGGGATGGAGCAATTACATAAATTAATGGAACACAGCACACGAACAAACAATAAAACAGAAGAGAAAGAGCAACTGCCACTCAGGCAGCACAACTCTATTGTTTTTAGCGCTTTCATCTGCTGTAAGCTTGACTTCCTCAGAAAACCAAAATCGTTTTGAGGAAGTCAAGCTTACAGCAGACAAAAGTGCTAAAAACAATAAAGAGTTGTGCTGCCTGAGTGCTGGTTGCTCTTTCTCTTCTGTTTACATAAATTAATGTACTTGAGGGAACAATACCTGCAAAATATTCAGGAGCAGGAGGAGGAGTGAAGTTTAAGACAGAAATTCAGCGATTTATGTAATGATGAAATGAATAATTGCTAAGAAAGAGAACATTTGAGTAATATACAATGCATGAACTTAAGAAAACAATACAGATTAATATTTGTCAGCATATGAGAGACTATATCCTAAATTGATAAAGGTGTTTAAAATGATATCACAAAGTAATTAGCCCTACTGACATAGTAAATGCATACTACTGGCCTGCCAAGTGTGTGCACTTCTGCTGCATACGATTTTAGCTACAGTTTTCCACTATGCTATCAGATGCACAAGATGAATCCCATGGGACTTTAACAAAGCATTTCAGCTTGTTGACAGAAAACGGATTTGATGCAACACTACCAAAGTCTACAGAAGCATTTGAAAAGGTCAGCCAGTAAGATGGCAGTTACAGTTCCGTACAGGTAAGTGTTCGCCACAACAAAATGAAGGAACAATAGTATGTGGAACTGATGGGAAAAGACCACGAATATGATTTCAGGGGAGCAGATCATACCTGGCTAGATCATCAGAAGCAGAATCAGGTAGCAAAGCATGTAAGGATGCATCCTCAGGAAGCAAGTTCTACAAGCAATGAGAGAGTGCTTCAGCTCAGGCCACAGTATGGTGTGCTGTTCTAGAGGTCATATGAGAAGATGCACATATGGGTGTTAGGAGTCTAAAGGATACCAACCAGAAGGATGTACAATTTGGAAAACTATATATACACAACCAGAAACTAGAGGGGCAGAACTTCTCTCTAAAGACCAGAAGAGGCACGGGAATACGATATAGGTATAACATATCATGCTAAAAAGGTATGAAGGGATCACCCTGATCAGGAGGGAAGAGAAAAATCAAATTGGCTGCCCACTCAAAAAAAAGGGGGCTTTCAACTCCCTGGATCTGCAAAACTACTTGCAAGAAAGTGATGTGGAACTATGGAACAGACTACTTGAAAGGGTGGTAGACAGGCAATCCAGAGGCATTCAAGAAGGCATGGTTGACAAAGAATGCAGGGATTAACACAATGAATGGACATACCACATTGGCTTGGGCATATTATACTGCCCAACTCCTACCACTTGACAATATAATGCAAAGTGTATTCACTCAATCCTGAACTCCTAAATCTGCTAATCTTTAAAAGAAATGTATACAACTTCTCTGACACACTATTTGTTTCCAAGAATGTCCAGTGGAGAAATGCAACTTTCTGTGGAGGCATGAGACAATAACAAAGACAGACAGCATTAAAATAAAATATTTACAAAACAGCAGTACATTAAGACACGGAAAATGGAATAGCATAGTAACTTAAGAGCCAGAACATTTATTATTTGTTTTACATTTGTTGACCGGGCTAGTCCAACTGGATACATGTCCATTTTCAGTAAAGGCCCGGGGATATAAGGTCCAAAATATGCTAATATAACAGTAGTACAAAAAATGAAAACAAACATCTAAATAAAACATTAAAATACAACATTGCTGTAGGCTAACATTGTAGAAACAGCATGAGAAGAACCATGGGTACACAGTTTTGTAATTCTAGAAGCAAATATCAATGGTTAAGGGGTTGACATTTGACATGTAGAAGAGTAGGATAAGAAAGATAGATTAAAAATGTATTAAGTTGGTTCAGAATTAAACACTCTAGTAAAACAGATGGTATACATTCAAAAGCTGAAATACAGGTGCCTGGAGCAGGGGTAATTTTCCAATTGTATGTACTACAGGGTAGTATACAGACAATAGAAGAGTTGAAAAAATAGAGCAAACAAGAGGCTTAGTAATCTGACTAGGTTGTTGGAGGGTGAAAAAACAGTAATGCTATACAATTAGTGTTAATCTGGGTTAATGCATGGGCATAGCCATTGTATTTTGAACAATTTTAGTTGATTTTTGAAGAGTGGTAATTATGAAAGTAATTGTAGATTGCTGGGAAGCCTGTTCCAAATTTTCCCTACAGAATTACAGGAGAGTCACCTGCTTTATTATAGGATTTCTGGATAGTTATTAGTAATTTATTTGCTGAGCAAAGGGTAGTAAGATTTCTATAGGGGGAAATTAGGCTATTGAGAATTAGAGTATTATTGAGCTAAAAGTATATTATGGGTGATAGTAAGTTGTAGTAGGAGGCATCGTTGTAGGAACCATTTTTCCAGAGTTAAATACAGTTTGAGTAATGGTTTGAAGTGCAGCTGACGAGCGGGCAGTAAACACTAGTGTAGAATCGTCTGCATATTGAATGCAGGTGGGTTGAGGAATATTTAAATGTAGATTAATGAATATTGAGAAAAGGAGATGTCCCAGGATAGAGCCTTGTGGGACCCCTAGAGTAATGGGAAGAGGAGTGGAAAGGTTATTGTCCCAGAGGACAGCTTGCTGTATTTTCGAAATAGGACTTGAACCACTGTAGTGCCTGCGAGCCGAGAGTCATTTCAGTACGTCTAGAAGTATTTGATGGTTCACCATATCAAAGGCTTTAGAAAGGTCAATAAAGAGTGCAGCAGAGAGCTTATTATTGTTTGTTAATACAATCAGAGAAGGATAAGAGGGCAGTAGTAGTACTATGGAAAGCCAAGCTGACAGTAGGTTATTTTGGAGAAGGTGATCAAGTAGTTGTTGGATGCATTTTTCCATTACTTTGGCTTGAGAAGAGAGAGTAGGCTATGTGGCGAAAGTTAGTTCTGTTGAGTTACCACCCTTGTGAACTGGTATGTGAGATTTTCCAGAGAAATGGGATGGAGCCTTCAGTAATGGTTCTATTGATAAGTATGGAAATACAGTAGGACAGTACTTTTGCTGCAATTTGCAGATATTCAGCTGAGGGGGTCCAAGGTTTAAGTTTGGTAAATAGTCAGGCAATACCACTGTCTTTCTAGTTGCCCACCTCTTATGTTAATCTGACCATATATCTCATTTCTCTCTACTTTCACTGGCTTATGTGAGTAATCACAAAATCACCACTTTTGAAATCCCACCCCTTCAATTTAAATTTATTGGCCATCCTACTGTATTTCATAGTAGGAAAATACAAAAGTGATCACCCCTTTCAGTCCATCTTGCTGTTTTAAAAATAGTAACTCTCCACTAAACTTTAACTTTTTAAACAGGTAAAACTCAAGTTACCTACTTTCACATCTAACTTCTAGTGCACACTGCAGAGTGCATTCTTTTCAATCTTACCTTTAAGCATCCCTGTGCTAGCACTTTCTCTAATACCTGCTGGAAAGCACTAGGAAGCCTTAAACTCTCCTTGTTAACAAGGAGAAATTAATAGTAGGCACTAAACAGCCTATAATTGCAAAGTACCTTGCTAAGGAAACAGCTCCTATACTTTACAAAGAAAAAAAAAAGCCCCAAACCAGGCATGTCCAAGGGTCAGCTTCCGGTGATTTCTCCTGTCCACCTGGTGAATCTGGGCATACTGGGGCAATGCAGCAATTGCCTCATGTACACAGACAACCCTCTCCTCCTACCGCCCAACACTACAACCTGTGAGAGATGCACTTACATAGCCAAAATGGAAGCAAAGCTCTCTCCACCCAAGGTTGTGCTAAACAGTCAAGAGGAGAAGGTCAACACCCACACTACACCTCAAGCAACACATAGCCCTTCTAAACCCGCACCACCAACACCCACATATAGCAACACTAAATCCACATATGCAGAGGCCCTTAACTGTAACCTGCCCAAGCAACAAAGACCTCTGAAGCTGAAACGCAAACAAACACCAATCACAACCAATGTGTCACATACTTCACAACACCAGTGTGCCACCCAGCAACAGCCCCTAAGGCAAGACAATGTACCTAACACTTTAGTCATAGGTGACTCTATAGTCCGGCACACTGATGTCCCTCTCACCAGGTTGAATAAGAAGAAAATTACAGTCAGCTGCCTGTCGGGTGCCAGGATCCGCCACATAACGCATGCACTCAAGTCACTCCACAACAAGTACAAATGACTGTCATTGTCCATGGAATGACTTGAGACGTACCTCCCTGGACTACATGAAGAGACATGGAAGAGCTCTCAGATCATGTGGCCCAGGCAGGTATGACCCTAGCCCTGAGTAGCATCCTGCCTTCGCCCAGAATGATACCACAATACAAGGATAAAATGATTAACTTCAACAATTGGCTAAGCTTATGGTGTCATTCAAAGGGGTTCCAGTATCCGTCTGCCTGGGATGACATGATTGACAGACCACGATGCTTTGCCAGAGATGGTCTGCACCCGTCGCCCCTGGGATTCAGGTTACTGGCTAAGGCTCTTGCCACCCCTATAGTGCCTTTTTTAGGCAAACTTCAAAGGACAAAACCACCACCGTAACAGGTACAAGCATGCAAAATCTGAAGGTAGTGCTACTTAATGCTAGAAGTCTAAACCTCAAAATGCACTCTCTCGAGGCACTCCTAAAAATGGAGAACATAGATATCTGTGCAGTAACTGAGACCTGGTTCAAGGCTCCAGAGAGCACCCCTGCAATACCAGGCTACAACTCTTACCACACTTTTCGGCCACCAAACCAGGACCGAAACACTAAAGGTGGAGGAGTGTCAATATTCACACCACCAGGCTAGTTGGCCAACACAATGTGTCTGAAATTCTCCAAGTGCAACTTTGTAGCTTGCTACAGATCCCCCACCATACCCCAGGATTCTCACTACACCTTTCTAAACATATTGGAAAATATTAAGATAGAACCAAACATCCTAATACTGGGTGATTTTAACTACCCTGCCATTAACTGGGAAAACTACTCATGTCCCAACACCTTTGTGCAACGGTTCTTGGAATTCATAAATTCCAATGCCCTGGATCAACTAATCCATAGTCCCACCAGGGGCTCCAATATCCTAGACCTGGTCATTACCAACATGGGAAATCAATGCTCCATACCTATGGTCACCCCCTCGTTAGTCAGGTCTGACCATAAGCTAATCACCCTTAACATCCACATCCCACCCCCCCCAAGTAAAGAAACCACCATAAAAACTTCTCCAAAGCCAACTTCATGCTACTCAAGTCAGAAGTGACAAACTTCATGACACCCATGCAGACAGGAACTGAAAGTTCAACTGCTGAATCCTACACTATGGCACTGTACGAGCACATCCACTCATGCATGAATCGTGCCATCCCAAATAGAACCAAAATGCTCTCATCCAAAAAAGGAAGCCAATCTGGTGGTCCCCTGCCATAAACAAACTTTACAACAAAAGGCAGAAACTTTTGCAGAAAAGAGGAAAATCCCAGGATGCAAAAAACTCCCTTACTAGCCTCAGTAAGAAACTGAGATGCCTCAAAATCCTCCAAAGCTAGTTACGAAAATAAAATTGCCAAAGATTCCAAAGACAACCACAAAGCATTCTATAATTATGTCAAGAATCTAAATGGCAATGCTCAGATCTGCTCTGAGCTAAAACAGAATGGCATTAAATATACTGATCCGAAGGATATTGCCAATATCCTGGCAGATTGGTTCAGTGCCAACTTCACCCCACTCTCACCCCCTAAATGGCCCATCTCAATACTGGAAGATTGCCAAATTCCAGTAATAACGGCCACACAGGTACGAAACGCACTCTCTAAAGCCAAGAATACAGCATCCATAGGACCAGATGACATCCCGGGCTGTGTACTACCTGAACTACAATATGAACTGGCACCTCACCTAAGTGTCATGTTTAATCATAGCCTCACCTCAGGTTTCGTGCCCACTGAGTGGCGCAGAGATACAGTTATCCCAATCCACAAGGGGGGATCCACCTTCGATCCCAGAAACTACCGTCCCATCAGTCTGACAAGCCTTATCTGCAAGGCCATGGAGCGTATCATGGAACTTATAAACAAAGACATTGGCAACCTTCAAACACTGGACCCCACCCAGTTTGGGTTTGTGAAGGGCCGATCTTGTCTCCTGAACCGGATTGACTTCTTTGAATCAGTCTCCAGAGCCATGGACAAGGGTAAGGTGGTCCACACAGCCTATCTAGACCTTGCCAAGGCCTTTGACACCATTCCCCCACTCTGGAATCCTAGATAAACTTACTAAGTTGGGCATTAATCCCCATGTCACCCAATGGGTTGCTAAATGGCTTACTGATAGAACCCACACTGTAAAAGTAGCCGACTCCAAATCCAGCTCCAGACAAGTGACAAGTGGAGTACCTCAGGGTTCAGTCCTGGGGCTGCTCTTGTTTGGCATCTACTTCTCTGAAGTACAGGTCAACACTAAGGGACTCTGGCTAACAAAGTTTGCATATGACTGCAAACTGGGAGCCATTATTGAATCCCCAAATGATGTGGATACTCTACAAAAGGGCCTTACAGAAACAGATGCTTGGTGCCAGAGCCATGGACTCAAGCTCAATGCCAAGAAATGTATGGTTATCCCCTTTGGGAAAAAACATGTATCCATGAATTACCATATAGGTGGCAGTACACTAAACACAGAAAGTGTGATAAGAGACTTAGGGACACAGGTGGACAGTGGTCTCACCTTCGATAACCACATCGCCACAACAGTCAGGAAATCCTTCTATGTGGCACACCTCATCACGAAGGGCTTTTCATCCAGAAAAAGGAGGTCATTGTCCCACTGTACTCATCCCTCATTAGACCCATTATAGAATACAACGCCCCATTTGGTATGTACCTCTCAAGACATCTGCAACAACTGGAAAGGCCTCAGAAATACCTCACTAAAAGAATTACAGGCCTAAAGCAGATGCCCTATGCTGACCGCCTTAAAAAACTCCAGCTATACTCTGTCGCATATCGTCTACTCAGAGACGATCTCTGCTTAACATACAAGGCCATGTCAAACCCAGAGCTGTTGGACATGCTACACTTAAAGAAATCCAAATCCCTCAGAGCTACACGCTCCAGGGATCTAAACCTTGTCATCACAATAAACAAAACATGTTGGAGGGATAGGTTCCTGACCCAAAGACTCCCCAGACTCTGGAATAGATTGCCCATACATGTCAAGCAGAGTGCCTCTTTGGACCTTTTCAAGAGGAACCTTGACGATTGGATGGGAGAAAGGAAATTCACCCCAGGGATCACGTCAGTCGCCCTGCTAGACAGGGGTCCAGGAAAGTAAATAATGTGGGAAGAAATAGCAAGGGAATTGTTATGGCTAGGCTTGTATAGGCCCTAGGGCTGACAGCCTAGTACCAACCTATGAACCTATGGATGTAAGAACTGGCTTTAAAATCAAAGGTAGGGGTTGTGCTAGTCAGGGAGGGTTAAGCTAACAGGAGGTTAGGAGTTAGCAAGAGATTGTACAGTTTCAGTAAAGAAGGTATTGAGGGCGTCGGCAATCTCATTGGGAGAGTCCTGCAGGGGTTGGAGTCTTGGTGTAAAAGTCTATTTATAGCTGACCAGAAAGTTTGTGATTTTTGTTGATGTTTGCGCTGGAGTTTAAAGTAGTAGTTCTTTTCATCAAGGAGTACTGATTTTTTAGTGGCAATTCCTAAAATGTTTATAGTTCTGATGGTCAGTTAGGTTTTTAGTGTTTCTCCATTTAGACCAGATCTTATTTCTTACTAGGATTTTTTGTCCAGTCTCTTTAGTGAGCCATGGAGCAGCTTTACTTCTAGTTCTTATAGATCAAGTAGTGGCATGGTATTCCAGGATTTGTAGGAATTTGGAGTTAAAATGGGATGCAGCTTCCTCAAGGAGCAGTTGTTTTAAGGGAGACCAGTCACAGGCTTGCAGCTCAGCTTGAAAGCTAACCTGATTAAAATATTTTTTGTTCTGTGCAGTTTTAAAGATGGTTTGGTTGGGAATGAAGGTTTTTTTGCCTCATTATACAAGTAAGGAAGGCATCGCTAATATCGTCAGGAAGGGTATCTGCTTTGTAAGAGAGGAGATAGCCATTTACTAGGATCCAGTCTAAGGTACTTTCTTTTCTACTAGGCTTATGGATTCTGGTTGGGGTGGTGATAATTTGTGAGAAGCCAGAGATTTATATGGAGTGTAGGGCTGGATGAGGTACAGCTATTCCAGTCAATATTAAAATCACCAAGTACAATGGTTTCTTGTGGGAAGGATGAAGAAAGCCAGCAGAAGATAGTTTCAAGGATGTTGATATTGCCTGGAGGTAGGTAGGAGCATATTATATAAATGGACTTGCTAGCATTGATCTGAAGCTTAGAGAAGGATTTCTGCATTACTATCTAAAGGAAGTTGTATATCTACTGTGGAAACCCGTAGCCCAGATTTAAACAGAATTGCTACCCCACCACCCTTTTTGGTTGTATGGTCTAATCTTACTATATTACAAGATAATGAGTAAATCCAAGTAACAATGCAGTAACTTTCAAGAAACAGTTATTAATGCTGTTTTAAATCAGTGCAACAAGAATACCATTGCTTTAAATGAACTGCATACAAGTAAATTCAAGATATTAAAGAAGTGACTAATGATGGTTTCAAGTGAGTACTTACAGGATTCTGCAGTTGCATGTGTAATTCTGAAGATGGGGGACCAGGAAGGATTTAATATCAGATGTTCGAAGACCAGTCTTATGACCATTTAGACTTTGTCAGTAAACTCCCTCTATTTTTTCAGGAGGATACCACCAGTCAACCCTGTAATAAGGTTGTGAATACCCATACAGTCATCTTCAAAGGATGATAGTGAATCACACTGCTTAACATGCAAGGGGAGTCAATTCCAGAGGTTTGGGAAGCACTGTATTAGGACACTGTCCCTCTACCATGTTTTATTTATCTTTTGGTGAAGATTTAGGTCCTTGGTTCCAGTACTTTTGGAGCCATTGGAGTTGGAAATACTGGCAGTCCAATACAACCATAGTTCTTGTGGGGTGGTAAACAAGGCAGAGATCTCCCTCAAAAGCTTATAAAGATACCGAATAAAGGGACAGATGTTTGAAGCTCTTGATATCTCAAGGATTTTAGGCATGTGATCTTTTTGGTCAGCAACTGTTGGGATTTAACATTGATATGTTTAGTGAGATGAATCCTAAAGGGGATAACTGGTCTGATCAATGTTGAGCATAAGGGATAGATTAGCACAAGAAAATGTTCCTTTTACAATTAGCTCTACTTAATAAAAAGATTTCCTGACCACTGCTGTTATAGGATTGTCAAAAGAGGGAATCAACTATGATTGTCAAAAGAGGGAATCAACCCAAGTTCCTAGGTCCCTCACTATAGTTTTGCTTTGTTGAAGTATGTTGTCTACACAGTGTGAGGGAAGTGGCCATCTGCCAAAGATGCTTCTTAGCATTTAATCTGAGCCCACTTTTAGTACACCCAAGACTTTTCCAAGGAGAGTTAAAGCTGGAAAGTTTGTGTCAGAGGGTGACAACACCCAGCTTGCAGCTGTCTGCAAACTGTTAAGAGGTCTTGGATTTTTGTTTGGAGATCTGGGATGGAAAGGCCAAAAAAAGAAAGGACCAGGCACTAAGCACAGGACACATTCATGCAACTCAATGTGAGGGTTTGGTCTTTTTGCCATCTTATCAAAGGGATCAACTTTTTTAAAACACCTTTAGTGAATCACGGGACATAAGCAAACTTGCATAAACGTAATGAAACTATATTAAAAAGTTCACATTTAGAAACATTGTACTTCACACATATATTGTTCTATACAATATCTTTAAAGCGACATTTTATAAATTGTTCAATTCCTGTCTTCTTTAAATCTCATTCCTCCATGTATTTCCCACATTTTCCATTGTTCAATGGAATTTGCTCTTATTCTTTACTGCAGATCTCAGTTCCAGTTCTTTTATCTCTGTTACAATATTCACCACTTCAGTATATAGTCGGTTTAAACTTTGGTTTCTATTTTTTGTGACTGCTTTTTTGGCAGCCACCAGAATTAAAACGTAAGGCCTTACTATGTACAGGCAACTTAGATCCTGTATCCCAGCTCAATTTTTTTTTTCCTAAGTTACATTTATTTGCTGGCCCAGTATTCCTGATAGTACTTTGTAGGGAACTTTTAATGTCTACCAACTTATTACACTGCAAGAACATACCGTCGCAGGAAACTTCTCCCATCACACTTCCAACATTTGCAATCTACCAGAGGACAAATTCTTAGATGTCCGCTTGGAATACAAAAGTATCTATGCAAGCACTTTCCAGGCAAAAATCTAAAATCTAGATTTTGTTGCATATTTTGGAGCCATACACATCCTCCCATGGTTTGACGAATTGCTCATCTGACTTCTTCCAATTTTTTCCAACCTCCTCAGATTCCTGTGGTTAACCTGCAATATTTTATATGCATACAGATTATCTTTGTAACAAGCGTCTGTTCTAGATTCAGTTAAACTCCCCCAGTACAAGTCTTTCATTTTAGGTTTCCCCTATCCCTTTCCAAACTGATATCGGTCCCGGAGAGGAAGGCAGTCACTAGCCACAATTCAAATATCTCCTTGGCCTCTTCCCATTCTATTACTTTTCCCGCTCTACTTGTTCCCAATACCTTAGTTCTTTTGCCAGCTTCCTCCAGTAAATTCCACCACCCTCTTGCCCATTCTCTCTACCCCCAACTACAGTCATCCCCATTGTCAGAATCTCCTTTCTCGTGTTGATTTAGTATACTTTCTGCTACTTTACAATAAATGTTCTGAAAGACTGTTTATACCAAAGCATGTTGGACCAAACCAGTGTTGAAGTTAGTAAAGAACAGGACAACTGGTTTGCCTGATCCTGAAGGGGGGTATAATGAAACACAAACCAACTAAATGTAATGTTGGTCAATCTAATGTTATTATTAAAATATTCCAATAGGGTCGGTATAATGGAACAGGTGATTGAGAAACACTGGTTGACATTGACCCATTTTGTTGGCAATGATGTGGTGGGGCTTCATCCTCATCACATTTATAAGATGGTCAGGAAATTGGGTATACCTGAAGTTTACCGCTTGCTGGTACCAAGAAATGTAATTATTGTAATCAGTGCCCTTTTATTCACGAAGATGCCCTGGTTAAGACTGAACAAACATGTACCAAATGTTAAACTTTCTAGAGACAACTCTGGCTCCAAAGCTGTAGTATATGCAGTGCTTGCCAAGCCTGTAGTGCTTTATATAGCAAAGACTGTTCACTCTTTAAAGGGAGGACATGGGTGTGATTACAATACAAATTATAAACATGCTTTAAGTAAGCATAGTATTAATGGCATCATTAACAAGTTTTTCTACAGTATTAGAAAAAGTTGAGATTGGTCCTTTTGTGGGGGACTGGGAAAACTACCTAGAATTTAGAGAAGTTTGGTGGCAGGTTTAATTTTGCAGCACACTGTCCACCTGGCTAAAGTGACACCATCAATATTACTTGTATGCTGAAAGGGAGTGCCTAAAATATTTAAAGTCTGCCCATTCTAATTTGCATGTTGCTTTTAATGACCTGATTGGGGTTAAGCCATATCAGTTATTTTATGACTAGGTTTTAAATAGGTAGTATTTTAAATAGTATTTTAGGTACCGGCTTCTTTAATGCAACAGGTATGTTTGTCATTTGATGGTTCACATCTCCTATTTAAACAGTGATTTGGTTTGTTTTAATCATACTGAAGATGACATACTGGGATGAGAGCGCTAAATTATTTTTATTAAATTGCTGTGCTCATCTAGTGCCTTCCATTTTACTTGTTTTAAGCAACCAAGTATGTTATCAGATCCTATATTTTTGGTCTTCATTAGCAATTTCAGTAAATTATCTAAAGATAATTTGAGAGTAAGGGATTCAAGGTTGTGTAATCTCAAGAGTGGAATGAACAATGAATTTGTTTGCAAGGATGTTGGCAATGTCTACAGAGTAGAAACAGGGGAAGTCAGTTCAGAGCAAGATACGGTACTGTTTTAGTTTTCTAACATAAGTAAAGATTTATAATTATCTTTTGGCTTCTGAAACCAGCTTAACTTTATGGGCTCTCAGCTTTTGATATTTTCCTTGGGAAGAGGGGGGTTGGGGTCTGCTATACAATTTAGAGTTTCTTTTGTTGTAGAATTTATGGTGGTGGTTGACTACCAAGGTGGCTTGTTTTTGAATTTCCCATGATACTGGTTTCTGCAAGGGACAGCCAGCTTCTTGCAGTTTTCTAAGTGGGTATAAAATTCCTTAGTAAGGCTTGCTGCTGCATTAAGGTCAGGGGTGGTGCAGTCAAAAGTGAGTTACAATATTTCATCATAGAGTACACGTTGAGGTTGGCATGATTAGCCTTCATTTACTGGGATCTGCTGTGGAGGCTTTTGAAAGTTTAAAACTGGTCTCATTTGTATGCCTGACAAGGAACTTATTCCACAGTTTAATCAATACAAAAAAAACTTTGAATCACCATGCTTATTGACTAATTTATGGGGGCTCATTGGGTGGGCTATAGATTCTCTAAAGTAGAGGGACTGTCCAAGAGATTGTGCCACACAAGAGTTGGACAGTGTGGGCTGTAAAGATATTTGAGCAAGACAAAGATGCCCAAAATTGAGGTAGTGGTTTCACTCTAGCCAGCCAAGGTCACAAAGTGAATTACAACTCTGGGTATTACTGCTTTGTCCAGAAGCAAAAAAAAATCAGTCAGTTCTGTAAATCCATTTGAACCCATTCAAAAGTAGACTGGCCAGGCTGATCAAAAGATAAGAGTACATCAGGGACAGTACACGGTATAATCTAGTTGCAAAGACTCTGGCTTTCTGTTGTGAATTAGACCTGTAAAACTTGACTAATGTGCTGTAAAGTTGCAAGTGTTCTTGATATGAATATCAAAGTTCAGTAAGTTGCAAAGGGTCTCTGAATAATTTGATTGCGGCCATTTCTGTAATGTATGCAGAGTCAGCTGTGGTGATTTGGGGCAAGAAGAATCTTTGATATAGATGGCTTGGGAGGGTTACTCCAGAGGATGGCCTAGTAATGAAAATTTAGAACTGGGGGCTTTCAGAAGGTGACTTATGCCATTTAGCTGGGATTCAATCAAGTGAAAGGGTTTTAGTACTTTTAGCTCACTTGCTTTTTCCGACGGCTTAACTACCCAGTGCCACACATCTGTGTTGGGTCTGCCAGCTTCCCATTTCCCCATGCAGTTACTCTGATGCAGATGGGGCCAGTTGCAGATCCCAAGGCCATCCTGGGGGTCTTGGCCATTACCATCAGCTGACTATTTTACACTTTGGGTATACCCCTGTACTCCCCCCCCCTTCCCAGTGAGTTTAGTGGTTGCATCTGAGGGGTGGGCATGCAATACATCACTCTACTTCCCTCGGAGTAGAGTCATGCCTGCCAACATTTCCCTCCTTGGACAGTGTTCCCCCAAGTGATGTTCCCACTTTCCACCAAGGAACACATGTAGCCACCCATCCCTCCTCCCCTGCTACTTCAACAGCTGCCTGAGCCTCTAACCGAATCCCTATCAGATGGCAGTAAGAGAATGCCTGCATAAGGAGGCCAAGTGTGAGGTGATGTGACACTGCCAGCCCAGCTATCTAGAATTTTGTAAATAATTATGTCATTTGTGAATGTGGATTCTATTTATACAGAACTATATGTTATGTGTATATTAAGCTACTGGTACAGAAGTGTGTTGAACAGAGTTTGTACAGTACTGAGCTTCAAGGATATGTCCACAGTGTACCCTACTGCAAAAGAGCAGAAATGCATCTAAACTATGTATATTTTAATACTAGAAACTGGAATATAGAGTGAATTCAACACGTTTTCTTGGTTTTGCAAGTTAAGTGCTTTATAAAAGTTAGTTTCAATGCAGCAAGAAGACAGGACGTCTAGAGCTAGAAGTTTTTTCTATTGTCCTGGAGAGAAGTAATTACTGGGTTTAAAATGTGTTTTATTGCTTTATGACTTCCTAGCAGCTGCACAGTTCTGAGAGATATACATTTCTCATACAGAGATGTTAAAATTCTGTTAAGTTTGTGAGCCTGGAAACTTAAGGCAGGTGACAGTGATGTCATCCAAGTTGACCCAGCAGTAACGCTGGATATAAAAGAACTCGAGAGAGAGACTTTGCATTTTGTGTCTTGACTTTGACCTAGAAACATGCACTCAACACTTCTGTCTGCATGTTGTCTAAGACTTTGGGCATAACATCTTAGACATAGATAGGACTATCGTAAACATTAGTTTAGATGTTTTCTGTATTGGAGTCTGTCCTGCAAGGTTTTAAAATATTTCCTGCGATTCTGAAGTAACTGTACTGTCTTGTTCTTTTGTTTATTAAACATATTTAAAGCTATCTTTGTGGGATACATTTAAGCTCTTAGAGTACTGGCATATGTATTTGGTGACACTGTACAGGCCACTCCTAACAGCCTTGCAAATCTTGGTCACAACTATCATTTGGATTAAATAGTGACATTACACAGTAGGATTGGGCACCCTTGGTAAGGGCCTTACAGTAGCTGATAAGTAGGGGTTGGTGGCAGTGATAACTACCTTATCTTCTGGGGAAAAGGATGCATAGCTAGTAAACCTGTGCCAGCCTTCCCCAGGAGTGTGTTTGTATACAAATCAAATCTCAAACCATGTGTGTGTCAGCTACTTTGGCAGGAACACGAAGCACTGGCTGGACAGAGGGTGCTGGAGATCTTGGGCTTGACCCCTCAGCTGAGATCTTAACCCTATAGCTGTGCCATTGGGGATCTGGAAAAGAGGGAGAAACCATCCCCAGACTGACTGTGGTCAGTGTGCTCTTAAGGGAAACTGTACTTTACTGTGTGCACTTATTCTCCCATTGTGTACGTCCCTAACTGTTGTCAGTGATGAGGACGGAGGCTCCTTGATTACTAGGCCAGTGCAGGGGCATCACATTAACTGGTGGCAGTTGTGGGATAGCCACATCACATATTGACTGGTCAACTGTGGTGAGTTAGCTACATCTCATTAATTGGCTTGTAGTGGTGTAGATATTTAATTCCTGTAGCTTGTGTACAGTGGTCATTGAAGGCATTTGTACTCTCAATGAGCTACACAGTGAACATTCAGAGTTCATATCACAATTGTTTTACTTTTGTTAGCTTAGTCAGGGAGAGCAGACAAGCATGTCAGCAGAGGTGTATGGCAAGTTGACAAGGAGCGACTTGGCTGAAATGTGCCAGGCTAAAGGCCTGGTGCATGCCAACCTGACAAAAGCACACAATTGCAGTTTTAGTCACAGCTGCATCACAGAACAGCAACCAGGCGGACAGACTGGCCATGGAGATGTAAAACTCAGAAAATGGACAGCTTAACCTTTCCACGGAGGACTTAAAAAGTCTATCTGGAGTTAAACAGACTTCAGCTGGTGGCCAAGCATTTGGAAACAGAACAGAGATGCCTTGAGGCTGAGGAAAATGAGAAACTGGGACGCCTGGAAAATCAGGAGAATGAGAGTCAGAGGCAACATGAACAAGGAGATGCTGCCTTTTTGCCAGAATCATGGAGGTAATGGGGAAGGGAGTAACCAAACCCCAAAAAGCAACAAAGGTCAGTAAATCTCTTCCACAATTTACAGAGGGGGATAATTTTGATAGTTTCATTCATATGTTTGAGAGGGTACAGTATAATGTTGACCAAGGGCTCTGGGTACAGTTCCTGACCCCCCTTACTCCATGGTAAAGCTGTAACTGTTCTCTCCAAACAAACAGTCTGATATGGATTGTTTAAAATTATAATATTGAAAAAAAAAAAAAAAACAAAACTGTTTGCTAGAACATTTTAAGTTAACACTAAGTTTATATGAAAACTTTGTGGGCATAGACGCAAGGCAGATGAAAGTGGTGCGTCTGTGCATCTTGCTGAACCAAGCACTTATTTCCATAGGTGGGTGAGTGGAGATCAGGTCACCAATTTTGATGGGCTGGCAGTCCTTTTAGTGAGGGAACAAGCCCTAGGACATGAGAATCTGGTTAGCTGACATACAATGCAATATCGCAGACAAGTTAAGGAAGAAGGGAGACGTAGCGAGCAGGGCATCACTGCACAGGAAAGCGACACCCAGTGCTGCTCATGGGTCTAAGGGAACCCATGGTGAGCAGCCCAGACTGCCCCAAGAGAATCAGATAGTAGCAGGGGAAGCCACCAGTCCAGGACCAAGGGTTAAATGTTTTAAATGCAACCAGTTGGGCCATGTAGCATACAGATGTCCACAGAGGCAAGGTGGGAGAGTCAGTAAGTGCGAATGAAACTGCCAGGAGTAGGTAGTCTCAAGACAACAAGGGTATCAAACTACCACAAGAGGTTATAACCTGTCAGTGCATGGGAAAGAGGCCATTGTTGAGACATGGCCTCTGACCTAACCATTGTGAAGCCTGCAGTGGTTACAGAGGAGCACTACTTGCTTGGGCAGTCTACTCCAGTCAGAGCTTTAGGAGGGACCCCATTCCAAATACCTTTGGCTAGGGTTCAGCTCGACTGGGAGGGTGGAAAAGGAAGCCAGCAAGTGTATTTGAAGATCTCTGCATATGTCGTGATAGGGAATGATTTTAATAATGCAGCACCATGTGTGCATGCAGTTACATGCAGTCAGGCTTAGAGACAAGCATGTGGGTCTTGTAGCCTGGGGGAGACCCAGACAGCACACTTGCAGCCCAGACTGGTGAGGTGGTTACTTCAGGGAGGGAGCTACCCTGTAGCAGTAGAATGAAGGTTAGCCACAGCTGCTTGTGGGTACTGATGTTCCCTTGGATAGAGTGACTGCAAAGGCAGAGGTGAGTAGTAGTATCCAAGCTGACAGTGAGGCACCACTGTCAGAGGATGTCAGACTTCCTGTGGAAGGGGAGCTGGGAAGGGCTACTAAGATAGCAGACAGGCTCAGCTCTCAGACCCTAAATAACAAAGCCTGAGGGAGTTAGCTAGTGAGGCACCTGATTCTCAAGGGAAGGCGGAATCTGTATACTGGGACAAAGGGTTACTGTATAAAAAGAGTGGACCCCTGAGGGAGGGCTAGAGGTTAAGAGAACACAGCAGTTAGTGCCCACAGCCCACTGTCTGGCACTTCTAGCCATAGTCCATGATATTCCCTTTGCAGGTCATATGGGCATAAAACGTACAAAGAGACTTATTATGCAGAACTTGTACTAACCTGGGATTTTCAGAGATGTAACAGGGTATTGCAGGACCTGTGAACAATGCCAAAAGGTAGGCAAGGCACGAGAGAGACAAGGTGAAAGCTCCATTAATGCCTTTGCCTGTGACTGAGGAGCCATTTCAGAGGGTAGCTAAGAATATTGTGGGGCCTCCGAGTACCCAATGTTCCATGGGGAAATAGTACATCTTAGTGGTAGTAGACTAGGCTACCAGATACCCCTGGGCAGTGGCTCTGTCCTCCATGGAGGCAGAAAAGGTAACAAATACTTTGTTAGAAATTTTCAGCAGGGTAGGTTTTCCAAAAGAAATACTGACAGAGGTGCCAATTTCATGCAAGACCTGCTGGTTTGTCTGAAAGTACTGTGGGTGATGCACCTAAAGACCACCCCCTATCATCCCCAGACGAATGGTCTTGAGGGGTTAAACTCTATACTCAAGTACATGCTATGGGCATTTGCAGATAAAGTCAAGAGGGAGTGGGACGAATATTTTCCCCATCTATTTGCTTACAGAGAGGTGCCCCAGAAATCCACAGGTTTCACGCATTATGTTGTTGTAGGGGCATAGGGTGAGGGAACCTCTAGATATGACTTGGGATGAGTAGGAGGCAGAGTGTGAATCTGCCAAGGAATCTTTTGTGCCATATGTCCTAAACCTCAGGACAAGGTTCAGGGAACTTGTGGGCTTGACCCAGGAGAACCTGGCAGAAGCACAACAGCAGAAAAAGGTCCAATATGACAGGAATGCTCAAGCTAGAGAGTATGCTGTAGGACAGCAGGTAATGACTACCATGTTAACATGATGAAGCCTTACCATGACAGGGAGGTCCTTGTGCCAATTATTTGCAGTGGATGGCAGGTGTCTGAGGGGGATCTGGTGACAGATTTCCTCAGTGAGGCTCGGACTGACCTCAGTGGAAGGGGAAGCAATGGTCCAGCAGCTACCCCCTACCCAGGTCTGAGAAATCTGAACAGTGTTACAGGAGTTTGGGGGCATGTTCATTGGGAAACCGGGGTGCACCCAACTGGTGCAGCAGGATGTGGATATAGGACCCCAAAGGCCCATTAAGAAGGCCCTTTATAGGGCGCTTGAGAGGGTCAGACACTGAGGGAGGAGATACAGGAAAGATTGGAACTAGGGTAATTCAGGAGTCCAGCAGTCCCTGGGCCTCCCCAGAGGGGCTGGTACCAAATAAGGATGGCAGCACCAAGTTCTGTGTGGACTACAGGAAATTAGTCAGATTCTTACCCATGAATAGGACAGATGAAGCCCTACAGCAGCTGGGTGGGGCTAAGTATCTTACCACTACTGATCTTACCAAGGGTTACTGGCAAGTGCCCTTGACCCCCAGAGCTACAGAGGTCAGCCTTGTGCCTTTTGGCTTGTATGAGTTCATGAAGATGCCCTTTGGGTATGAGAAATGCCCCCGTGACTTTCCAGAAGCTGGTAGATCATATCCTAGCAGGAGATTTTGCCCATGCTTACCTAGATATTGCCATCTACAGCCATTCCTGGCAAGAACACCTTCAGCATGTCAGGGAGGTGCTGGACAGACTACAGAGAGCAGGGTTGACCATTAAGCCCAGCAAATGTCATGTGGGTATGGCAGAGGCCTCCTACCTGAGACAGTGGGGAGTGGTAAGATCAGGCCAGAACCTGCCAAAGTAGAGGCCATTCAGGCATGGCCTGCCAGTTACCAAAAAGCAGGTGAGGGCATTCTTGGGGACAGCAGGGTACTACAGAAACTCTGTCCCCAGTTATAGTACCATAGCTGCTCCACAAACCTGACAAGGAAAACACGCCAGATAAGATAGTGTGGACCCCAGCATGTTAGCAGGCATTCTAGAAGCTTAAATGAGCTTTGGGAGGTGCCCCTGTGTTAGCCAGTCCAGATTATAGCATATAATTTGTTGTGCAGGTGGATGCTTCACACCATGGGGGTGGGGGCTGTACTTCTCCCTCTTAGGAGAGCTGGCCAAGACCACCCAGTGGTATATCTCAGTCATAGGCTCCAACCCAGGGAGGAATGCTATGCAGCTGTAAAAAAAAAAATGCCTAGCAATAGTGTGAGCATTGCAGAAACTTCAGTCTTGCCTGTATGGAAGGAAATTCACTGTAGTTACAGACCACAATCTCATAACATGGCTACACTGAACCAGCCAACAAAATGCCAAGTTACTAAGGTGGAGCCTAGGGTTACAAGCAAATGATATGACAGTGCTGCACTGCAGTGGGGTTAGCAATGTCAACGCAGATGGGCTGTCAAGACAGGGAATGGGGTAAGGTATTCCCAAGACAGGCTCAACCCTCAAGCAATGTTTCGTAAAGGTCACTTGAAAAACTAGCTTGAGTTTTCACGAAGAGGAAAAATGTGATACTGCCAGCCAAGCTATCTGGAATTTTGTAAATTCTATGCCATTTGTGAATGTTGATTTATACAGAACTATATGTGTATATTAAGCTACTGGTACAGAAGTATGTGTTGAACAGGGTTTGTACAGTAATGAGCTTCAAGGATGTGTCCAGTGTACCCCACTGGAAAAGAAATGTATATAAACTACATACCTGTGCAAATGTATGTTTTAATAGTAGAAACTGGAATATACAGAGTTAACTTGCAAAACTCCAAGAAAATACATTTAAATTAATTGCTTAGGATGTGCTGTAAAACTTTGTCAATGCAGCAAGACAGGATGTCTAGAGCTAGATGTTTTTTCTATTGTCCTGGACAGAAGCAATTACTAGGTAAAAAATGTAGAAGCGTTTTATTGCTTTATGACTTCTTAGCAGCTGCACAGTTCTAAGAGATACGCATTTCTCACAGAGATGTTAAAATTCTGTTAAGTTTCTGTTAGCCTGGGAACTGAAGGCAGGTGGCAAAGAGCGATATCATCCAAGTTAACCCAGCAGTAATGTTTGCCATTAAATTTAAGAACTCTGAGACTTGCATTTTGTATCTTGTCTTGGACCTAGGAACATCCACTCAGCATTTCTGCCTGCATGTTGTCTGAAAGTAAGACTTTGGGCATAGCAGCTCTCAGACATAGGAATATAGTAAAGATTAGTTTAGATGTTTTCTGTATTTGAGACCATCCCAGAATGCTGTTTTAAAACATTTCCTGTGATTTTGAACTCTGAAGTAACTGTTTACTGAGTACGGTCTTGTTCTTTTATTTATTATTAAATGTATTTAAACCGATCTTTGAGAGACATATTTAAGCTGTTAGAGTGCTTGCATATGTATTTGGTGACACTGTACAGGCCACTCCTAAATAGCCTTGCAAGTCTTGGTCACAACTACCATTTGGATTAACAGTAACATTACACAGTAGGATTGGGCATCCTTGGTAAGGGCCTTATAGTAGCTGACAAGTAGGGGTTGGTGGCAGTGATTACCTTATAGTCTGGGCAGAAAGGGGCATAGCTAGCAAACCTGTGCCAGGCTTCCCCAGGAGTGCCTGTGTGTTTGTATCAAATCTCAAAGTGTGTGTGTCAGCTACTTGGTCAGGGCCATGAAGCACTAGTTGGACAGAGAGGGTGCTGGAGGTCTTGGTTTGACCCCTCAATTGAGATATTAACCCTATAGCTGTGCCAGTGGTGAGTCTTATTAGGGATCTGGAGAAAAAGGGAGAAAACGGCCACAGACTGACTGGTCTCAGTGTGCTCTTAAGGGAAATTGTACTTTACTGTGTGTACTTATCCTCCCCATTCTGTACATCTCTCACTGTTGCCAGTGGTGAGACTTGAGGCTCCTTGATTACTGGGCCAGTACAGGGGCGTCCCAGGTGAAACAAAGAGTGAAGGTAGAATCAACAGCATAGTGAAGTATGACATTCACAGCACAGTGGGAAAATTTCCACAAAGATGGACAAAGGAAGTGGGCCAAGTACAGTTCTGGTGTTTCACTGGACTGGGAATTATGGGGATATTGTGTTATTCCCTTCTACTGACAGACCTTCTGCTGAGTAGCTGGGCAACCAATTAACCGTACATAAAGAGAAAATATTTATATTCTTGAGAATCTGTGTAAGTTTTTGGGATACATTTTCAAAAGCTTTTTATAAATAAAGGACTGAGCTAACATCTCAACTTCACAGAATACATCCATGGAGAATGTCAATCTGGAAGGGCTATATTAGTTCCAATGCTGAATGTAAACCAACCCATGTTAAGTAAAAGATTATACTGTAGTTAAACAGGCAATTGGGAAGTTGTTGATTAATGCACATTTACAGTGCTTTAGATTGTGTAGGTGTCTTGGGGGTAGATTTGGTTTATGCAGCAGTAGTTTAGAGATGTAGGAGAACTAGTTGTGTAAGAAAACCACAAGTAACTATTTCTACCAGTGGGGAAACATCTCTGTCATGATGGATCAGTTTACAAATATTGCATCAGGACAGGAAATGGAAGGAGAAAAGGATTCTCAAAATTCTGTTGGAAGCTTGTGACTGTAAGAGGCTTTTTTTTGCAACAGTGGAGGATTATAATTGCTGTATGACACTTGCTATGTTGACAGGGATTCATAAAGCTACTGCCAGCAATGAACCCAAAACATGGACAACCATCTGCTAGTGGACATGCTTTCCGTTTCTGAGACGGGCCCACCACAGTGATTCTACATAGTCTTTAGAATCACCGCAGTGAGTTCTCCACAGCCATGAGTTCTCCACAGCCGTACTATATGTGGAGACATTCCAAGGGAATGGCATATACCAATTATCCACATATTCTCTTCGGAAATGCCTGCAGGAAAGGCTTTACATTTAGCAGATAGTCATTTTAATGACTAGTCAAAATGCTGCGGTCCCCCATTATGATCATTGAGACAGATGTTACAATTAAGTGTTTGGAGGTTTATCAGAGTAGTGGTGGGGTGTGAGTGAATGTGTGGGTGCCTCTAGAGAGGTTTAAATGGTCTCAGTTGGGGAAGGTCTGCCTTATACCTCTCCTCAATGCAAGAAATTTGGACAAAGCCTAAAATGAAGGGACAAAGGCCCAAAATGGGGACAGATATTAAAATATTGATCTTATAAACTTAGAAAGCTGCTAGAATAGGATTTGCGTTAGCAAGAATTTTCTGAAGGATATGAAGTCTGAAACTCAAAATCATCATTTAATGATGTGATTTGGCAGAAACCCACAAATTTTATGAATAGACCACATGAGGAAAAAATCTGGATGTCTGAGAGATATGGCCTGCCTGAATGTCACAGCAGGAGGGTTGCTACAGAATCAGTAGTTGTGTGCATTTATGGGTAAACGCGAGTGCAACTGAGTGGGAAGGTTTCATGTACAGTATTATTGTAGTTGGGGATGGCTGCCATTGACCTTGCAATGTCCCTGCTCTGTCCCTGCTCTAGCCAAAGGCAATTATAGGGGTGAAAACTTTCCAACAAGAACATTTAATACAGAAGTACCACTTTTTTTAGCTCACATTTGTAATATCCAAGAACTCAAACTCACCTAATCCTTATTATAGGTTCATAGGTAGATACTAGGCTATTTGCCCTAGGGCATTTATAAGCCTAGCCAGAGTGTATTTGGCTTCTGCCTCCCTATTAGATTAGCTTACTGTGCACCTCTAAAGTAGGTCACAGAAGGTACCCTTTTAAGATTAGTTTACAGTGCCTCTGTCTAGCAGGGACACAGAAGAGATCCCAGGGGTGAATTTGTGATTTCCCATCCACGCGTCCAGATTTCACTTGAAGAGGGTCAGCGAGGGGCTATGTCCAACATGAATTGGGATTCTATTCCAGAGTGAGGGGAGCCTCTGGGAAATGAATCTGTCCCTCCAGCATGTCCTATTTATTTTTGTGCTGAGGTTTAGGTCCCTGGAGCGTGTAGCTCTAAGGGACTTGGATTTTTTGAGGTGGAGCATGTCCATTAATTCTGGGTTTGACATGGCTTTGTATGTCAGGCATAGATCGCCTCTGAGTAGGCGGTAAGCAACTGAGTAGAGCTGCATAGGACATCTGTTTGTAGCCCATGATCCTCTTGGTGAGGTACTTTTGGGGTCTCTCCAGTTGCTGCAGGTGTCGGGTAAGGTACATCCCAAAAGGGGCACTGTATTCAATTATGGGCCTGATGAGTGACGAGTAGAGGGGCACAATGACCTCTCTTGATCTAGATGCGAACCCTTTCGTGATAAGGTGGGCTATATAGAAGGTCTTTCTAACCACTTTGGCAACGTGATTATCAAAGGAGAGATTACCATCTACGTTGGTCCCCAAATCTCTAATTACTTCTTCCGTACTTAATGGATTACCACCTATGTGGTAATTTGTAGGCACCTTGTTTTTCCCAAAGGGGATGACTATGTACTTTTTAGCATTAAGCTTGAGGCCGTGGCTGTGGCACCAAGCATCCATCTCTGGGAGACCCTTTTGGAGGATGCTTGTGTCAGCTGGAGATTCGATTATGGCCCCCAGTTTACAGTCATCTGCGAACTTTGTCAGCCATAATCCCCCCGTGTTAGCCTGAACCTCAGGGAAGTATATACTGAACAAGAGAGGTCCCAGAACTGAGCCATGTGGGACGCCACTTTTAACTGGTTTGGATTTGGACATGGCACCTGCGATTCTAACCATGTGGGTTCCATCTGAGCCAGTTTGCAACCCATCTTGTGATATAGGGGTTGATATTTAAGCTGGTAAGATTTATGATGCTCAAGTGGGGTATTGTGTCGAAGGCTTTTGCGAGGTCTAGGTAGGCTGTGTGGACTACCTTGCCCTCATCTATGGCTTTGGTAACGGTTTCAAAAAAATCAACTAGGTTTAAGAGGAAAGATCTGCCCTTAAAGCAGAATTGGGTAGGGTCCAGTGTCTGGAGGCTCCCAATGTCTTTGTTTACGAGTTCCATAATATGCTCCATAGCTTTACAAACTAGACTAGTCAGGCTTATGGGGCGATAGTTCCCGGGGTCCGTTGTGGCGCCACCTTTGTGGAGTGGGACCACTGTAGCTGTACGCCATTCTTTGGGTATATATCCTGTAGTAAGGCCAAGTTTTAATAGTGACTTAATGTGAGGGTTCAGTTCTTCTTGGAGCTCATGTAAGACGCAGCCTGGGACACCGTCCGGTCCCATAGATGCTGTTTTTTTTGCTTTGGAGAGGGCAGCTTTCACGTGTGCATCTGTGATGTCAGGGAGGTTACATTCAGTTGGGATAGGCATTTGCTCCTTGGGGGGGGGGGGGGTGTTTGCACTGAATCTGTCTGCCAGGATGTTGGCCAAGTCTGTAGGTTTGGTATATTTTGTACAGTTATGCAACAATTCAGAGCATACCTGGGAGTTTCCACCCATGTTCCTGACATAACTAAAGAAGGCCTTGTGATTATCTTTAGTGTCTAGGGCAATTTTTTTTGAAACTGGCCTTTGATGATTTTATGAGGGATCAAAGTTTCTTGCCAATACTGATCAGAGATGCCTTCCCTTTTTGGGATTTTGCTCTGTCATGTAGTAGCTTCCTCCTTCTGTTGTATACCTTACTTATGGCCGGGGTCCACCAGACTGGTCTCCTGTTTTTTGGAGGAGTGAGTCTTGGTTTTATTTGGGATAGCACAATCCATGCATTCCTGCAGGTGCTCATAGAATGCATTTGTAAAGGATTCTGCGGATTGGGCTGTATTATCCTCTGGCCCGGGGGCTTTGAAGGATTCCACCTCAGTCTTAAGAAGTGCAAAGTTGGCTTTTGAGAAATTTTTTACAGTGATTTCCTTGGCTGGGGGTGGGGATGGGATATGGATGTCCAGGGAAATTTGTTTATGGTCTGATCTTACCAATGAGGGGTTTACCTCTGGTGTGGAACAGAGTCCCCATGTTGATGACCAGGTCCAATATGTTGTTCCCTCTTGTGGGAGTGGTGACCAGTTGTCACATCGTGTTAGAGTTTATAAATTCAAGGAACCGTTGGGCGAGGGTGTTTGTGCTTAAGTAGTTTTCCCAGTCAATGTTTGGGTAGTTGAAGTCACCCAATAACAGTGTTTGGAGACCTTCATATTCTCCAGTGTTCTCAGGAATGCCAAGTGAGGTTCCTGTAATAGGGAGGGTGTTCTGTAGCAGGCTACAAACAGAAAGGCAGTTTTGCCCGCTGTTAGTTGCACATGGATGGCTTCCGATGCTTCGTGCAGTGCCACTAACCTGGAGGTGTAGGTATCTGATTAATATAGATACTCCCCCTCCTTTTGTGCTTCAGTCCGAGTTTTGGGACCGTAATGCATGGTATGAGTTATAACCTGGTAGTGCTGGGGTGCTCTCAGGAGCCTTGAACCAGGTTTCTGTTACTGCACAGACATCGATTTTCTCCATACTGAGGAGAGCCTCGAGTGCGTGCATCTTGAGGTTTAGACTTCTGCCATTGAGTAGCATTACCTTTAGTTTTTTTTTATCCTTGGGTTGTCTATGGAGGTGGGTTTGTCCTTTCAGCCTTGCCTAAAAAAGGCACTATGGGGGTGGCAAGAGCCTTGGCCAGTATACGAAAGCCTAAGGGTGACAGGTGCAAGCAGTCCCTAGCGAAGCAACATGGCTTGTCGATCAGGTCATCCCAGGCTGACAGACAATGGATCCCCTTTGAATGACACCAATACTTTAGCCAATTGTTGAAACTGATCATTTTGTCTTTTTACTGTGGCATTCTTGGTGAGGGCAAGATGCTACTCAAGGTCAGGGTCACACCAGCCTGGGCTACATGGTCAGAGAGCTCTTCTATGTCTCATGTAGTCCAGGGAGGTACGTCTCAGGTCATTCACACCAGCATGGACAATGACGGAGTCATACTTGTACTTGCTTTGGAGTGACCCGAGTGCTTGCATTATGTGGCGGATCCTGGCACCCGACAGGCAGCTTAGTGACCTTCTCCTTGTTCAGTCTGGTGAGCGGGACGTCAGTGTGCCGGACAATAGAGTCCTCTATAACAAGTGTATTTGGTGTGTTTGGCCTTAAGGGCTGTGACTGAGGCACACTGATTTTGTGAGATATGTGATTCGTGGGTATTGAGGGGTGGCTGTTGCTTGGATATCTGCTTAAGAGGCCTTTGCTGTTTAGGCAGATTTTTATTTAGAGCCTCAGAGTATGTTTTTGTGTGTTTATGTGTTGGGTATGCAGAAGGTCTGTGTGAGACTGGATTTGTGGTGTGGGTGGTTACCTTTTCCTCCTGACTGACTGTGCCAGTCTTGGGTTGAGAGAGCTCTGCCTCCAGTTTGGCTGTGTAACTGCATCTCTCACATGTATTAGTTTGTTGGAAGGAGGAGAGGGTTGTCTGTGTACATAAGGCAATTGTAACATTGCCTCAATTCCCAGATTCACCAACTGGACTGGAGAGCAACACTGAAACTGACCCTTGGACATACCAGATTAGTATAGGGAACTGTTTTTTTTTTTTTACTGATAAAGTGAAAAATCAGTTCCCTTCCCTAATCTGATCAGGAAGGACTAAATCAGGAGACTAATACTTATGAGAAGTCAAGGAGGGTGTAGTGCTTTAGTGTTTCCTTATAAGAGCTGAGCAAGTGCAAGGCTTTAGAAAGAACAGAGTGCTTACTTTGAGAGTTTGAACAGTTCTAAGGGAAAAAAGTGAAGAGCAGACTTTGTGGAGCCTGGAATAGTTTAAACCTGTTTAGGCGGCACTGCCCGACGCTGCTCAGTGCGCAAAACTGCACAAAAAAGAGTTGTAGGGTTTTAAGAGAGAGATCAAGGAGTTTAGAATTGACCCAAAATGGCCAATAAAAACTACAACTTCTAGGTAGTAACCACTCCTCCAGGGACAGGCAGGCTGTTCAGTGTTAACCACTCCCACTGGTGAACACAGAGACTTCCCTTTAGCCCAAGCAAGCACTGGCCTTCCTAGAAACTTCCAAACAGTTCAGAACAGCAAATCTGTAACTAACTAACTTTCAGAAAGTGAGAAAAAAAAAGCAAGATTTTTTTTTTTCTTTGTTGTAGTTTAAAGGTAGCAGAGATACACAAGCAGCAAAATAATCACAACAGTGCAATAAATGACCCCACACTCGAGTGCTCGGCCAAAATCCGGTAAAATGCAGTTTAGAGAAAAAAATGATTTTAAATTAAGTGCAACACAGGAAATGCAGTAAACAGGCTCTAGATGTGCTCCAAGTACAGTTACAGATATAAACAGTAGCAAGCCGGAAAATGCCAAAAAGTAGGCGGCAAAGCAGTAAAACTTAAAAAAAAAAAAAAAAAAAAAAATCAGAAGAAATTACAAAGTGGCTCCTTTTCTTCTCTCAGCATTTTCTCCCCTTGGTAGGTGCTTCAGCAACAACTAGCAAGCCTAAAAAGACCCCTTTATACTGCCAGCTCAACCCAATGCCAGAGTTTACAAATCACAAATTTTCCTTTGCTACACAATAACCAATTCTCTGATGCAAATAATTTCCCCAATTCACATCAAATCTAATTTCTTCTGGCTTCTCAAGAAAAATATACTTGGCACTTTACTTTTGTTAAATCACACTGAAGAGAGCTAAAATCATATTTTACCGATAACCCCAGTCAAAACTCATCCTGATATGACCATCTCTTTCCTGCGCATTCACACCTTCTCTTCCTATGATCATACACCTCATACCACTCCTCAGTTTCATCCTCAAGTCTCGTATCTTTCCTTCCACTTGAACCAAATCCTTCTATGGCGCTCATCTCCAACTCAACGTTTCCTCTTTCTTGGGTTAATTATCTCAGTTATATATGTTATAACATAAGCTCCCTTTTCTTCCAGTTTGTCATCTTTCTTCACTACTTTCCCCATTAATGGTTTTTCTATCCCCTTTTCATGTCCTAGCAACCATATTTTTTCGTGAGGGGTTTACCCAAGTTCCCAATCAACTCTTTTTAAAAGGAGTCTCCAACCTTTTATATTCCCCCAACCGCTTGCAGTTCCAAAATATAAATTTCTATGACCCCCTCCTCTCCTTGCAACTCTAACACTCCCATCTACTTCGGCAAACATTATGGCCAACTTATTTACCATAACATTTATGCAAGCACTTCCATGCAAAAATTCCAAATCTTTGTTTTACTAACATATTTGGGATAAAAGTATCCAACTCCATTCATCATCCTTTAAGACTTTCCAACATACTTTCCCATTGAATTTTCGGTTTCACATCCTCCACTAATCAAAATTCAGCCTCAGTCCTCCGTTTCCCTCCACCCTTCATTTCTTTCCTCACTGACTCTTGGAATGTTTGATACTCCCATTCCAATGTTTCTCTTATCTGATATTCTTCCCAGGTTTCCTTTCAGGGTTTTATACTCTGTTCAGTACCAGAGGTAGATATGTTATCTGCTTACTTTTCCATCTCCAAATACTATTCCCCATCTCCCTTATCCTTAGAGCCTCCAGTCAGTATCACTCTCCTTAAAGGTCTTTTGTGACTACTTTGTCACATCTAAATTGTTGCCAGTAGGAAATTCCAACACAGTTGTCTCCTCCACTCTCACTTTAATTATTCTCTTTCAATCAGCTTCATAATCTATCGACCAGTTACACCTGCTATCAAAGATACTTGTAAAGTGCTTTTTAAAAATCAGGGATTCCTACACTTCTCTCCTCTTGTGCTGCAATCAGCTTCATAATCTATTGACCAGTTATACCTGCTATCAAAGATACTTGTAAAGTGCTTTTTAAAAATCAGGGATTCCTACACTTCCCTCCTCTTGTGCTGCTGCAATGTCGCTCTCCTCCCCACATTTTTTTTGTTTCAAGAGAAAAGTATCTGGTAATAATGAAAGCCTGTTCCACATATTCAAACTGCAACATAAAGCACATGAGCACTTTCACTCTGATCCAAATCCAAGCTTTTTATTTTCCACCTCGACAACTGTTTACTTTTATTATAGATCTTCTCAAATGTGTTTTACAGTCTTTCGTGACTGATCACCTATGCATACTCCTTGGAATTTTATTTGATTCTGCTCATCTTCTAGTCTTCCTATATGCTTCTGTTTTCAAGCACACTTCCTTCATCTTCTCCTGGAGAAGTGTCAAGATGCAAAAGATTCACTCAAAACTGTACATAATTTCTGTTCATATTATAGACATTGTAACAAGGAAGTCATATATACAGGAAGCTATCTACCCTGCCACTTGCATCTCCTTATGCTCGGGTTACTTATGGTGTCTGCCAATGGCTCTTTACTGCAAACAATGGTTGGTGGAGGGCAACCTTGCCATGTACCCCTTTCTAGTCTTATTTTCTCAGATAACATTGCCCTAATTTTTATATCAGATGTTGCCCCATGATACGATTCTTTCAGCATACCAATTACACTAAGGGAATTCTCACTTTTCAAACACTTTAAGCACAGGACCAGTAGTTCATCCTATCAAAGGCTTTCAGTGCCTAAAGAAATTAGAAGAAAAAAATAATTTATCCTTTTTGGAATTTGTGCTAATCTGCTTTCATTAAATAAGGTATCTTAAATCGTGATTTATGAATAAATATCGGTCAGTACAAAGATGGATAAAGTAACTATTTGTGTATAACCATAATTATAGCCGCCTTCCATGTCTCAGGTGGGCTTCCCCTTCTAAAACTCTATCCATCTTGGTATCACCACATCTTTGTTTAGTTCCAAAACTCAGTATGCCATTGCTCCCGGAGGATTTTCCCTTTGCTATTCTATCCCATACTCTCTCTACATCCTTTCACTGCTTTATCTAAAGTCCCTACATCTGGTATCCACCACCAACTTGCTTCTTTTTGCCAACCCTCTCTCCCAGTCCTTATACAGATCTTTATAATATCCCTGAAACTTTCCAAAATCCCAGCCAACGTGACTTCCAGTTTCTTACTTTTTCCTCAACTGAAATTCCCCTCCATCTCCTGTTGTCAAGTTTGACAGTAATCTGCCATGTTCACTTTTACAAAAGTAAGACTGTCCTTCCTCTTTCATCTCCTACCCTTAACCTCAACTTTTTCAGCCATCCCAGCTCCACTTTTAATTGGGCCATTACAAACATCTTTACATAATTTTACTTTGCATATGATTATTACACAAGGTTTGTATCTCTCAATGGGGCAGAATATAATTCTTTGGACCTTTAGTCCCTTATTACCTGCCCCTTTTGTTGTACTACAAAAAACTTCATCTCCTTGTGGTTGATATCAGTGTCAATCATCAAGATATACTTTCCTCTGCGTTTTTCACATATTGATTTAACCATGAATTACTAGCTAGTCCCCAGTTGGCTACCGTAACTTCGTGTTACATTCATTTTTATGAAGACTAACCACTATTCGTATGTTTTCTCAGTCAGTTTTACACTCTACTAGTCATGAGACTCATTCACCTTACACTTATCACACCACACTCCCATTTTACATTAATCTTCCTCTTCATGCACAAATTCTTAATTCTTACAAGGTGTTACTCTTACCAAGGATCTCCAATATCGGTTTTCTTTGATACTATCCCAATCTTCAACCCCCCCCCCCCTTACTATACATCAGACAAAACGCCATCTCCACAGACTAACAGCATTGTGCACACCCTCTTTCTCCATTTTATCCAGGTATGCAATCAATTGTTTTGGATGCATCTCCTTGTTGCTCTTTTTTGTTCAATTAAATTATTGATAGCAGATTCACAATCAAGTGCTTAAACTTCCTCCAAAATAGTAATTTTCATTTACAGTAACCACCCCCAAAGGAAATCTTTACAAATCAGAGATCTCTCCCTGCCACATTTGACATTAGAGAAAAACTGACATCTTCCCCTTCTCTTATCTTAGAACATTAGTTTGACAAGCCATACCCAGTATTTAAGGGCTCCATACATTTATGACCAGTCAGAATCACTGCCCACCAATTAAATATACCCAGTATTTTAAACTTCACGGCACAGAGAAGTCCCTCACTTCTGAGGATCAGTCTTGGTGACATCTATATCCAGTTACATTTACTGTCCACTTGGAATCAAAAAGAAAAAAAATTCCCCAGTCCCTTGAGATGTCCATTTGTACACATCCTTTCCTGAGTTGAGTTAGGGTTGCCACCTTTTCAGACAGTGGGACAATTTTATTTTACTGAAAATGTGAGATTTTGCAGGTCAAGCTGTACCTCTGACCAGCACAATGGTATTTTTACTTTTGTTGAAAAAATGTTCATTCTTGCAAAATTTGAGCTCAGTCTTCCTGATAAACTAAAAGAAACTCTAGAACCATTTTTTATCCTGAACTCTCAGGACATTTCCCATTTTTCAAGTTCTCAAAACAGGGCCTGTCCTGTGTAAAGAGGGACAGGTGGTAACCCTATTAGTAGCTCAGTTAGACTTCAGATCTCCGTCCACTGCCTCCTCTAATTTCTCCTTCACTTATAATCGGTTGCAGTTTCCCAAATATTTTGTTGTCTCCTGAATTGGGAGAATTAACCAGTGTCCCTCCCCTGCTTATTTTGTCCCACACCTTTCTCATTATGTTTAAGTAATTTTCTAACCAGCATCAACATCGGTGTCCAATCTCAACTTTGCTGGCTTCTTCACAAATACCAAAGCATCTACTGGGTTAACAAAATGACCAAGTGATACCCCCTGCACAAAGATCCTCAGTGTGGCTGGGTATAGAAGAGGATATCTTAACCACTTTTGTTTATATTCTCCAATCACTGGCAGTACCACATTTCTATTTCTCCCCGTTTTATAAACAAAGTCATGTTTCACATATACAGATATGTCTGCAACACTCAACTTTTCCTGCACAACAGTCTTGGTGGGGTGATGCTACATTTGTGCCACTGGAGCACTAGCTTCTAATTCTGCATTTCTGCTGTTTTTTTTAAACTTCATTTGTTTTTAGTTATACAGTACTGATCTCCATGGACTATTTCAGACTCAGCCCAGAATCAGTGTCTGGTTAAATTACTCTGAGTCACACAGTTAGGCAATGGAGGCAGAGGGAATCAAACCTTGCAATATTGCTCATTAACAGCTCCTTAACCCTCTAAGCCACTTTCACGAAAGTACAGTTGTGCAAGTTGAACAGATGCTTGAATGATCACTGCTGCAGTAGCCTTAGCCATATGGGTTATATCCTGTCAAGGATATAACAGCTGGCCAGCTATCAAAGCTTCACAGCACCTTCCATGCACCCAAAGTGTCAGGCAGCTCAAGCAAAGCTGACTAAGACTGTGTGCAACGTGCTTCAGAGCTTTGCTGTCAGCACAGAGGGAGGCCAAGCCCTGAAACGACAATGCTAGAAATAACCAAAAATAAAGGTCCACACCCCGACATAAAAAACAAAGGGGTTAGAGGAAGGGAGCAGCTACTGCAGTGTTCATTCGAACATCCACCGCTATGGTAGATTCAACTCCCACAACTGTACTAGGTTCATCATTTTGATCACTGCTGCAGTAGCCTTTGCTATAGGCATACCATAGCTATTTGGGAGAAGGGTCCAGGAACCCTTGGAGAATGCTTCTGACAAAACTTTATCTAGACCTAGAGAAGGAATCAAGCTTATAGTGCTTTGTAAAAGTAAGTAGAGGACCAAGTAGCAGCTTTTAGAATCTAGCCCTTTCCAAAAAGCCACAGATGAAGCCAATGTTCTGTTAGAGTGATTTTTGACACTGCCTGGAATAGATTTGTTCTAGTGACTATACATTTATATAGCCCTATACATTTGGAAACAGTCTGTTTTGAGGCAAGTTGTCCTTTCTTACCTTTGCAAGAAATGAACAATGGATCATGAGATCTGAAAGATTTAGTCAAGATAGTACCAGAGTTGTCTGGATGGCCAAGATGCAGTGTATCCTCTCCCTCATTTTCAGGTTCAGAAAAGAAAAAATGGAGAGGGATAGTTTGACAAAGCAAATCCTGATACCACTTTAAACCTTCTTTTACACCTAGTTTTTAAAGAAACCCTGCCAGTACAGAAAACGAGTCAAGGCTGACTTACCATTAGAGCTTGCAACTCAGATAACCCTTAGAGCTTGCAACTCAGACACCCTTCTTGCAGAAGTTAGAGCAATCAGTGAAACTGTTTTCTACATTAAATAACCTCAATTCAGCTTGATAAGCTGGTTTAAATAGAGCAAGCGTAACACAAAATTAGGATCCCAGAATGGCCACAGCTTTACCTGTTGCCCTCTTATGCAAACCTCCCACCCAAGAACATTTTTAAAAGAGACTGCCTTGAAAGATACATGGGCAGACATGGTGAAATGGCCTAGATAAATTCCCTTTGGGGAAGAAACTTCCACTTCCTTGTATTTACTGATGTTTTACTTTCCTCTTCAGGAGAGTTATTTTAAAGCTAGGAGTGCTGTGTTGCAACTACCAGTCTCAAAGATGCAATGTACTTTTAAACTGAGAACTCATTCGTTCTGTCAGTTTAATAGCGTAAAGTAACTAAGAAAACAATTTCCCCACAGAAAAATAGGTACATTTTCCATTGTGGGGCTGCCATATTGTTTTGAAAATGCTTTTACTTCAGTCAAAAAATAACTTTTATGGGGTTTTACTGGCATTTGTCTGTCTTCCACAGAAAAGAGCCACCATTTTAGACTTTACTATGGAACAGCTTGGCTGTCCTTTCAGCCATAAAAAAGGACAAGTTAAGCAGACAGCCTTTGACACCACAGCAGGCTGACAGTTTGCTTCAGCTGCAGATGGGTGTCTCTGCTGGGGCCATTTATTGTACCTCCGACCACTCATCTTTACCCTAACTTCCTCTGGTGTAGCACCTACAGCCACTATGGACCAGGAGTTGACTCCATCATGCGAGGCTGTTGGGAGTCCCCTCAGTGGGCAAGGGAGAGCCACTGTTAGCCCTGAGAGAGAGAACAGGGAAGGTTCCCATCCCTGGGGAAGCCACAGTTGCCATTAGTAACAGTTTACTACACTTTCCTGTCAAAAAAACAGAAAGTCAAGCATGTTTCTACTTCTCCAAATTTCTTTGGATTGGAGTAATCAATGGGACTGGCTAAGGGTTTAATTAAAGTTAGTTTTTGTTGAGTAATTTCTGATAAAAAATGCCTCTTTTCCTGAACAAATTAAAAAGATTCTGAATTTGAACAGGACGATGCAGGGGCAGATTCAGATTTAATTCAGACTGAGTGGAGCTCCTTTTCAGATTCTTCCTGTGGGGGGAGGGTTCCTCCCAGAGACAGAATGCCCAAGGGTTTTCAGTGGAACAGAGACTTAATTTCCTTGGAAAATACGGAGCTGTTACAGAAAGATTTTCCACAACCTACACCTATTCCCCCTGTTCAGTCCGCTTTTGAGGATGCAATTTTGAAGATAGTCATCCAGATGACCCAAAAAAACTGTATATAGGATGTATGAAGTTCCTCAGTCTTGAATTTTGCACACTAGTCCCAAATCTGACCCAGCAGCTATAGCTTTAGTTCGACTCCACTGCTGCCAAGTACTAAGTTAATTCCAATCCTACTCCGATTAGGATGGTAAAATTATTGATGGGTATAGGGAAATGTAGACTTCAGCAACTTTGATTTTCAGAATTTTAAATTGGAAGGCAGTACGTTACCTTTCTGACATTAGGAACATTTTACCTACAGTTTCATCTTGGAAAAATAACTGCTTTAGATAAACTTTGTTTCTTCTATTGCACAGGTCACTACTCATTTGTACAAGACTGATACTTCCAGGTCTATGGCCACTGGTATTGTTTTAGAGGTTTGTTTGGCTGCATTCTCTGCACCTCCCAGATGTAAAAATGAGATTTTAAATTCTCCCTGGGATAGATTTAGTGGTTGTCCCCTCTGCTGCAGAGATTATGAAAGGGGCAAGTTGATCAGGGAATCTAAGACAGTTTCAGCCCTCCTTTTCCAAATTGTCAAAGGAATTTTCTTTTCCCTCATAGTTTTGGCAAAAAACAGTAACAGGATTCATGTAAACAGATGTTTAAGTGGCAATGGGATTAAAAAAAGGAGGAGGTCTTAAACAAGGCCAGTCCAAGTTTGAATGATTATTCACAAGACTGACCCCCTCCCAGCCAGTCACCCTTTTTCTCTTCCAGAAAGTCGAATCTCAGTTTCTCTTTGGTACCGGACTGAATTTCAGAACCAATTTGTCTGAAACATTCATCGTGGGCACAGATGGCAGTGAGAGACATTCCTCCTTTCCAGGGGGTCATTCCTCATCCTGCAGATCAGATTCTTACCACCTGTTCTTCACATGCTGTCCCAAGGAGTGATAAAACCAATGGGGTTTTATTCAAGGATATTCCTATTGCCAAAAAGAAAAATGCTTGCAGGCCATTTTTGGCAGAAATTTTTTGGTGGAGACCACAGATATCTTTAAATCCAGGTCTCACCTTCTCCCTCCCCAACTCCAAAGGAGCTGGTCACTACACATGCTGCGGACTTTACTTGGAGAGCAGTTTCAGAAGTGATAAAGGGCAAAGGGTGTGGGATATCAAGGACAGATGCAATCACAAATATCAATGCAATGCTTGCCCTGATCAAGGCACTCAATTGAGCCACCTTTGGTCTGCAAGACCTTTTCAAGTAATTACAGACAATGCTGCCACAGTCATGTAGTAGAACAAGCAAGTGGGAACCAGGGTGTAGCCCCCTTTGCAGACTAGCCACGTTAGCTTGGGATATAACTTCATAGTACAGTCTCACAAGCATCCTACATTCTTGCTGGAGCAAAACTGTGTGGCAGACAAGCTGAGCATGACCAGAGCAGACCCTCATGAATGGAAACTAGATCGGAGGTCTTATAAGATTTGATTAGTCTGTGGGAGTTCAAGTAGTCATCCTAACCTCCTCTTTGAACAATCAGTTGGCAAAATTCTGTTCCAGGACTCTGTGCAAGAAGGCATGGAAGACAGATGCCTTTTCTTTGGACAGGAATGTTCCTGTATGCCATACTAATCACAGATGCTTCTGAAGATTCAGAAGGATTCTTCTGAGATCATTGCGGTGACTTCCTTCTGGTCCAGACAGCTGTGGTTCTCCCTCCTTTTGGAAATGGCCAGGTACAATTACCACAAGCTTTCTCAGAAAGCATCTACTCATACAAGAACAGGGATATCCCAATCGCTACTGTACTGCGATCTCCATACAAGTCCAAATAATTTCTGAAATATTAAATTGTCCCTTCGCAAAACACCTACATACTACCAACACAAACACATCCACTCCTAGTCACTTTTACCGGCACCACAAATACTCACATGATTTCCTTTCAAATAAATCCTACCTTCACAAGGAAATATGTCTTGCCCTTTTCTTCAAAAGTTGTACTACACAAGCTGACAAATTCCCTTCACCACCACGTCTCAATGTAAGAGTTCTTAAAGTAATATAGCAGTATTCAAAGTGAACATTTTCAAAGTTATTGGACTATGTTATATCACTGTTTTTAGCATTCAACGTCATGGTTTCGACATTTAAAACTTGACTTTATGTTAATTCGATTTAGTGAAGTAGCTCCATATATCACACACGTGTGGATGAATGGCTGAAGGAGTGCGGGTCGTTGAGAATATTTGCATGCATGTAGGAGTGTGAATGAAGAGTACAAATGACAGTGTGATGCATGAGCCACCAGCTGTTTAGCACTGGCATTACACCAGATTCACAGCATCGGGTGAGGAGTTAGTCCTCACTGGGACTAAACAGGTCTCTGAATTGCATTTCATGTAGACTGCAACTTTTGCCAACTGCAGCATTCTCAAGCAAATAGATTTTTTCTAAATCCCACCCATTGAGTTCCATGATATGAATCGGTCTGTTCATTTTTTTCATTTCTAGTTATCCAGCGTACGGGTAATGTATATACACATTTTGTTCTGAAGGGGTGCAATTTCTTAATGTGGTTAGATTACTTGACAGAAGTAAAATGCAGCTTTGCCCAGAGGAAAATTGAGGGAATCCAGTAAGTATTTGATATGTATTTCTAAATGTTGCACAAAAAAAAAATTGTATTTTTTGTACTTCACAGGGTCCAAATGTCAGACATGAGAAGGTGGTCGCTATTACAATCAGAGAACATCTAAATGGGAAGCACAACCAGGCGAGTATGTTGGAATGCAATCAAATAAGCTAATCCAGCCGCTGTATTTATCCAAGTTAGTGCTGAAATGACCGGAGACCTTAGAGCTGTAAGGATAAGTGGTGGCATCACTGACAATTAGCAGGTCAGTATTAAAATCTAAGGACTGTAACCTCTTTGCTGACATTATTAACCAGTGCAAAGCTTCTTCAGCAACTGATTCATATTTGCATGGAGATAAAGTAGATACAAGCAACAGTAGAGTCCAGCTTCTCTGACTTTGAAGTAAACTGCAATATACTTGTAGATGGAATTTTACTACTAGGGGCAAAATGGATGACATCACCTTCATTAAAGACACTCTTCAACTTGTGCCTTATTGCATACCAATATGCCAGGTAGGGAGATGGCATTGTCTGAATCAAGTGTTTTCAGACACTGAGAAGGTGTAGTAGAGAGACATACAGGTCTAGCTATGGATAATGGACAGCCCCCCCCCCCAGATACTTCTCAGATTTATACAAATTTTAGGCCATTGACTTTTTTCCATTCATTATGAGTTAGAGGGGTGAGTTTTACTATGGATGGCAAACCAGGGTAAAGAAGAATATCACCCAAGAGTATTAGTAACAATGAAGCTGGTGGGTACACGTGAATGCAGTTAGGGAAAGGCCTTTACCTTGACAGTGATACAGAAGGCGGGGTAGAAATGAAAAAAAGTTTCGTAACCAGATTTATGTACTGACCTGCTAGTACAATGAATGGCTACAGAGTCTTATGATAGACCTTTAAAGAAAAATTATGTTGGATATGAACTGGTCAAGGTCATGGCAGAGGCCACAGGCAGTCAACACAGCACAGCAGTGCATGCATAGATATGCTGACGTGTGATGCTATCACCCTGAATAACTGGCAGTGGGGAAGCAGTGGTTGCAAAACACTGCCCATTTCATATTTTAAGTGTCACATTTTTTTTTTATTCTGGAAGTGCTGTCAGTGTCCTCTACACAGGTTTTTGATGTCTTGGCTATGGGTTTTCACTGCACTAGTGATTGAGCAGCTTAAGTGTGAGAATTTAATGTTGCAGTGAGTTTTGCCATAATGTATTGTGTGAGCTAGTGGTGTGAGTTCTACCCCCTTCACCGTGGTGTGACAGTGGAGTTGTATATAATTTCAGGAGGTGTGGTGGGGATGGCCCCTTGCCAAAAAGTTTTTTTTTTGTTTAAAGTTTTATCAGCTCAGTTTTCAGTATTCTAATTTCCAGTTAACAGTGAACCAGACATTCAGTTGCTCATGGGTAAACCATTTCGGATACCTACAGGTCCTATTATATGCTATTGATATTTTAAGTTGGGGAAGTGTAGTGTTTCTGCATGTTGAGACTGTGGTTAAGAGAATTATTGTTAGTGTCACTATCCTATAAAAATGCATTCCTGCTACCTGGAGGTCTGCAATTGATTTTTATGGTGGGGTAATGCAAGGATCTCATATGTGAGAAAGTGGTGGAAATCCATTTTCACATGCCAGTAGGCTAGATTATTTGTCACCATCTGTTCCTGGGAAATATCATGGACTAGATCTGTAGAGTTACATAAAAAGGTACACACCTGCCTACTGCACAAACAGATTAAGGTATGTAGGTGGAGTTTGGGTTATGTTGTGCTACTGCTTTCCACTCCACCCACCTCAGTTCACTAATATGACCATTTCCCTTTTAGTATGAGCAGAACAGATGTCAACCATGCAGGCTGCAAACACTAGTAACAAAACAGGGTTGGTAGTACTGGTGCATGCCATACTGTGGTATATACCAACTACTGTTTTTGGACCGGGTTACAGCTCCCTTCCCAATGTCTCTCCACAATGTAGGTCCAGAAGAACAAAAGCTTCATCAGTACAAGCAAACACAGAAGGGTTATGGCTGACAAAGTTTGCAGATGACTGCAAACTGGGCGCCATAGTAGAAAACACATCTGACACAGATATCCTTCAGAAGGGTCTCACAGAAACAGATAACTGGTGCCAGAGCCACGGCCTAAAGTTAAATGCCAAAAAATGCATAGTCATACCCTTCGGGAAAAACAAGGTTACCCCTAGCTACCAAATAGGTGGCAATCCACTGAGCACAGAAGAAGTTATCAGGGACCTGGGGACCCAGGTTGATAGTAGTCTGTCATTTGACACCCATGTAGCTAAAGTAGTTAGGAAGACCTTCTACATTGCCCACCTTATCATGAAGGGATTCTCATCTAGATCAAGGGAGGTCATAGTCTCCCTTTACTCATCACTCAGACCAATGATTAAGTACAATGCCCCATTCGGAATGTATCTGACCCGACACTTGCAGCAGCTGGAGAGGCCACAAAAGTTCCTCACCAAAAGGATAAAGGGTCTCAAAAATCTGTCCTATGCTGCCCGACTGAAAGAACTCCAGCTCTATTCAGTCGCTTACCGCTTGCTCAGAGGTGACCTTTGCCTAACATACAAGGCCATGTCAAACCCAGATTTGATGAATATGCTTCACCTCAAAAAATCTAGATCCATCAGAGCCACAAGGGCGGGAGACTTAAACCTCGACACTGCTATTAATAGGACGTGCTGGAGGGATAGATTCATCACCCAAAGACTCCCTATGCTGTGGAACAAAATCCCGGTACATGTGAGGCAGAGCACCTCGCTGGCCTTGTTCAAGAGAAATCTTGACCAATGGATGGGAGATCGCAGATATACCCCAGGGATTACCTCAGTGTCACTGCTCGACAGAGGCACAGCAAAATAACGGGTATAGTTCCCCATACTTAAGGGGTGGCGTAAGCCACAAAATGATGGGCTAGGCTTGCAAATGCCCTCGGGCAGATAGCCTAGTATGAACCTATGAACCTAAGCATGTCAACCACAGCCCACCACTGTTGTGCCTGCATGCAGGAAAATATTTAAAGGAAAAAATTAAATAAAAAGCATTTAAGTTGCACTTATGGGGGAGTTGTGTTGTGATTTTACTTCTGTTTTTGTCCATGGTTTAACCATAAAAAGCTCTGTTTGCTTTAGTTTGTTCTGGGATCTTAGCCTTGTAGTTTAATTTGTAGTTGCGTGAAGATTGTGTATTGCTGCAAGATTTTAGCATGGTTTACACCGTATACTGCACTTCAATTTCCACAAGTAGAATTGCATCTAAAAGCTAGCTTCTTCTATTCTGAATACAGCCTGGGCCTCAATCTTGTAGCGGCTTTCACGGTTGTGCCGGACAGATCTGCCAGTCGAGTCTCATTTAGTCATTTTGTTATAGCTTTACTGGTAAATTTCTGCATAGTCTGATGCCTTGGTCTGTGGAAAGACTGCGGTAATGGCAGTATTAATAATTCTAATCCAAGATTTGAGCTTCAGCATTTTTTTATAGCTGCATATACCTGCTTAAAGTTGCACTACAGTGCCTCTTGACCTTGCTACTGCCCCACCCCCCACTGAGACATTAAGCTAAAAAAGTTCCAGGAATTCTAACCACGGAAATAGAGCTCCAGTTTTAATTTTTCCCCAGCCATCTTACCCTTTCTCTTGTTGTGGTTTTAAAAGGTAGTCTGTGGATTCTGCCCCTTATGGTAATCGGACTTTCAAAAGTAGGTCCTACACCTCTCATTGCTATTGTCCAACCAATTTAAGTACTTTCCCCACCCGCTGTTTTCCATATATCCAGCCAGCAAATTAGTACTGCACCTGAGTAAACCTCCCTCGCTACAAACCGGCTCCTGCTCATTTTCCCAGAGTTTCCGTCTGCTTGGTGCCTACATCATATTCTGAGAGGGTCCTGAGTTAATCCTGCTCCATCCTTGGCAGATTACATTTCATTTTACACTTCAGTTAACTGATTAGAGTGCTACTGCTTTGTTGCTTTTGCTTTTATAGGCTCATAGGTTTATACTAGGCTAACTGCCCTAGGGCATTTATAAGCCTAGCCCAAAGTTATGTGGCTTACGCCGCCCCTTATGTTAGAAATACTGTGCCCATTAGTTTGTTGTGCCTCTGTCCAGTAGTGACACAGAGATGATTCCTGGGGTAAACCTATGATCTCCCATCCACTGGTCAAGATTTCTCTTGAACAGAGCCACCGAGGTGCTCTGCCTCACATGGACCGGGATTTTATTCCGCAGCATGGGGAGTCTCTGGGTGATAAATCTATCCCTCCAGCACGTCCTATTTATATCCGTGCTAAGGTTTAAGTCTCTTGCTCTAGTGGTTTTGGTGGATTTGGATTTTTTGAGGTGGAGCATGTCCATTAATTCCGGGTTGGTCATGGCCTTGTATGTCAGGCACAGGTCACCTCTGAGCAGACAGTATGCAACTGAATAGAGTTGGAGTTTCTTCAGTATGGCAGCATATGACAGGTTTTGGAGTCCCTTTATCCTTTTGGTGAGGAACTTTTGGGGTCTCTCCAATTGCTGCAGGTGTCGGGTGAGATACATCCCGAATGGGGCATTGTACTCTATCATTGGTCTGATAAGTGAAGAGTACAGGGGAACAATGACCTCACTTGATCTGGATGTGAATCCCTTCATGATCAGGTGGGCAATGTAGAAGGTCTTTCGAACCACTTTAGCAACGTGAGCAAACGAGAGGCCACTGTCAACCTGGGTCCCCAGGTCCCTGATAACCTCTTCTGTGCTTAGTGGGTTGCCACCTATATGGTAGCTTGGGGTTACCTTGTTTTTCCCCGAAGGGTATGACTATACACTTTTTTGCGTTTAACTTCAGGCCATGGCTCTGGCACCAGCTATCAGTTTCCGTGAGACCCCTCTGAAGGATGTATGTGTCCGATGTACTATCCACTATGGCACCCAGTTTGCAGTCATCCGCAAACTTTGTCAGCCATAGTCCTCCTATGTTTGCCTGTACTTCTAAGTAGATGCTGAACAATAGGAGGCCAAAGACTGAGCCCTGTGGGACTCCACTTATAACCGGCTTGGAGTCTGACATGGCTCCAGCAACTCTAACCCTGTGGGTTCCGTCCTTTAGCCAGTTTGCAACCCATCTTGTGACATATGGGTTTACATTTAAGCTGGTAAGTTTCTCTATAATACCCGAGTGGGGTATTGTCGAAAGCTTTTGCAAGGTCAAGGTAGGCTAAATCAATCTAAAAGGTCCTAACACTGTAGCTTGTTTTGTTGTAGTACTGCACTCACAAGCAATCTGTTTCATTACATCAAGAGGTTAGCAGTGCCCTGTACAGACAAACACCCAGAAAACATTTATAAAACTTCCCTTAGAACTGAAATCTGTAATGTACTGTAGCCGAAACAAAGCTATTGAGTGGAGATCATCTTAGAGCAGCTAGTACAGCTGTTTAATGTGCAAACTATCAAATCTTAACAATCTAACCTAGTCTAGTAACAAAGCCTAGAGATAACCCAAGGAGACCGTTTTAGAACTCAGTCCACAACCTACAGTGGTCCACCTAAATACAGGTCGAGACAACATGGATGAGTTATTTCCAAATGTTTCCATAGCCAGCTTGGTAGATATGGGCTTCCTGAGAATGTAGCAATTGTGTCATGTCACACAACCATTTAAACCTTAAACAGTGTGAGAGAGCCACATGAACAACTTCACTGGAGGCAAAAATCTTGCATACAAACAAAGTTGTCACTACACATACCAGTTTCCACCACACAAAGATCAACCTATGCTGAGGTGCTAAAAAGCAATCTTCCCAAACCTCAAAGACCTCCTAAACTATAAATGGAAACACCTAGCCTCAGCAATCTCTAAAGCACTCGCCAAAAGCCACAGCAATCTCTAAAGCAAACACACATACTTCTACATCCCGTAGAGTCCCCATCAGAGTTGGGAACTGCTGGTGGAAGGTTCATTGTGTATTTATATGATTGGCCTGTGGGCTTAACTGTGTAAAAAAGTCTTTCATCCTGGTGGTATAAAAGCCTTGTGCATCAATACATTCTACATGCACAAACTTCAGTTTAAAATCCTTTAAAGGAAACACTATTCACCCACCGTTTATAGTGGCTTATAGAACTGCTGATTTGCACAGAGGGCAGCACCACTGAAGATCTAGTATACAAAACACTCACTTAGACCTTAAAGACAAGCTCCCCTACTCCTTCCCATCTACTAAGGGTCTAGTATCCGTCATCTCCATTTGTGGCCTGGTGGATATGGGCATTCTGAGGCAGTGGAGTAACTGCCTCATTCACTGAAACACTTAAATGAAGACATTCACCAGGGGAGCAAAAACTTTCCAAATGGGGGAGGGAATAGCAGCGTTAACATCCACTTTTGAAAGTTTTTTTTAATTTCAGTTCACTTGTTATATCAGACATGCAGATCATGTCACATGAAAGTTTTTCCTTTATTCCGTCCAACATAGTTGATTTGTTAAGAGACTTAATGCATTTAATTTTCTGAAAAAGCTTTAACACAACTGTGATGACCCTCCAACTGGACCAGTAATCAAGAAGCCTCAATCCTCACCACTGGCAACAGTGGGGGGACATTCACTGGGAGGATAACTGGTACACACAGCACTTCCAAATGCAGCTCTCTGCATCAAGTGCAATTTCCCTTAAGAGCACACATATCAGTCAGTTCAGGGCTCGTTTCTCACTTTCTCCAGACTCCCAATAAGACTCCCCACTGGCACAGCTACAGAACTGAGTCCTTAGCAAGGTTTCCAAGCCAAGTCCTCAAACACTGTCCAGCCAGTGCTTTGTGTCCCTGCCCAACACACACACATTTACTAGCTATGCCCCCTTCTGCCCAAACTGCCACCATAACTTATCAGCTACTTTAAGGCCCTTAAAGGGTGCCCAATTTTACTGTGTAGCATTAATACTAATACAAATGGTAGTTTGACCAAGAGCAAGGCTATTAGGAGTGGCACACACAGTGTCACCAAATAAATGTGCAAGTACTCTCAACTTCTCTCTAGAAAGATCAGCTACATTGAAAAGTTTAAATACAAATACCAGAACAAGACAATACTAAAAATATATTCACAGTGAGTTCAAAACCACAGGAAATATTTAAAATATTGCAGGACAGTCTCAAATAAAGAAAAATATCTAAACTAAGCTGCACTATATTCCTGACTGAATCTAAGAGAATTCTACTACAACCTAAGAACTTATTAACTGAGCAAGGTAGATGTGGTGAACAGATCTTCTACTTGTTGTCAGGTCCAAGACAAAATGCTCTGTCTCACCAAGAGACTTCTCAAAGTAATATCAAATATGATTGCTGGGCTAGCTTGTAGAAGGACATCAATTCTTGTCAGATTTCTAGCTCCTAGGCCAAAACCCCCATTGCTAGAAGCTGGCAGCATTTAGCATCTACCTGTAAAAATACAGGCAAAAGCTTCTGCTCAGATCTTTGGCAGATGCTAAAAGTCATAAAACAATTATATTCCTCCACATTTAAGACTAGTAATTAGTTCACCCTAAAGACACAAAGCTTCCTAGCACAGACTGTCTCTAGCTGTACTAAAAATCTGAGAGGTAGCTTATTTGTGTCCTATAAAGTAATAAAATGTCAGATATTTTTCTAAAGTTCTACTAGATTGAGGTTAACCTCCCGTATTCCAGTTTTCACTGTTAAAAATATATACATTTAAACAGTTAAAATAGTGCATGTACATTTCTGTTTTCCATTAGGGCACACTGTAGTTACAATTCAAACAGCACTTTGCAAATACCTTTTCAACTCACAACTGTACAAGCAGTTTGATATACACATGACCAAGTTATAACACTTTTGTAACACAAGCATCTTATATAAATTAAATTAGTTTGATATTCACAAATGATTCATTTACAAAAATTCCAGCTAGTTGTGCAGGCAGCATCTCACTTCATCATAACGACATTCCTAAGTATGACACAAAGGTTGTTTGCAAGACACTATACACTTGTAACCATACCGTGCTGTCAACTTCAATGTTTTTCTGAAATATATGAGAATGACTTTCATCCTCTATTGAAAGAAACCTAAAAATAGATATTTTAATTTGAGTTCAAACACTCCGTTATGGAAATCTAAGGACGTGAGGTCACTTCATGAATTTTTATATTTAGATCAACCTCAGTTAGGGTTGTTTTTTGGCATTCCAGAAATTCCAAGCAATGTCAAGAAACTACCATTTAACCCACTGTGCCTGCACATCCCAGCAAGATAGTTAGATTGCACTACCAGTGGGGAAAAGGGAATATTCCCTTATCCCCACTGTACCACGATCTAAGCAAAAGTTTGCTTAGTTGTACAAACAGTACATGTTTATGTACAACTAAATCTACATGCAAACTGTTTGCTTAGTTACTTTTCAGTGAAAGTACATTTTCAACAAAATGCATTTTCACAAAAGTGAGTTTGATCATGTACGTTTTGATGAAACATACTTCGATAATAAGACCAGGACCCATATATGTATACAACGGACTTGTTCTGATGAAGTTCTTGTTAAATGATGAAAGTGCTTGAGTAAGCATTTTTTGCTGGTTGGGTATTTTTGGTGTTCTGTTATTCTGTGAGGTTTCATTGCTTGCTGTGTTTGACTCAGACCTTTAAGTGACACTATCCCCTCCCTCCTTCCCAACTACCAAGGATCTGGTATAATAGACAGGCGCTTTCCTGTTGTCTGTTTGTGGCCTGGTGGACATGGGCATTCTGAAGCAGTGTAGTAACTGCCTCGTTCACAGAGGACCACAATTTTAGAACAGACAAAACACAGTACGTGAGAGATGTAGATACACAAGGTCATTAGAGCAAAGCTTTCATATGCACATTAGAAATGCAAACCAGGTCATCAGTGATGCACCCAAAAGACTCACTACTAACTAAGGAACAAAAACAGACCCACATATGGGGAGGTACTTCCATGTAATCTACCCAAACCTACGAGACCTCCTAAAAGTATCACAGTGGCCCTGCACACTCAAGACAGCACCTCACACAACAACTCTGAAAAATCATAGCAGCCCCACTTCCAAACCCATAAGGCAACACACCACACAACCAAACATTCAAATTACTGGGAATTCCACTGTAAGATATACTGATGTCCTCCTTACCAAACTAAACAAGAAGATTGAACTGTGTGTGGAGCCAAGATTCACCAGATTAGGATTGCCACCTTCCTTCGTGACAATAACCAGAGTAAAGCCACACCCCTCGCATCACCAGTAACCCTGCCCACGCCAACCACATTCCGCCCATTTTATGACATCTCGATGACATCACTTGGCGGGGAAAGCCCTCTGTTCCTGCTATCTGCTTTCAGCTGATTTACTTTTTTTTTTTTTTTTTTTTAACAAAAAAGCATAGTAAATCAGCTGATTTACAAACTCAGATAGTCTGTTTCCATATTGAAACAGAATACCAGAGTTTGTAAAGTGTTTTCCGGACTACAGGAGAATCAGTTTGATTTCCAGATAGTCCAGAAAAAGACAGGGGTGGAAACCCTACAGATCATGCACGTACGTAGGTCTTTAAAACCACAAGTACCAGTAGGACATGGTACTAGTCCACATGGGCACAAATGACCAAAGTTGCACCTCACTGCACTATATGAAGTGCTCTGAATATAGGTCCTAGGCGGATATGAATCTAGCCTTAAGTAGCATCCTACATTCACCAAGGAAGATGCTGAAGCCCATCATTTTTTGCTGATACTGTGGAAATTGGCTTAATTTCAGGTGTCACAACAAGGGTATACAATATCTGTCAGGGTGGGGAGACATGACAGAAACTACAGTGCTTTGCCAGAGATGGTTTGCACTTGTCACCACTTGGCTTCTGGATACTGGCTACAACTATCTATCCCATAGTGCCTTTTTAAGGTTGTGCCAAGTTAAATCCTCCAACATAAAAGTCACTCATGACCACCTAAAGGTACTGCTGCTCAATGCTACAAGTTTAAATAAAAAACTGCATTCCCTGAAACCACTCCTCATGCTGGAAATTGCAGACATATGTGCAGTCATGATAACCATTCAGAACTATGGAGAGCACCCCAGCTATAAAGGGGTGCAATGCTTTTAAATTTTAGTCCCCCTCAGCTCAGGATAAAACTAAGGGAGGTGGTGTCTGTGTTCATAAAGGACAAGTACATTGCTAGACTGGTCCAACATGACCTGCTTGAGCTGCTCCATGCCCAACTATAGGTGCAACCCCCCCACCCCCATCATATCCTTGCTAGCTGCAAAAGTCTGGAAAACCACACCTCCTATCTAAACCTACTGGAATCCCTTAACTTTCAGCCTAACACCATACTTATGGTTGGCTTCAACCACCTCTCCATAAACTGGGTGACTTGTATGACCCATAATTCACTTGCTCAGATTTTTGGACTTTGTCAACACAAACACCCTGGAGCAACTAATTAGCTCCCCAACTAGCAGTACAAAGATCCTAGACCTAGTACTCAAACATGGGGGGATACTGCTCCCTCCCATTCATTAACTTCTCCCTGGTAAGATCTAACCACAAAATTATCTCCTTTAGTATTAAAACTAAGCTAGAACCTCCATCAAATTTCAAGCCTGTTAAGACCTTTGCTAAGGTCAATTACCTCAAACTGACCGCTTATTAAACTTCCAAGCCTCTCCAAACTTAGGTGACACAGAAACGCACTTTGCTGCACATAAAAGCATTGTACAACCACATTCACAGCTGCACAAAAGAAGCAGTACCTGTTAGTCAAATCTATGATTACTGGCAAAAATATACCACCCCGGTGGACCCTTGGCATAAACAGGCTATTCAACAAAAGGGGAAAAATCCTCTCCAAAGCTAAGGAACAGACAAAACAATGCAAATAAAAAAAAAAAAGAGACTCAGCAGTCCAAGAGAGCTGGTCAAATCTGCCAAAGCAAACTGGGGCAAAGATTGCCTCCCAGGTGAGAGAACCAAAGGCTTTTTAATTATGTTTGTAACCTCAGGGGAAACTCAGCAATGTGCAGAGATAATCATGAATGGTAAAACCCATCCTGAAACTATAGCAAACCTGCTGGCTGACAATTTCAAATCAAACTTCTCCCCCCCCCATCACCACCTACTACACCCAAAGTAGTACCTGCAACCATCCCCCTACCAGTCAGGGAAAACAGGTCCTTACAGCACTCACTAAAATAAACAGCTTCCACAATTCCAGACAACATTCCAGGATGCTTCTTAAACAGATTAAATTGATTATCAGGGCCACTAGAAACCCTCTAACCAAAGCCTCCCGATGGGCTTTGTTCCAGAGAAATGGAGGAATGAAACAGTTGTTTCTCTGCATGAGGTGGGGCCAACAACTGACCCAGGAAGAACAGACCCATAAGCTTTACCAGTCTTTCTGCAAAGCAATGAGAGAATCATCATGGACTGTCAATAACATAGGAAACACTGGACCAAGCCCAATTTGGCTTTGGGAAAGAGGATTTGCCTACTCATTTTACTAGACTGAGAAAATCACCTGGGCCATGGACGAGAGTAAAATGGTACACACCAATTATCTAGACCTTCCCAAAGCTTTCTACACAATACCCCACTTGGGATCACAGATAAACTTAGAGATGGGCATAAACCCCTACATCTGTGGATAGCAAACTGGGTCACCGACAGGACACATGTTGCCAAGATAGGCGAATCCACTACCGATAAGAAGTCAGTTACTAGCAATGTCCCAGTGTTGGGACCCTTCCTGTTTGGTATATAATTTTCTGGAATAAAGGCCTATGTTGGGAGCCTCTGCCCTAAGCTTAATGACAAACTTGGTGAGCCAACCACTGAATCCCCAAACGATGATGACATCCTACAAAGAGGCCTAAAACTGACAAATGACCTGTGCCAAAACCATATTCCAAGACTAAATGTGGGGGGGGGGGGTAACCATACCCTTTGTTAAATCATATATGCCTGCAAATTATAATATAGATAGCACATCCCTAAAAGTAGACCCAGAAGTAAGGGACCTAGGAACACAGACAGCAACCTAAACTTTGACCACCAGGTAGCTACAGTAGTGAGGAAATCCTGTGTGGTCAACTTACAAGTAAAGGCGTGACATCAAGGTTAAAGGACGTCATAGTTCCACTATACTTGGCTCTCATCAGGCCCATAATGAAGTACAATGCTCCCTTCTGTACGTACCCAACCAGGCACTTACACCAACTGCAGGTGCCTCAGAGGTTCTCACTAAAAAAAATACAAAACATAACACTTCTTACATGGACTGACTAAAGGCTCTACCCCTTTACTCAGTCTCATACAGTTTTAGAGGTGACTTATGCCAAACATACAAGACATTCTCTGATCCAAGTCAGATGAAAATGTTACACATTTGCAAAAAAAATGATACGAGGCTCGTCTTCCATGGACCATTACCTTATTTGCGACTAACAGAACTTGCTGGAGAGAGATTCATATCCCAAAGGCTACCTTCTCTGTGGAATAAAACTTCCCATCTTCATAAGAGAGCCCATCCATCACTCTCTTCAAAAAGAATTTGGATAAATGGATGGGGAACTGTAAATGCACTCCCAGGGTACTGCCTTGTGTCTATGGGCAGAGAGTTTGTAAGAAGACTCAGGGCTCCAACACCCAAAGGCCCACTACTCCAACACTACCTCAGCCCATATCTGGGGAATTAAAATAATAGTCATATCCTGGGAATTAGCAAGGCTTGTAAAGGCTCTTGCATCATTAGCCTAGTAATCAGCTATGAACAGCAAAGCCCATAAGGCAAGCCAAAACCTTTCCTGCACTGACCTATAGGTCATCCTTTGTCCCTAAAATCCCATAGCTCAAACCTAGTCCTACTACACTCACCATTAAACCAAATACCCTATTCACAGGAAAACAAATACCCCTCTATAGACGGAGAAATGCACTGCCTCATATTTGCAGGCAAAATTACTTTTGGACTTCAAACACAAATACCCTTGACCAGACAGTACACACCAAGAGGTTCAAACATACTGGACCTAGTACTCGCCAATAAGGGACAGCACTGCCCCCCTGTCATGCATCAGGTCCTCAATGGTGAGGTCAGACCACAAAGTGGTCTCTGTAACAATTGAGAGCTATTCAAAAACAAACTATATCTTATTAGCGATAGTTTGTCAAAAAGAAAGTCATGGCTAAAGTCAGGAATAGAAACTCCCATTTTGATAGGAGTTCTCCAATTAGTCCTCTTAGTTTGCCATTTAGTTGGAAGTCCAACAATGCCAAATAGGAAGTCAAAATAACCTCACAGTCTAAAGACAAGGCCTTCTACAGCCATGTCTGAAGCCTCAAAGGCAGCACACATCATTGTGCCAAACTGGCTGTCAATGGCACCACCTTCACAGAGCAAGAGTGAGATAGTGAATTTGCTGGCTGAGACATTCAGTTAAAGCTTCCACCTTCACTCCCCCTTGACTCCCTTATGAAATGCATACTAGCATGACCACCCCCCCTTGCAGTTATTAACAGGGAGCAGGTCCTGACAGCGCTCACTAAACACAGCCTCAGTGGACCCCGACAATCACAGGTGCCGCCTAAATAGCTTAAAACATGATCTCTCAAGTCCACTTGAGTCACTTTAACATACTCTCAACAGAATTTGAGCACTGAAATGGTTATTGCATGTCACAAGGGTGGACCATCAAACAACCCTGTAAACTATAGGCCTATTAGTCTGACTAGTCTAATATGCAAAGCTATGCAATGAGTTATTGTGGAAATAATCAAAAACATAGGCAACCTTCAGACACTGAACCCAACCCAGTATGGCTATGTCAAGGAAAGGTCATGCCTACTAAACCTGGTGGACTTTGAGAAGGTCACAAAGGCAATGGATAAGGGGAAGATGGTGCATACCATCTACATGGACCTGCCCAAGGCACTCAATACAATACCCCACTCTGTTACAGTCGACAAACTCAGTAAACTGGGCATAAGCCCCTACATAACGCAGTGGATTGCCAGCTGGCTCACAGACATGGCCCAGGATTGGTGACATCACCTCCACTAAGAGACCAGTCACCAGCAAGGTATCTCAGGGCTCTGTACTAGGACTGCTCCTATCTGGCATCTGAGGTAAAGGTTATGTCAAGGACTTTTGGCTGACCAAGTTCACAGATGACTGCAAATTGTAAGGTAACAGATACCCCCCCCCCCCGACACAAACATCCTACAACAGGGTTTAACATAGAAATGACTGGGGACAGTCAAGGATTAAAACTCAGTGCCAAGAAATGCAGTATAATTAATTTTGGGAAAACTGCCACCCAAGATAATTACTCCATTGATAAGACACCCCAAGTGTTGAATCTGTAGGTCAGGGATCTGGAAATTTATGTAGACAGTAATCGGGCCTTTGACCAACATGTAGACAAGGTAGTACAAAAATTATATGCCACCCAACTTAAGTAAAGGCATGGCATCCAGGTCCAAGGAAGTCACTGTACCACTTTGGCACTTAGACCCATCGCTGAATACAATACCCCTTTTATTTATTTTGCATTTGTTATCCGGGTTAGTCTGAGCTTTTGACTCATTTTGCAGAGACCCTGGGAGTTTAACAAATTCACTTACAATCTTATCAGGTTACAAATAGCAAATGAGATGAATGGTAAACAAAATGATTAGGTAGACAGCATTTATACAAAAGTAGGAAGGAGAGAGGCTCCAAAGTACAATAAAATATAGCAAAAATCAGTTACAATCAGCAAGGAATAACAATCATTTTAAAATAGCATATTAAATGTAAAACACCTTTGAAACTGTAGTTTAGAGCTTACAGTCAGAAATAGGATGGAAGATGGACGAGTTAGTATGAAAGGTAGGAGAGGGAGGGAGTAAGAATGGATAGAAGGAAGTGGAGGGAGAGAAAAGTTAGAAATAAAATTTGGGTAAGGAGGCGTATTAGGTGAATGGGTATTAGCTTCAGGGGGGATGACTACAATGGCAGGACCATTTTTTTTTTGTTAGGTATTTACGGGTGGCTAATTTGAATTTCTTGCTATGGTCAAAGGACTTTATTTCTAGGGGTAATTGGTTCCAGGATGTAGCTGGGTTGTAGTTAGAGTAGACATCCTATTTTAGTTTTGGGTTTATACACTTCTAATAGCCCTTGTTCAGAGCTGCAAAGTGACCTAGCTGGGGAGTATTTAGATAAGATAGTAGAGAGGCTGGGGCAAATAGAGGATGGAGTGGATAATTTGTAGTTGGTGGAGAAGGTGCAGGTGAGGGAACTCAAGCCAGTCCAGGTGCTTAAGTGATAAGCAGTGGTGAGACTTGTAAGGATTGGTTGGCTGCGAATCTGGCAATATTATAGGTAGTTTCAAGTCTTGAAATGAGTGCAGTGTTAAGGTTAGTGAATATATGACTGATGTATAGAAGTGTGGGAAGTAAAAAAAAGCATGGGAGAGAGTTGTTCTGGCTGTGTTGGTTAAATATTTCTTATTGCCGTAAAGGTGTCAAAGTTTCTGTTGTGTTTTTATACTGTTTGTGATATGTAAATCAGACTTAAGTTGATCTATAGTGACATCTAGCAATTTAGTGCTAGGTTCAGCTGTGATGGTGTTATTGCTTGATAAAATCTTGAATGAGGTTGAGATTGGTGAATTTTTTTTTTGGGGGGGGGGGGGGGGAGTAGGAGCTTAGTTTTCTTAGGATTTAAAATTAGTTCGTTATCACTAAGCCATAACGAAGGATGCCTGGGTAGCAGGGTAGGTTATCTGCAATGGTGATGACAGTAGAGTCATCAGCATATTGCACAATTGATGAATGGGGACAAGAGGTGTATAGTAAGTTAGTGAAAATATTGAAGAGCAGTGGTCCAAGGATAGATCCCTGGGGGACATAGATTTGCACAGCGAGGGAGGGGGATAGTGCAGAGAGCCATTTAACTGATTGCTGGCGGTTAGAGAAAGGTAGCTAGAGAACCAGGAAATGGTAGGAGGGGAGAAATTTACAGAAGTGAGTTAATCCAGTAGGAGACACTGTCAAAGGCTTTAGAAAGATCGAGGAACAGGCACGAGACAAGTTGATTATCACGAGCAAGTGATACAATGTTAGTGAAGAATATTAGAGCAGTTGTACTACGCGTTGGCCAGAATCTGTGTTGTGTGTGAGAAGGTTTTCTTGGAGAAGGTACTGCATTATCTGCTTGTGAATGCATTTCTCTAGTATTTTAGAGTGGAGATAGTATAGAAGTTGGATATATCCGAGGAATTCCACCTTTGTGAATGTAAGTATAATTGTTTACATATAGAGGGGACATACGATTCAGATATAGAGCAGTTGATCAAGATGGACAGGATTGGCCAGGGGTTCACAGGCAATCTTCAGGAAATAGGAGGGCAGATTATCTGCTGAGGGGGATCAGGGTTTGAGTTTGGAGAGTACAGATTTTATATAATTAGTAGATACAGCTTTAAGACAAAGTTTGAAGGGAATATGGGTTAGTGGGGGTATTTATAGTGTTACTGATGGGAAGGGAATTAAAGGTGGTTATGGAGTCAATAAAGTGATTGTTAAATTTAATGGCAGTGTCTTCAGGGGTTTCGTTAGGACAAGGGTTAGGATGGGAAGGGTTTCCAGGATGAAATATATGATTTGATGGAATTCTAAACTTTAGGGTTGGATTTAAGGGTAGTGGGGGGTGTCTGCATAGAAGTGGTTTCTTTATGGATGATATTTTAGATTTTGTTTCAAAGTTCTTTATAGGTCTAAAGGAGAGACCTTACCTCAAAAGGACAGGATTGAAACAGTACAGTAACTAGTTCATGTGATCATTCAGTCAATATGTGATTGGCTCATGAGTTTTTTTAAATATGCCTGTTTTAAGTCATTATTCAGTCATGTTTTACATATCCTATCATTTCATAAGGGTTCAGGTTGATTGAGTTAGCCATTGAGATGTATTGGATTGGATTCCAATAGTGCGGAGGGGAGCAAGGGAGTTAAAATATCAAGGAAGGTGGTGTTAAAGGAGTGGACAGCTTCATCCATGGGAGAGTGTTGAGATGAGACTAGTTTATTCTAGAGAGTAGGTAAATGAAGGAGTCTGGGCAGAAATTAGTAAGATTGCAAGAGGTAATATACTTGAAGGGTTTGGTGAAGTGGGGAGTACGTCTGGTGATTGTGATAGGGCAGTGGTCACCAAGTGCATTTGGAAGGGTCTGGAGATTATGGTAGTTTTGGGGGTGGGAGACCAGAATCCCAATCAAGAGAGCTTGGGAGGTGAGATTATTATAAGTAGGGGCTATGATTAGCTGCTGAAATCCATGCAGGTTGATAATAGTATTGGGAGTTTGTATTGAGAGCCAATCAATATTTACATCTCCCAGTATAATAGTTTCATTATGGATGGTCAGAGAGGTGTGATAGGATGCTTTCAAGTATGGCAATATTTTCTGCAGGGGGGATATACATTGCAACAGCTGCTATGGTGGTGAATTTGTAAAGTTTGAAGTTGGTCAATAAAACTGCGGTTGGAGAAGGATGGTAAAGGAGAGTTAGGACTAATAAGCGAGAGATGAGTAGAGTAGAGTATGGCAACTCCTCCATTTTTAAGCCGATCCAGTCTAAGGATGTTATAGCCAAGAGGGATAAGTTGACTGTCTAGGTGATGTGGCTTCAGCCAGGTTTTGGTTAGGGTGACAATGTCAGGGGCATCGTTAGCTAACCAGGCATGGAATTCATGAATTTTATTTGCTAAGCTTCTAAGGTTAAAGCAGAGAGATGCTTGCTATTTTGATAGATAAATTCACAACAAAATTAACTAACAAATTACTAGTTCTAGTTTTCAGTGGGAGAGATCATCTTACTTTCTTTCCGACTCCCAAGTTTGCTTTACAGGTGAGCTTTTGTTCTGGACTTTGGTTCCCGGTTGCCAGTACTTAATACCAAGCCCTGCACAGGTGGGTTTTTACTTTGTAGAAGCAGGGAAGAGAAGGCTGGATTGAACACACAAATGCTGTCGCTGTCCAGACAGTGGAAGGGAGAGGGAAACTGCCATGCACCTGACCAGAAATGTACAATAGTTGAATGCCAGCAAAGGTTACTTACCAGGAGAATCTATAGTACACACACATTGTCCTATATGGGTCACCTTAAAGCCTTCTCTCTATACTCTGGTCTCCTATAAGTTACTGAAAGGCATCTATGCCTGGCATACAAGGCATCCTCGGATGCAGTGCCAAGGGACTTTTTTGCACATTGCAAAACTAGCAGCATCAGAATCACTAGATTCTGAAATTTTGCTCGACACAAATAGGACATGTTGGTGAGACAGATGTACCTCAGAGGAACACTGACTCACAGGCCCTGCCACTGCTGTTCTTACATATCACACTCACACATGCACACAAACCTATAGCCAATTTAGTGTGCCCAATCAATGTACTGCATGTCTTTGGGTTGTGGGAGGAAACCTGAGCACCCAGAGGAACCCACACAACAGGGTAGACCATGCACAGAAGGCACCCCAGCTGAAAATCAAACTGGAGAACCTCTTGCTGTACCGCGACAATTATATCTGCTGTGCCACTGACACTTCCCCTTCGTAACTAACCCCCTCCATGATACATGGACACAACTGGGTTGGATTACACAGCTAGGGTTATAAAGGCCCTGGTGTTCATTAGCCTAGGGTGTGTGAAGTATATATATATATATATATATATATATATATATATATATATATATATATATATATATATATATATATATATAAATAAACAAAATAAAAAAAAAGACAGCACAGATTACCCAAGAAAACATTTTAAATCACAAAAACATTAAACAGCAAGTGCTTTCATCACCTATAGTGACTTCTTCAGACTGAATAATGAAGTAAAACAGGCATATTTAAAAAAACTCATGAACCAATCACATATTGACTGAATGATCACGTAAACTAGTTACTGTACTGTTTCAATCCTGTCCTTTTGAGGTAAGCTGTAAAATCATCCCTATTATTGAGACCTGGTGGAAAGCAAGCATTCAGTTTCACTTGCCACATGTATCAGAATAATCTACAGTACGCATTACAGTTACTCGTAAGCCCTTCGGCACTCTTTGGTAACACAAACCGTTCTCAAAATATAAATTGTCCCATTGAAGCCTCTGGAGCTTCAATAAATCTTTCTGTAATGAACTGAATAACTGTGGAAAATTTAAATTTGACACACCCACACCCCCAACACAAACACCCCCAACTCACACAAGGCTATTGGCCCTAGCTAAATCACAGCAGCACAGCAAACAGAATTGCAAAGCACAAGGAACATCAAAATAATTGTGGCAAAGCTAAATTTCATTTTTTTGTCATAGTAGTCCCACGAAACCTCAGGGGAGGGCCTTGGGAGACTAGTTTGGAATAAAATTATTCTTGATGCAAGTTCTGCCCCTGGTTTAAATGAAAGGTTATCCTTGAAACCTGTGCTGAAATTGAGATCTGCTAAATTATAGTATGTTATTATAATATTTATAAATATTTTTATATATTATATATGCAAGCATTTTATGGTTTATTTTAATATGTATTTATCAACAAGATGAACATGCATTTAATTTAATTTCCACAAGATGGTGCTGTTTCATTGTGTTTTTGGATTCAATTTAGCTTCTGCTTTTGAAAATATATTTTTAGAAGCATTTCAGGTTTGTGCTGGTAATACCAATATTTAACAAAGCAATTTTAACTAAGGTTTATGTTTGAAGCATTTTATATAACAAAATATATATTACATATCTACTTATTATATATGCTTTTAGTTTTAACTTTTAGATTCATTCACCTTTAAGGTTCATGTGTTTTAATGCATTTTACATGTGTAATTGAATTTGTTCACAAAATGGTTCATTTGAATTAGATTAGTTTATTTATTCACCAAAGGAAGAGAGGTTAGGTATCTGATGAAGTTATAAAAAATGTGGATAAACTTTACAGCGTTATTGTGCTGTTGCTTGTGCTTTGCAATTTCGTTTGCTGTGCTGCTGTGATTTAGCTTGCTGTGGATGGTTTGTGCTGGTTCATTAAAACAGTTGTCCTTTTTCCTGAGCTCCATGTGTGCCTTACTTCAGGTTTACCAGTTTTTACCTTGGGCACTCAGACCATTGGTTTGGTTTATTTCTTTAAGTGGAGCAGGTCCAAAAGCTCGGGGTTTGACATAGCATTGTGTGTCAGGCAGAGATAGCCTCAGAGTAGGAGATATGAAACGGAGTAAAGCTGCAGTTTTGAGACTGTCTGCATAAGGCATCTCTTTGAGGCCAGTAATCCTCTTTGTGAGGTATTTCTGCAGCCTTTCCAGTTGTTGTAAAAGTCTTGAGGTACATACCAAAAAGAGGCGTTGTACTCTATAATGGGTCTAATGAGTGACAAGTACCTCTTTCCTGGATGAGAAACCTTTTGTGATGAGGTGTGTCACGTAGAAGGATTTCCTGACTACTGTGGCAGATTATCAAAAGGAGAGACTACTGTCCACCTGTGTCCCAAGGTCTCACACTTGGGTGTTAAGTAGACCATCACCTATGTGGTAGTTCATGGGTAGAGTTTTTACCGAAAGGGATGACTATGCACTTTTTGGCATTGAGCTTGAGGCCATGGCTTTGACACCAGGCATCTGTCTCAGCAAGGCCCTTTTGTAGATGTCCAAATATTTTTGGAGTTTTGATTATGGCTCCTAGTTTGCAGTCATCTGCGAACTTCATTAGCCAAAGATCTTGTGTTAGCCTTTACTTCAGAGAAGTTGATACCAAAAAGGAGAGGACCCAGGACTGAACCCTGTGGTACTCCACTTGTCACTGGTCTGAAACTGGATTTGGAGTCTGCTACTTTCACAGAGTGGGTTCTCTGTCAGTGAGCCAGTTGGCAACCCATCTTGTAACAGGGATACCTAGTTTAGTGAGTTAATCTATAATTCCAGAGTGGGGAATGGTGTTGAATGCCTTGGCGAGATCTAGATAGGCTGTGTGAACCACCTTAACCTCATCTACGGCTTTGGTGACTGCTTCAAAGAAGTCCATCAGGTTTAGGAGACATGATCTGCCTTTTACAAACCCGAACTGGGTGGGGTTCAGAGTTTGGAGATCATCAATGTCATTGTTTATAACTTCCATGATACGTTCCATAGCCTTGCAGACCAGGCTCATCAGGCTAATGGGAGAGTAGTTTCTGGGGTCTTTGGTGGTTCCCCCTTTGTGCAGTGGGATAACAGTTGCTGTGCACCATTCAGTGGGTACAAAGCCTGAGGTGAGGCTATGACTGAAAATGGTACTTAGGTGGGGTGTCAGTTCATTCTGTAGGTCAAGTAGAATGCAGCCTGGGATATTGTCATGTCCCATGGATGCTGTGTTCTGAGCTTTGGAGTGTTTTTAACCTGTGCAGCCGTGATTACAGGAACTTTGCATTCTTCCGGTATAGAGATGGGCCCTTTAGGGGATGAGAGGGGAGTAAAGTTACCACTAAACCTATCTGCCAGGATGTTGGCAATATCAGTTGGTTCTGTATATTTAGTGTCATTGTGCTGTAACTCGGAGCAGATCTGAGTGTTGCCATTGAGATTCTTGACATAGCTATAGAATACTTTGTGGGCGTCTTTAGAGTCAGTGACTATTTTGTTTTCTTAACTAGCTTTGGAGGATTTTATGAGGTTCTCAGCTTCTTACTGAGGCTGACCAGGGAGTTCTTCCAATCAAGGGATTTTACTCTTTTACACCAGTTTCTTTCTTCTGTTGTAGAGTTTGTTTATGGCAGGGGACCACCAGATTGACTTCCTTTTTTTGGAGGACAGCATCTTGGTTCTGTTAGGGATTGCACAATTTATGCACTCATGTAAGTGCTTATAAAGTGCATTTGTGTAGGATTTAGCAGTCATATCTATTGTCCGTCAGCATGGGTGTCGTGAAATTTACCATTTCTTTATTAAGAAACGTGAAGTTGGCTTTGGAGAAATTTTTTATGGTGGTTTCCCTAATGGGGGAGGGATGTGGAGGTCTACAGTGATTAGCTTGTGGTTGGATCTGACCAACGAGAAATTGACCTCTGGTGTGGAGAACTGGTTGCCCATGTCGGTAATAACCAGATCTAGGATATTGCTGCCCCTGGTGGGGGAGTAGGTAAGTTGATCCAAGGCATTGGAATTTATGAATTCCAGAAAACATTGAGCACAAGAGTTGTTACACGAGTAATTTTCCCAGTTAATGGTGGGGTAGTTGAAATTGCCCATTATTAGGGTGTTAGGTTGTACCCTAATATTTTCCAGCGTATCACGAATGAGGAGTGTGAAGCCAGGGGCATGGTGGGAGGTCTGTAGCAAGATACAATTTGGATTGTTGTCTTGCCCAGAGTTAGTTGCACTTGGATAATCTTGGATGCATTATGCCGAGCAACTAGCCTGGAGGTATGGATATCCTTAATGAATATGGACACGCCTCCACCTTTAGTGTTTCAGTCCAGGTTAGGTGGCCAAAAGGTGTGGTATGAATTATTGCCTGGTAAAGCAGGGGTACACTCTGAAGCCTTGACCCAGGTCTATGTCATTGCACAGATGTCGATATTGTCCATTTTAAGGAGTGCCTCGAGTGAGTGCATTTTGAGGTTTAGACTTCTAGCATGGAGTAGCAATACCCTCAGATTCTGCTTGCTTATACCAGTTACGGTGGTGAATTTGTCATTTGAACCTTGCCTAAAAAAGGCACTATAGGGGTGGCTAGAGCCTTAGCCAATATCCAGAATTCCAGGGGCGACAGGTGCAGGCCATCTCTGGCAAAGCATTGTGGTTTGTCGATCATGTCACCCCAGGCAGACAGATACTGGATCCCCTTTGAATGACACCAGAAGCTTAGCTAAAGCATAGCTAATTGCTGAAGTCAATCATTTTGTCCTTGTACTGTGGTATCATTCTGGGTGATGGCAGGATGCTACTCAGGGTTAGGGTCATACCTGTCTGGGCTACAAGATCGGACAGATTCATAAGGCAGACAGGAGAAAACAGGAGCTGACCCCTAGACATGCCTGGATAGGTGCTTATTTGTTAAGTACTAGAAACTTTTTTCCTCCAGACAAGTGGACAGTTGAGTGCTGTAGTAATTTGTAGCTTTAGTGCTTACGAATTCTGAACAAGTGCTGAGCTCAAAGAAACGGACTTGAGTGCTGAAACTAAAAAACTGGCTAGTTCTAAGAAACAAAATTGCTTCCCTCCAACACAGAAAGTCTTGGGGGCTCAGAAGCCCACAAACAGTCCTGGACACAGCAAATCTGTATCCATACTAGACTACCCACAGGAAAGGCAGGAAACCAGCTTAAAAAAATTTCTAAGTGGAAAGAGAGAGGAGGAGCAGAAACTAAGTGGACTGGCCTTCTCAAATGTTCGCCTGTATTAGAATGATGCAACACAACTAGACTGGAAGGAGTGTCCCAGATCAAATTTACAGTAGGGGCAGGCAACTGCAAAGCCACTAACTAGAACAGCATACAAATAGGAGGGTGGGAAAAACTGCAGAAATGTTTCCCCACAGCAGAAAAGCAGGAGATCAGAATCAAACAACCCAAAAAGATGCTTAATAAAAGTAGACAATTTCCAGTTAATACCTCACACACAGTGAAACTAGCTAGAGAAGTATGCAGTAGACAAAGTGCTATAAATAAAAAAAAAATAACCAAAAAAAGGATACTTATAGATCCAAGTTTTCTCAGTGTGAAAGTGTATATATATATATATATATATATATATATATATATATATATATATATATATATATATATATATATATATATACACACACACACACACATACATACACATATATATATTATATATATATATATATACACACACACACACACACACACACACACACACACACACACACACACACACACACACACACACACACAATAGGATTATCCGGACATCATGCCACCTGACCTTAGTTCCCAGTGTCTGTCGAGTAAGAGCCACTGGAGTGATCCCTGGGGTGAATTTTCTTTCCCATCCACTCAAGGTTTCTCTTGAAGAGGGCCATTGAGGTGCTCCATTTGACATGTATGGGAAGTCTGTTCCATAGCAAAGACAGTCTCCGGGTTATTTACCCGTCCCTCCAGCAAGTTCTGTTGATTGTGGTAATGAGGCTGAGGTCACTGAAGTGTGTGGTGTGGAGGGATTGCGATTTCTTTAGATGCAGCATTTCTAACAGAGCTGGATCAGACATGGCTTTGTATGTCAAGCAGAGATCGCCTCTAAGTAGGCGATATGAGAGAGAACAGATGGAGTTTGAGTCTGTCCATATAGGACAAGTGTTTAAGGCAGAGGATCCTCTGTGAGGTACTTTTGCGGTCACTCCAGTTGTTGCAGGTGTCTAGTGAGGTACATGCAAAATGGGGCATTGTATTTCATACTTCATGACTGGCCTAATGAGGGAAGAGTAGACTGAGACAATGACCTTCTTTCTTCCTGGATGCAAAACCTTTAGTAATGAGATGTGCCACATAGGACTTTCTGATCATAGTGGCAATGTGGTGGTCAAAAGAGAGGCTGCTGTCAACCTGTGTTCCCAGATCTCTTATAACACCTTCCGTATTCAGTGGACTACCATCGATGTGGTAATTCACTGGAACCACTTTTTTCCCCAAAGGGGATGACGACACTTTTTGGCATTGAGCTTTAGGCCATGGTTCTGACACCAGTCATTGGTCTCAGAGGCCTTTCTGTAGGATGTCATCTCTTGGGGATGCAAGAATGGCTTCCAACTTGCAATTGTCTGTGAACTTTGTCAGCCAGAGACCCTTTGTTGGCCTGGACTTGAGAAGTAGACAGCAGACAGGAGAGGACCCATGACCTAACCATGTGAGACTCCACTCGTGACTTATCGGCAGTCTGACTTGGAGTCCGCTACTTTCATACTGTGGGTAGTGTGAGCCAGTTTGCAACCCACCTAGTGATATAGGGGTCGATGCCTAACTTAGTGAGTTTTTCTATGATTCCTGAATGGGGAATGGTAAACACCTTTTGCTATATCAAGGTAGGCTTATGAACCACCTTACTTTCATCCACAGCTCTGATGACTGACTCGGTCATCGACCAAGTTGAGCAGTCATGATCTACCCTTCACAAAACCAAACTGTGTGCGATCCAGAGTTCGGATATTCCCTATATCCTTGTCTATTAGGTCCAGGATGATGCTTTCCATACCTTTGCATATCAGACTTGTCAGGCTAATGGGGCTGTAGGAGTCTGTAGTTGCTCCTCCTTTGTGGAGAGGGATGACTGTAGCAGTGTGCCATTCGGTAGGGACAAAGCCCGAGGTGAGGCTGTGATTGAACAGGGCAGACAGGTGAGGTGCCAGCTCACTCAGTTAATGTAGAACACAGCCAGGGATATTGTCAGGTCCCATGGAAGATGCATTTTTGGCCTTGGACACTGCTGTTTTAACCTGTGCAGCAGTAATACTGGGTGCCTGGCAATTTACTGGTACTGTGGTTGGTCCTTTGGGGGGGGGGGGTAAAGTTGGCACTGAATCTGTCGGCCAGTATATTGGCAATATTTGTTGGCTCTCTATAGGTGGTACCACTGTGCAGTAGCTCAGAGCAAATCTGGGTATTGCCTTAAGAAATTCTTTAACTAACTATAGAAGGCCTTGTGGTGGTCTTTACTATCTGCTGCTATTTTGTTTTCATAGCTAACTTTAGAGGATTTGATAAGGGAATTTTTCCAGTCTTGGCACTTTACCTTGTTCCGCATTAGTTTCCTCCTTCTGTTTGACAGGGGACCACCAGATTGGATTCCTTTTTTTTTTTTTTTTTTTGGGAGGAGAGCGTCTTGGCTCTATTGGGTATGGCAAGATCCATGCATTTGTGTAAGTGTTTGTACAGTGCATTGGTGTATGATTCGGTGGTCATGCAACTATTCCCCATTTGCATGGGTGACATGAAGTCAGCCACCTCTGTTTTTAGGAGCCCAAAGTAAGTTTTGGAGAAGTTTTTCATGGTGGTTACCTTTGTGGGGGATGGGAGGGATATGGATGTCCAGGGTAGTTTGTAGTCCGATCTAACCAGGGAGAAGTAGACTATTGGTGTAGAGCAACAGTCGCCCATGTTAGTAATGACCAGCTCAAGAATGTTGCTACGTCTAGTGGGGGTAAGAATGAGCTGGTCCAGGGCATTTGAATTAATAAATTCCAGGAAACTTTAGGCACGTGTATTGGTACACTAACAGTTTTCCCAGTTAGAGAGGTAGTTGAAGTCACCCAGTATGAGATTTAGGTTGGACCCCAATATTCTCCAATGTGTTTATGGATGTGGAGTGAGTCTTGGGACATTGTTTGGGACCTATAGCAGGTTACTACCCGAATCTCTTGTCTTACCCAATGTTAGCTGCACCTGAAACATCTCTGATGTGTTATGTTGGGCTACCAGTCTGGAGAGGTGTGCATCCTTTATGAATATAAAACACCACTGCTTTTGGAGCTTCAGTCCAAGTTCTGGGGCCGAAAGATGTGGAATGAGTTATAGCCTGGTAGTGCAGGGGTGATTTCTGCTGCCTTGAACCAGGTCTTGGTTACAGTACAAATGTTAAGTTCTCCATTTTAAAGGAAGGTTTTGAGAGTGCATTTTCAAATTTAGACTGTGTTGAGCAGCATGACCCTCAGATTGCATTTGTTTGTAGCCATTACAGTGGTAATTTGGTCTTTTGAAACACTGCCTAAAAAAGGCACTATAGGGGTGGCAAGAGTCTTGGCCCATTATCCAGAAGCCCAGGGGTGACAGATGCAGGCCATCTCTGGCAAAGCATAGAGGTCTGTTAATCATGTCATCCCAGGCAGACAGATACTGGATCCCCTTAGAATGACACCAGAAACTTAGCCAATTGTTGAAATCTATCATTTTCTGCTTGTACTGTGGTATCAATCTGGGTGATGGTAGGATGCTGCTCAGGGCTAGGGTCATAGCCGCCTGGGCTTTATAATCAGAGAGCTCCATGTCTCTTTATATAGTCCAGGGAGGTACATCTCCGGTCATTCACACCCATATGTACAATGACAGTCATATTTGTACCTGTTGAGGTACCTGAGTGCATGCATTATGTGGCAGATCCTGGCACCTGACAGGCAGCTGTTACTTTCCCTTATTCAACCTATTGAGTATGACATCAATGTGCCTCACTATCAAGTCACCTATGACTAGTGTGTTGGGCATGCTGTTCTGCCTTAGGGGCTTTGGTTGAATGGCACACCGTTTAGGAGAGTTGTGTCTCGTGATTAGTTTTGTGTTGTGGTGGTAGAATGTGTTTCTGCCTTGGAGGTCTCTGCTGTTTGGGTAGATTTTTTTTGAGAGCTTCTGCAAATGTGGGGATGTGGTTTTTGTTTTTATGTTAAGGCAGTGCTGGTGCATGTTCTGGAGAGCTATGTGTTCCATGTGGTGTGGTGCGAGTGTTGACCTTCTCCTCCTGACCAGCTATTTCGGTCTTGGCTGGAGGGTGAGTGGCTTCCAATTTGGATAGGCAAGCGCATCTTTCGCAAGTCTGGGTGTTGGGAGGTAAAAGGAGGGGGTTGTCTGTTTACATGAGGCAGTTGCTACATTGCCTCAGGATGCCCCAGTTGAGCAGATTAATTGGAGAAAGCACAAGGAACTGACCTTTGGACATGCCTGGATGGGTAGGCATTAATAATTACTGGAGCTGTTTCCTTGTAGAACATTTAGTGCTGGTAGCACTTGTGCTACAAGACGTCTGGTAAAGTGCTAGACTGGTAAGCTAGTAAAGTGCAGGAGAGGTGAGAACTAGCAGATCTAAGGGAAAAATTGAATAGTAAACTTTAGCACTGCTGAGAAGCTACAAACAGTCCTGGATACAGCAAATCTGTATCTGGACTAGACTAAGTTACAGGAAAGGCAGGAAACAAGCTTATTTTTTTATACTAGAACAGCACTAAAAAAACAATTAAAGTGCAGTGCAAGCTAGCATACTTCAGTGTGCAGCAATATTAAAGCAAATAAAGTTTAAATAAAATGCAATTTATTCAAACTGTATTCGGAGCTGTTTTTGTTTTATTCAACTCTGAACAGTTAAAAAGTGCCAAAAATATACTTATCAGCTGAGAAGCACACTCAGTCAGAACACAAGGAGATTCTAGCAAAGCTTTTTTTTTTTTTAAGTGGAAAGGGAGAAAGGAGAAACAGAAGATAATTCAAGGTTAAGGACCTAAGTGGGGTGGCCTTCTCAAATGTTCTCTGTATTCGGAAGAATGAGCTAATGACTGGGATAGAGCTGAACAGATGGCACTGGTAGGAGTGTCTGAAATCAAAATATGACCTCACTGTACTCTGAGTGAGCAAATGAGATGGACTCCAGAGGAGTGTTCAAACACAGATTTATATGAGGGGCAGGCAATTCCAAAGCCACCAAGATTAACACCAAAACAGAAACAGGGAGGGATGACGGGAAACTGCAGAGAGACAGACCACAATATTCTTAACAATTAAATGAACAGAATAAAATACAGTACTATCTTTAAAACTGCAAGTTTGTACTTAACTTCAGCTTCAACTAATTATATATATATATATATATATATATATATATATATATATATATATATATATATATATATAAATAAAATAAATAAAACACACACACACACACACACACACAACTGCCACTTTGCTACAAAGTGGTAGCATCTTTGTGCAGTAAAGCAGTCTATGAATCCCATCTATTCTTTACCTTGCCATGGAAACGAAACCATTAACAGTATTATAATCTGGCCAAAAATCACAATGTTGTTCTTTTGGCTTTAACCGGATAGGGTTTGCCACAGCGGAACTCCAGTCCGCTAATGACTGTTAGCAGATTTTTTTTTACTGTGCAGAGGGGCCAGCTCGATGCCCAACCTTCAATGAAGGCACGCCCATTCACACGTCTTTCGAATGCCACTCGACCGTGGGGAGGATATGCAGACTCCACACAGAAGGTGCTCCAGCCGAGAATCGAACGGGAGAACCTCTTGCTGTGAGGTTAACAACGCTACCGCTGCACCACCGCGGCTTCCTTTGCCAAAAATCACAATGTGTTCTAAAATTTGCCTACCTAATTTTATGTACGAATATAATGGGAAAGAAACCTTGTTAATAGGAACCAAAAAAAATGCATCTTTCAGATAAGTGCAATCCCAAATATTTGACAAGTGTATATAAAGTTTAAGTCACTGTCACATTTAACATATAAATTCTAACACAAAAGGGAGATAAATAATGAAACCAGGTCGGAAGAAGTGCATTCTAAAATTTAAAATTAAGTGTGAATCCCTTTGCAAAAAAAGACCATAAAGGTAAGGATTACAAAAACTACTGGACTATATAATGTTTATAGAATATAGATCTATAAAGTTTGTTAAAGAAGCAGTAGCTAATATTTATACACAAACACCAACATTATGGCACCCACTCAAGTGCTAACTGACAAAAGTAGTAGGAAAGAAAGCTTCGTTTCGGAACCACTGTTATTCAGCTGGATTTCATAAAATTCATAGAAATTTCATGTCCATTTAGTCTTGACACCATCAAAATCCTGCCAATACCCACCCTCAGGCTGCACCTCCCTCTCTCAAAGAAAGCTGGTCCAGTTAGTGCCAGGGTAAAATTTGAGAGTACCTGTCCAGTCATCTAGGTTTCATCTGAAGGATAATGCATCTCCCTGCTTAACCTACAGCATCAACTTATTTCTGAGAATGGGGAGGCACTGCATAATGAATCTCTCCCTTTCCATTACATTCGGCTTACTTGGTGAAGATTTACTTGTCTAGCTCTGGTGTTTGAGGAGCTATTAGAGTGGAGGAATGACAGCAAGGACAACAAGACTTTTACTGCATCATATGCGAGGCACAAATCGCCCCTCAGTCTATAGAATGAGTATGGGGAAAAAGCTTCTAGCCTCTTAGTATGTCAGGTTTTTAAGCCCGAATCCCCTTAGTGAGGAACCTCTGGGGCTTCTCCATCTGGTTGAAATGTTGGGTGAGGTACATCTCGAAAGGGGAACTGTATTCTAGAATTGATCTAATCAGTGTTAAATAAAAGGGAATAAAGACATCCTTCTATCTGGATGACATACCCTTGCCTATTAATTGTGCTAAGTAGAAGGATTTTGGGAGTACAGCAGACATATGACAGGTCAAGCAACTGTCAACCCAGGTCCTTGACTGCACTGTCATTTAGTAGTAGGGAATTGTCTATACTAGAGGGAATGGATTGTTTGCAAGCAAAAGGATGCTACATGGAGTTAAATTTGGGCCTATTTTAATACACTAAGTATTAAACTATAAGTTATTTTTGAAATGTACAGGTATCAGAGGACATCTTGACAAAACACCCTTTTAGTTAATTAGCGATTTATATTAGATTAGAGTGGATGACCCCTTAATGCAAGTTCTAAGCATTGTGGCGTACTGTTCAGTACACAGGTTTATACTACACTATTTACCACCAAGGTCTTTATAACCCTAGCTGTGCAACCCAACTCAGTTTTACCCTAGAGTACATTAGATGCCTATATGGTGTGGGTATGTTAGCAATGAGGTAACTAAGGGTTGTGTGTGTGTGGGGGGTCTATATCAAAACTTCGAAGACGTAAAACGCCGAATGTCATCGAACCCAGAACATCGAATGATGAAAATAGCGAAGCCCTGAACATCGAAATCTTACCTAGGGCAAGATTTTGGTGGGTCATTCCATGGCTTCGCTATTTCCTCCACTGTGGTGCGAGAGTTACGGACCTTAGGGCTAGGGTGCGGGTTAAGGTAAGTGGATAGTTAGTAATGTATGTGTGGTTTAGTGTGGGGTTGGGTTTTGTTAACTGTATGTGTGTGGTTTATTTTGGTGCGCTTGTGTTGTGTGTATGTTTCCTGGAACAGCAAATTTTTTCCCTGGGAAAAATTTGCTATTCCGAGCATTCGATGTTTAATATTCGAAATTCCAAGTTCGAACATATGGTGTTTGACATTCTGGAATTTAGAATATATTATATAGATCCATTTGTGGGTGGTGTATGTTAGTTTTGGATTAGTTAACTTACCTTTAGCCTTGGGGTGAATTTATGATTTCAAGTGAAACCTTGATCATTGTATGGGAAAAGGGTCAGGTATGACCTCTACTGTGTGGATGGGCAGCCTGTTCCACACTGCAGGGATCCTCCAAGACCTCTCCAACAAGTTTTATTTAGGTCATAGGTGAAGACCAGGTCCTGGATCTAGTGCTCCTGGTGCAGTTTGTTTTTTTGCATACATGCAAGAGGTCCATCAGAGCTGCATCTGAGGTGATCTTATATGCTAGGCAAACATTACTTTGTCCCCTAAAGGTTACTGAGAAGTGGAGACAGGACCTTAAGGCAATCTGCACAGAACAGGGTATTCAATACCCTGGATTCTCCTGGTGATAAACCTTTGAGGGCATTAAAACTACTGCAGGTGCCTGGCTATGTACATGCCAAAGGGGGCATTGTATTAGATGACAGCTCTGATAAGAGCAGAGTTGAGTGGTACTGTGTTACTGCCAGCCCAGCTATCTGGAATTTTTTTAAATAATTCTATGTGAATTGTGAATACTGATACAATTGATACAGAACTGTACATTATGTACCAAGCTTCAAAAATTTCACCACAGCATACCTTGCTGGAACAGATTAACTTGCAAAACTTCAAGAAAAGTTGAAATTAAATTGCTTTAGGATTGTGTTATAAAACACAATTTCAATACAGCAAGGAGACAGGATGTCTAGAACTAGAGTGCCTTCTGCATTGTTTTGCAAGTGTTTTACTGTTTGACTTTCAAGATCTGCAAACTTCTGAGAGATATGCATTTCACACAGATGTTAAATTATATTAAGTTTCCATTTAGCCTGGGAAATGAAATCAGGTGACAAAGAACAATGTCATCCAAGCTGGCCCAGCAGTAATGTTTGATATTAATTTGGGAACTCTCTCGGAGAGACTGAGCATTTTGTATTTGACCTGGAAACATCCACTCATCACGACATCTGCACTTGTTTGCAAGAAAGATTTAGGGCATAATCTCTCTTAGATATAGAGAGACAGTAAAGATTAAATTTAGATGTTTTCTGTATTTGAGTCTATCCTGCAAAGTGGTTTTAAAATATTTCCTGTGATTTTGAACTCAAAAGTTACTGTGTTGATTTTACTGAGTACTGTATTGTTCTTTTATGATTAAATATATTGAAACCCATCTTTTTGGCTGATATTTGAGACATATTTAAGCTCTTATAGTACTTGCATATGTATTTAGTGACACTGTACAGGCCACTCCAATAGCCTGGTGGTTGGACAAAACTACCATGTGGATTAATAGTAACATTACACAGTAGGATTGGACACCATTTGTTAAGGGCCTAGAGTAGAGTGGATGGCAGCAGTGATAACTACCTTATAGTCTGGGCAAAAGGGGGCAGAGCTAGTAAACCTGTGCCACCCTTTTCCAGGTATAAATACAATCTCAAAGGGTCAGCTACTTGGGCAGGGACACAAAGCACCAGTTGGACAGAGGGTGCTGGAGGTTTTGGCTTGATCACTCCGCTGAGATCTCAACCCTATAGCTGTGCAGTGGGGAGTCTTACTGGGGATCTGGAGAAAAAAAGGAAGAAACCAGCCCCAAACTGACTGTGGTATGTGTATTCTTAAGGAAAATTGCACTTTACTGTGTGTGCACTTGTCATCCTCCCAATGCGCATGTCCCCTAGCTGTTGCCAGTGATGAGGATTGAGGCTCCTTGATTACTGGGCCAGTGCTGGGGCATCACAGGCACTAACTTCCTTGGACCTAGATACATGCCAAACAGCTGCTGGCTCAAGATAGAGCCCTTGGGTGACTGGTCTCCTAGTGGAAGTAGTCTCAGTCCCGACTTGGATTGCTGGCTGGCTCTCAGGATCCAGGAGGTTACAGAGATTTATGCCTAGTTCTGAGACTGTCAACAATACCAGAGTGAGGTATTGTATTGAACACCTTGGTCACGTAAAGATAGGCAACATTTACCATTTTCCCCTCAGCTATAGCCTTGGTGATACTCTCAAACAAGTCCACCATTTTGAGTATGCAAAACTTTCCTTTGACAAAGCCAAACTGGGATGGGTCCAGTGTTTGTAAGTTGCCAATGTTCTTGTTGATCATTTCCTTAATTCATTCCATGGCTTTGCATGTTAGACTTGTCAGACTGATGGTCTGTAGTTCCTGGGTCAGTTAATACCCCCGCCTCACAAATTCGATAATCTAAAGCTTACACCCTAATCTCTCTTCACCCTTGCTCCTGCTTTCATTCCTCAGCTCCTACCACATTACGCAATACTGATCCCTATACGTTACTCATGTGTTACACACCCATCTCTGGGTCTCAAAACAGTCTCACTCAGTATGATCTTTACCTCTTAGAAACAACCATCCTCAAATGTTAATTTCTCAACACCTCTTCTTCTCCATTTATCCTTGCATACTACACATCACTGCAATTCCCATGTCTTTCTATCCACTTTTCATCTCCCAGAACAGAGTTGTCTCAATGGTTTATATCATTTCCCCATTGTAGCCCACATTTTTGACACTACTGTCCATCTGTAAAAATTTGCCATATACTCCTCACTTCCCAAACCCACAACACTCCATAAACTCATTAAAAATGTCTTCTAGTTCTCACATTTCCACAACTACACCAATATCTGACAATGTGGCAACATACACCCTAACCCCAGACCTAGCCCAAAACCTACTTCAATAGATGTTACCAATAACCCCACCTTCACCAACCATACTAGGCCAAGCTTAATCATACATTCTTAGCATATACATTAACCTTCATAGTATTCATGCTAAATAGACTTTCATGCCTGGGTAGCCCAATGCTCAAATATAGTCAGACTAACTGAAACCTTGCTAAAAAGTAGGACTCCAAGGATAAAATATTTCTACCTGGCTATGATATACTGAGACTAGAAAGGTAAAAAAGGGGTGGGGTAACAATTTTCTACCAGAACACCCTTGATCTCGAGTTCCACTCCACAAACCCCTCTCCCTTCCAAAACTCAAATTCTAGTATCACTGCTCAAGCTACACCATTATAGAAACATTTGCATTATAGCTTCCTACATCCCCTCTGGCAATAACACTACCACTGCAGAAGAAATTCTCAACTGGGAAATTGGTATAAAACAAGAAACAGTAACTTTAGGAGACATACACAGACTAAATGCATTAATGAGATTTACATATGGCATTAGTAGCGGTCTCTGTAGCTTTACCCAACTCACATCCACTCCAGACTCCCAACACAGACACAACCATAGAATGGATGCTCAAATTCTCCAAATAAATCATAGCTAGTAGCTGCCTCCACTCCCCTACCTACGTCCTCAGACACAGAACAAATATTCATGTTTCCCACCTTTCCTGTAACTAGTCTAGTCCAGATACAGATTTTCTGTATCCAGGACTGTTTGTAGGCTGAGCCCCCCAAGCCTTTGAGTGAGGCCTTCTAGCGTGTCAGTGAGAGTGGCAAGCACTAGGTAGCTTATCTACCTACCACAAGAGGAGTGGTTTCTGGCCCAAAAGTTGTAGTTTGGCAGTTTCGGCAATTTTTCCAACTCTTTCAACTTTCTGGTTTTAAAAGCCCACGTTTGCACTTTTCCCACCTTTTCTGTAATTAGTTTAGTCCAGATACAGATTTGCAGTATCCAGGACCGTTTGTAAGCTTATGAGCGGTGCCAAAGTCTGCTCCACAATTTTCCCCTTAGATCTGCTAGTTCTCTCCTCTCCTGCACTTTTACTAGCTTATTAGTTTAGCACTCTACCAGACTTCTTGTAGCAATTATTGTAGCACACAAAAGTGCTACCAGCATTAAACGTTCTACAAGGAAAACGACTCCAGTACTTAATGCCCACCCCTTCAGGAATGTCTAAAGGTCAGTTCCCTGTGCTTTCTCCTATTAACCTGGCGAACTTGGGCATCCTAAACCAATGTAGCAACTGCCTCATGTACATGGACAACCCTCTCCTCTTACCTCCCAACACTAAGACTTGCAAGAGATGCACTTATATACCCAAACTGGAAGCCACACTCTCCAGCCAAGACCAGAATAGCTTGTCAAGAGAAGGTCAACACTTGCACCACACTACATGGAACATATAGCCCTCTAAACACATACCAGCACTGTCTTCACATAAAAACACAAACCCACCTTCACTGAGGCCCTCAATAAAAATCTACCAAAACAGCAGAGACCTCCAAGGCAGAAATGCACTCAACCACCACAACACTAATCACTGGACACAACTCTTCTAAACAGTGTGCCATTCAACCAAAGCCCCTACGGCAAAAAAGCATTCCCAACACACTAGTCATAGGTGACTCAACAGTGAGACACTGATGTCCCTCACTAGGCTGAATAAGGAGAAAGTAACAGTCAGCTGCCTGTCAGGCACCAGGATCTGTCACATAACGCACACTCAGGTCCCTCAACAGGTACAAATAGGACTCTGTGAATGACCCAAGACATACCTCCCAGGACTACATGAGAAAAGACATGGAGGAGCTCTCAGATTATGTAGCCCAGGTGGGTATGACCCGGAGCAGCATCCTATCACCCAGAATGATACCACAGTACAAGCAGAAAATGACGGATTTCAACTACTGGCCAAGTTTCTGGTGTCATTCCAAGGGGATCCAGTATCTGTCTGCCTGGAATGACATGATTGACAGACCTCGATGCTTTGCCAGAGATTACCTGCAGCTGTCATCCCTGGGCTTGCGGATACTGGCCAAGGCTCTTGCCACCCCTATAGTGCCTTTTTTAGGTGGTGTTCCAAAGACCAAAATTACCACTGCAACAGTTTTTATTTTACATTTGTTGACCAGCCTAGTCTAGCTGGATATATGTCCATTTTCAGTAGAGGCCCGGGGAGTAAAGCTCCACAGCAGATATTTACACATTTATATTAAAGATGCATCTATAGACATAAAGGGTTATTAAAAAAATACATTTAGTTATACATGGTATGAAAAGTCATATGAGTCTAACTTATTTACATTACATAACAAAAAGAGCCATGAGAGAATGACTTACAAATTAGGTATATAGAATAGAAGGAAGAAGACAAAAGGACATTTTTGACAACAGTGTTTAAATGTAGAAAAAAGGTTAGTTATGATACAAGTAGATTCAGCCAGCGTTAGTACATGGACACAGCCATTGCGAGTTAAGGAAGATTTTTAGATGCTTTTTGAAAAGAGGGATAGATGAAAGGGATGAGAGATTACTAGGAAGTTTATTCCAATGGATTCCAATAGTGTTAGTAAATAGAGAATCACCTGATTTATTGGATTTTAGGGTAGTGGCTAGTAATTTACTGGCTGAGCGAAGCATGCTTAAATTTTTATAGGGGTTGATTAAGTTACAGAGTATGGGAGTATTTGTAGGGCGATGCAAGATTTTGTGGGCGATTGTTAGTTGTTGGAACAGAAGCTGGTTTTGAAGTTCCCACCATTCTAGTTTATATGGATTTTGACTGTGGTGAGTATGGAATGTGGACCCAGTGGCAAACCTGGCAACATTATTGTAAGCGGTGGCCAGCTTGTTTTGATTATTTTTAGATAGATTTGTAAAAATTGGGGAGGCATAGAGAAGTGTGGGGAGTAGGTGAGTTTCGGCGATAGTAGTCCTGGCTACAGGTGTAAGGAATGGTTTTAGCCTATAGAGAGATCCTAGTTTTCTATTCACCGATTTGATGGTTGAATGTGTGCGAGTCAAAGTTGAGGTTATGGTCAATAGTTATATGCCTAAGAGTTTGGTAGTTGGGTCTGGTACAATTACAGTGCCATTTTTTGATGCAAGTGTGAAGTCAATAGGAGGAGACTTCTGGGTAGGAGTAAACAGTAGAAGGTTTTTTTTTTTTTTTAGGGTTAAAGAGAAGACAGCGTTTAGAGAACCAGTTTTCCACTAAGGTAAATACTTTCTGGGTGTTGGACTGAAGTTCAGCAGAAGTTGCCGCAGAACAGATTAGGGTTGAGTCGTCGGCATATTGAATACAGGTGGTTTGTAGTATAGATGTTTGCAGGTTATTGATAAAAATAGAAAATAGGAGGGGCCCCAGAATAGAGCCTTGTGGGACTCCCTGTGAGATATGAAGTAAAGTAGATAGGTTGTTGTCCCAGAGGACTGCCTGTTGTCTGTTTTTAAGATGGGATTCAAACCTTTTGGCTGTTTGGATATCAGTTGAAAGTGTGGTAAGTGTATCTATCATTAATTGATGATTCACCATATCAAAGGCTTTGGAGAGGTCTAGAAAAAGGGCAGAGGTGAGTAAGTTGTTGTTACGATTTTTATTAATAGAGTCGGAGAAAGATAAAAGTGCAGTAGTAGTACTGTGAAAAGGCCTAAAACCATGCTGGCAGTTGGCTAAAAGATTGTTTTGGAGGAGGTGATTGAGAAGTTGCTGGTGAATGCCTCTCCATGATTTTAGCTAAAGGAGAAAGTAGAGTGATGGGGCGGTAGTTAGAAAGTTCAGTTGAGTTGCCTCCTTTATGCGGAGGTATAATATAAGAGACCTTCCAAAGAGATGGTACAGTACATTCTGTGATGGTACTATTAAGATAGAGATAGGGTAAGCAAGTACTCCAGCAGCCATTTGCAGAAATTCAGCTGGAAGGAGGTCAGCTGAGGGGGTACATGGTTTTAGTTTTTGAAGCTGTGCATGGATGAGAGAGGTGGGAACAGGCTGTAATTGGAGGGGGAGGTAGTAAAGTGTTTTGTGAGTGCGTGTTGGGGATGCTGGCTGGTGATAAGGTACTAGCTAATGTCTGGAAAAAAAAATGCAATCTGAGGGTCATGCTGCGGAATGCTAGAAGTCAATCACAAAATGCACTCACTCAAAGCACTCCTTAAAATGGAGAACATCAACATTTGTGCTGTAACAGAGACCTCTTTCAAGGCAGCAGAAATCACCTCTGCACTACCAGGCTATAACTCTTTCCACACCTTTCGGCCCCAGAACTTGGAATGAAGATCCAAAGGCAGTGGTGTTTCCATATTCATAAAGGATGTGCACACCTCCAGACTGTTAGCCCAACATAATGCATCTTAGATACTTCAGGTGCAGCTAACATTGGGAATGACAGCAATTCAGGTCATAACCTGCTATAGGTCCCCAACCATGTCCTAAGACTCACTCCATGCTCCCAAGCAACCTGGAGAATATTATGGTCCAACACAATCAACATTTGTGCTAGGTCCCCAACCATGTCCTAAGACTCACTCCATGCTCCCAAGCAACCTGGAGAATATTATGGTCCAACACAATCATACTGGGCGACTTCAACTACCCCTCCATTAACTGGGAAAACTAATCATGTACCAATACAGTTGCCCAACGCTTTCTGGAATTCATTAATTCCAATGCCCTGGACCAGCTCGTTCTTATCCCTACTAGAGGTAGCAACATCCTTGACCTGGTTATTACTAACATGGGTGACTGTTGCTCTACACCAATAGTCAACTCCTCCCTGGTTAAATCTGACCACAAATTAAATCACCTTGGAAATCCACATCCCTCCCACCCCACAAAGATAACCACCATGAAAAACTTCTCCAAAGCTAACTTTGGGCTCCTAAAAACAGAGGTGGCTAACTTCACAGCACCCATGCAAATGGAGAATAGTTGCATGACCACAGAATCATACACCAAAGCACTGTATGAACATGTACACAAATGCATGGATCTCGCCATTCCCAATAGAACCAAGACACTCCCCTCAAAATAAATAAATAAAATAAAGGGAAGCCAATCTGGTGAACTCCAGCCATAAACAAACACTACAACAGAAGGAGGAGACAGATGCAGAATAAGGTAAAGTCCCAAGACTGGAAAAACTCCCTTATCAGCCTCAAAAGTGGAGAGCCCTCATTAAATCCTCTAAAGCTAGCTATGAAAGCAGAATTGCTGCAGATAGTAAAGACAACTACAAGGCCTTCTATAGTTATGCAAGGACAACTACAAGGCCTTCTATAGTTATGTAAAGAATATCCACGGCAATACCCCGATTTGCTCTGATCTATTGCACAATGATACCTCCTATACAGAGCCAACAGATATTGCCAATATACTGGCCAACGGATTCAGTGCTAACTTTACCCCCCCCTCCCCAAAGGACCAGTCACAATACCAGTAGATTGCCAGGCACCCAGTATTACTGCTGCACAGGTTAGAACAGCACTGTCCAAGGCCAAGAATACAGCTTCTATGGGACCTGAATATCCCCAGCTGTGTTCTACATGAACTACAAAGTGAACTGGCACCTCACCTGTGTGTCCTGTTCAATCACAGCCTCACCTCAGGCTTTGTTCGTACCAAATGGCACACTGCTACAGTCATCCCTCTCCACAAGGGAGGAGCAACTACAGACCCCAAGAACTATCGCCCCATTATTCATAGAATTTATAGATTCAAATGCCCTTGAACAACTAGTATGTTCCCCCACTAGAGGGGACAACATATTGGATTTAATAATCACAAATATGGGCGCCCACTGTACCACACCCGTTATCACTCCCTCCTTGGTCAGATCCAACCACAAACTGATAAACCCTGGACATCCTCACCTCCCCAGTCAAAAACCTTTCCAAAGCAAACTTCAAACTACTTGCATCCGAAGTGGAAAGCTTCACTATTCCCTTGCAGAAGGATAAGGATATCCAGGATGCGGAATCCTACACCAAGGCACTCTATATGCATCTTCAGGATTGCATGGACCGTGCTATCCCCAAATAAAACCAAGACTCCTTCCTCAAGCAAGAAGAAACCAGTCTGGTGGACCCCAGCCATAAGCAAACTTTACAATAAAAGGAGGAGACTTGTACAAAAAAAGGCTAAATCTCAAGTAGAAAAATCATCCCTGATCAGCATTAGTAAGAAATTGAGGGCCCTCATCAAGTCAACTAAAGCTAATTTTGAAAAGAAAGTTGCCAAGGATAACCATAAGGCCTTCTATGGCTACGTCAAAAACCTAAATGGCAATGCTCAGGTCTGTTCTGAGCTAGTACAAAATGGAACAAAATACACTGACCCTTCTGACATTGCCAACATCTTGGCTGACAGGTTCAGTGCAAATTTACCCCCCCCCCTTCACCACCTACAGGGCCTGTTACCATTCCAGGGGATTGTGCAAGTCCAATTATTACTGATACGTTGGTTAACAAGGCTATAAAGCTAAACACTGCCTCCATGGGACCAGATTGTGTCCCAGGCTGTGACATACGCGAGCTCCAAAAGGAATTAACCCCACATCTTAATACCCTGTTCAGTCTCAGCCTCTCCACAGGATATGTGCCCAGAGAATGGCACACGGCAATGGTGGTCCTGCTACACAAGGGTGGGGCCACAACTGACCCTGGGAACTACTGACCAATAAGCCTGACCAGTCTGATCTGCAAGGCTATGGAGCGAATCATTATGGAACTCTAAATGGAGAGATTGGGAACCTCCAGTCGCTGGACCCCGCACAGTTCGGCTTCGTCAAGGGCAGATCATGCCTCCTGAACCTGGTGGATTTCTTTGAGACAGTTACTCAGGCTATAGATAAGGGAAAGGAGGTACACATGGCTTACCTTGACCTTGCTAAAGCATTTGACACCATTCTCCATTTGGGTATTATTGATAAGCTCACCAGTTTGGGCATAAACCCTTACGTCACAAGATGGATCGCAAACTGGCTCTCAGACAGATCCCATAATGTAAGAGTAGTGGGATTTATGTCCGAATCCAGACCAGTAAGGAGTGGTGTGCCTCAGGGCTCTGTCCTGGGGCCCCTCCTGTTTGGCATATACTTCTCAGAAGTACAGGCAAGCACGGAAAGGCTGTGGCTGACTAGGTTTGCGGACGACTGAAAACTGGGTGCTATAATAGAGTCTCCGGCCGACATGGAGATCCTCCAGAAGGGCCTAAATGAGACTGATGCATGGTGTCAAAGCCATGGTCTCAAGCTAAATGCAAAAAAAATGCATTGTAATCCCCTTTGGAAAAAGCTAAGTACCTCCTATGTTGTAGTTTGCAGGTAATCCCCTGAAATCTGAAGAAATAAGGGATCTAGGGACCCAAGTAGATAGCCAGCTTTCCTTGGATAACCATGTTGCCAAAATGGTTAGAAAATCCTTCTATGTGAACCATCTGATAATGAAAGGGTTCGTATCAAGATCTAAGGATGTAATGGTGCCCCTCTACTCTTCCCTCAGACTCATTGGAGTACAATGCACCAATTGGAATGTACCTGGCTAGACATCTCCAGCAGCTGGAGAGACCACAGAGTTACCTAACCAAGAGAATTACTGGCCTCAAACAGTTGCCCTATGCAGCACGATTGAAAAAAGCTAAGACTGTTCTCTGTTGCATCCCGCTTTCTCAGAGGCGATCTCTGTCTAACGTACAGAGCCATGTCCAACCCAGAATTGTTGAACATGCTCCATCATAGCAAAACCAAATCTACTCTAGCTACACGCTCTAGGGATATAAACCTCAACACAATGAATAGAACATGCTGGTGGGATAGATTCCCTTCGCAGAGACTTCCCTTACTATGGAACAGGGTCCCGATCTACATAAGGCAGAGCCCCTCACTATCACTCAAGAGGAACCTTGATGAGTGGATGGGTAACAGAAAGTTCACACTGGGGAATCACACCAACAGCACTACTAGATAGGGGTCAAGGGTACTAGCCGCTAGTACAAGGGTCTAGGGAACTACTAAAGGGGCGGTGAATACCGCACAACGTGGCTGGGCCAATATATGCCTTCGGGCAGATAGCTCAGTACCAACCTATGAACCTATTAGCCTGACGAGTCTGATATGCAAAGCTATGGAATGCATCATCATGGACCGAACAAGGACATAGGGAATCCCCAAATTCTGGATCTTATACAGTTTGGTTTTGTGAAGGGTAGATCATGCCTGCTCAACTTGGTCGTCTTTGAGTCAGTCACCAGACCAGTGGATGAAGGCAAGGTGATTCATACAGCCTACCTTGATCTTGCCAAGGACTTTGATACCATTCCCCACTCAGGAATCATAGAAAAACTCACTAAGCTATGCACCAACCCCTATATCACTAGATGGGTTGCAAACTGGCTCAAAGATAGAACCCACAGTATGAAAGTAGCTGACAAGTCAGACTGTCGACCAGTCATGAGTTGAGTCCCACAGGGTTCATTCCTGGGTCCTCTCCCGTTTGGTATCTACTTCTCTTAAGTCCAGGCCAACACAAAGGGACTCTGGCTGACAAAGTTTGCAGACAATTGCAAGTTGGGAGCTATTAACTCCAAGTGATATTGACATCCTACAGAAAGGCCTCAATGAAACCAACGAATGGTGTCAGAACCATGGCCTTAAGCTCAGTGCCAAAAAATGTCATAGTCCCCCCTTGGGAAAAACCTGGTTCCCTTGAATTACCACATCGATGGTAGTCAACTGAACACAGTAGGTCTTATAAGAGATCTAGGAACAGAGGTTGTCTGCAACCTCTTCACCACCACATTGCTACTGTGGTCAGAAAGTCTTCTGTGGCACATCTCATTACCAAGGGTTTTGCATCCAGGAAGAAAAAGGTCAGTCTCCCTCTACTTTTCCCTCATTAGGCCAGAGTACAAGGCCCCATTTGGCATGTACCTTACTAGACACCTGCAACAACTGGAGAGGCTGCAAAAGTACCTCACAAAGAGGATCCAAGGCCTTAAACACTTATCGTATGTGAACACTCAAAACTCCAACTATTCTGTCTCATATCACCTACTTAAGAGGCAATCTCTGCTTGATTTACAAAGCCATGTCTGGCCCAGCTCTGTTAGAAATGCTACATCTAAAGAAATCCCCAATCCCTCTACACCACATGCTCCAGAGACCTCAACCTCATTACCACAAACAGAACATGCTGGAGGGACAGGTTCATAACCCAGAGACTGCCCATGCTATGGTATAGGCTTCCCACACATGTCAAGCAGAGCACCTCACTGGGCCTCTTCAACAGAAATCTTGAGGAGTGCATGGGAAGCAGAAATTTCACCCCGGGGATCACTCCAGTGGCTGTACTCGACAAGCACTAGGAACTAATGTCAGGTGGCACGATCCCAAGGTAATTCTATGGGCTAGGCTTGTCAAGGCTCCAGGGCCATTAGCCTAGTACACACCCATGATCAGAAAATCTACAAATAAGTACATAATGTAAACTCTACCCTTAAATGCTAAGCTGGAAACTACAATTACTCCTCCTTGATGAGGCTATATCCTTCATCTCTAGTGCTCCCCCCTCCCCCCTTCATACTAAAAGAATAAAAATACCTGTTCCCTGGTTTTCTAAAGAAACTAAAGCACATTACAAAACAGAAAGTGGGCATGGAAGAACTGGCAAAAAAAAAAAAAAAAAAAAAACACACCACACGACATGGAGGAACTGGCTACAAAAAAACAAACAGACATCTCACAACCTACAAAATTACAAGCACCTCAGAAATACTGCAAAATATAACCAAGCAGGATTAAAAAAAAATTTTTTAAATCTCCAAAACACAGAAAGAAAACCCAAAGCTCTAATGGTCATCAATAACTTCCTGCCCCCTCCCAACAGCTCATACATCAAATATAGCAAACCAGTTCAAATCTCATTTCATTCAGACAATAGCCTCATTTCTTAACTCAACCTCTGCTGAAGCTTAACCCAACACTAAATCTAACTTCTATTTTCAATTCAGTCCCCCCTACACACATTAAAAACTCCTTTCCAAGTTAAAATCTACCATCTTCGCTCATGTTAGATTACCATCAGAATTCTTAGAGCTTGCAGCTGATGCCCGAACCTATTCCATGTCCATCCTTAATCAAAGAAAAATGTCCCTCATCTTTAAAAAAAAAAAAAAAAAAAAAAAAAAAAAAAAAACACACATATCCTCCCACTTCACAAAAGGAATGAACTCCATAGAGCTTTCTAACTACAGGCCTATAGCCATCCCGTTTCTACTTGCAAAGGTGCTTCAGCAGTGTATCCAAACTCAGCTCCTTACTCACATTACTGATAATAAACTAACTTCTTCACAGCACAGTTTTCATCTCCACTATAGCAATTTTCAGCTTCATTTTTAACATAAACCAAGAAAAATGAAGGTAACCTTGTCTCTGCTGTTTGCGGAGACCCAAAGGCAATTAATGCGGTCTTCCATCACATTCTTACAGAAACTCTCTAGGCCATGACATCTCCACTTTCTTGGTCCACACAGGTGCATTTCCACTTTCCTTGTTCCACCATTACATCTCTACCAGAACCCATGCAGTGAAATGGAATAGCTATTTAGCCTCCTTTCTTCCTGTCACAGTAGGGTTATCCCAAGGCTCAATACTCATAGCCCACTCATCTTTATAAATAATTCCTACAGAGCAAAAAAATGCTACCATTGTTCAATATGCTGAAGACTCAGTAATCTGCAGTGACACCAACCTTCAATCACTCGAGCAAGAAAAAAAAAAAAAAAAAAAAGAACAAAAACACTAAGCTATTAGGGGTAACCATGATGAAAACCTGAAATTTAATATACATGTTAATGTAGTCTAGGAAACCTATCAAAAACAAGGATATCTATATAGAGATGCACCCTACATACACAAGGAAACATGTTGCATCAACTTTCGCTCTGTCCCACTCTGTGCCACTCCCATTCTGACTAACGTACATGCAGTCAGAACCGGCTTATTATTACAGTGCTATAACAAGATAGCAAAATTTGCCACCAACAAAACTTACAAAACCCATCATTGCTTGGCACCATCTACAACCAAAAAATAGTCTACAGAATACCCTTCAAATATACTTCAACTATTACTCTCCCAAGAGAGATCTTCACTCCATAGATAAACTTCCTCTAGTAATGACCTCTAGTAACGACCAAGTCTAATAATCATACTGGTGACTGTCTTTACTCCTCTCTCTAAGCTTTGGAACCCTTTAGCTTTTGAAATCAACCAAACAAAAACAAATCCCTTAGGAACAAACAAACTACCTTAAATGCAAGTGGCTATGTCCATATTCCATCCCAGACAATCTAATACTATACTATGCCTACTTTCCTCTTCTCTTCCTGGCACAACTCTCTCCCTACTCTATATAGGATTGCTTTGGCTATCCCAATATGGGTCGGGTGTTATTCACTATACTCCACTTTCTCCATCTCAAAAATCATATTTTAATTTTTAATTTTTTATTACTCCCTTATCAGTATTTCAAAGTTTATATTATGTACTCTCCATCACATCATAAACTGCTAACTCTCTTCATATCTTTTCTATGCATTTTTTTAGAACTCACTTCCAACCAAGTATTTGTAATTTGATAAGTCTTGATAGTGATATTTCTAAAACTACATCTATAATTTATATGTAAAAAGCTTTGTGACTTGATGTTTACGAAAATGTTTTTTCTAATTGTACCTTGAATTTATTTAGTGTTAATGGATCTTCCTCTGTATTCACTGATGTGACAATGTACTCTGGAATTGTACCTTGTAAACGTGTACATTTTTCTGGAGCTTTCTCCTACACATTCCTCTGAAAACGTGGCACTTCTTAGCCCTGTTGGACCAACGCAGTGATCACATGCCATAAAAAAAAAAAGTCTATAGTCCAGATATAGGAGATCCTCAAGATCAGGCAATTTGTTAAGGAGACTTCGGTCACCAAGAAGCACCACCTTAATGTGGTCCGTATTGGAGTTTGATGATTTGCTATATTCAAACACTGGACCGACTAAAAAGGGCATTATGGGGCAGCAAAGGCTTTAGCCAGTATGCAGAAGTCTGAATGAGAAGTACAAGCTATCCATTGCAAAGTAAGCTGGACTATCATTCTTCTCATCCTAATCAGACATGTACTGGATCCTCCTAAAATGGCAAACTATTCTACCATTGGTTAAAGCTAATAATTTTTGTATAAAGGCATCATTCTTGGAAATAAGGATTCAGCTCAGGACCAGAATCTTACTTACATTTGTTACATGCATGGAAAGCAGTGACATGTCTCTGCATGTCCCTCAGAGTTTTTATTCCAGCTCATTCACTCCCACCACATTTGTCATGGGAAAGGATTGTTAGGCCCCTTGTAACATCAGGCATTCTGGCACAAAACCCTGTCCTTAACTAGTCTTGTGAGTGGGACAGTGTTTCAGGTCTTCCCAAATAGAAAGTTACCACAATTCAGAAAGAAAAAAGGGTATCTAATTTTACACAAGGTAATCCCCAAAGTAATTTTTTTGAGATTATGACGGTCACACTAATTAATGTGACTGTTAAAATGAAAGGTTTGTAATCAATTATACTTGCAAACTGTTTGTCAACAAAAAGTCTATAAAGGCAGTCTTACACTCCATTAATCCTAACCTAGTTCTAAAAGTAGAGGGGTATTATGGGAAAATGCACCCCTAAACAGTATGGAAAACACAGTATTTTGCAGATATGACTACAGTCGTGTTATACAAACTTTAGTTATGCTGTCTATTGCAGGGGTGTGGTACAGTTAAAAAAAAAGGCAGCAATGTAATGCTCCCCCCCCCCCCCCCCCCCCTTCTCTAACAAATGAGGGAAGTGAAATTTTCCAGTAAATCTTCGGAGACTACTCACTGACAGTCAATAAAATGTTCAACGCCATCTAACCAGTAAAGAGTCAAATTTATAGCATTTTCTACATAAAACAAATATACCTCTTTGCTTCACTACAGGGAACAGGACTGTGTGCGCTAAACTAGGACACTACAAACACCTAGGCCCATTAATAACACACCAGTATGCACCTCCATCAAACTTGTAACTGCTTCAGCTTGAAAAACTAATGCTGAAGTATTAAGAAAAAGGGGCCTTCACAAAATGATCCCAAAAAATTGACAAATGAAACAAATTACTGCATTTCCCAGTCAGTCACCACTTAGGTCAGTAGTTCCACCTCTTCTCAAAGACTCAGTAAATATACTAGGGGGCCCATTAGTATTTTCTATGTTACCTGCGCATTGCCCTTTTAAGGCGGCTGCTGGTGGCAGAAGAGCCCCTACGCGCCGACAATCGCACCTGCACCTCTTAAGCGTTCACAACTTGGGCAAGACTACGGATCGTCTTCGTACCATCTGGAAAACTAATTTAAAAATATATTAAAGTTGAGGTACACAGGTTCTGTAATTGTACTTTTGCAAAAATTGTAACGCAAGCCGGAAGTGCGTCTCTTTTGATGGTACGGCTGGAAATATCTAGCGTTCATTTTTAAGTCTCTTCAACGGGTAATTAGATTTAAGAGTAACAAGTTATTGCTGCTGTTGGGAAAATGTACTGATTTTTATGTATAGTTTAGCATTCGCTCTTCATGCAAAAACGTTCATGGGGATTAGATAGTTTAAAGTGCGATAAATTTTGTGGCCGATATTAAAAAACAGGACTATGTGCGAATTAGATCGGTGACATTTGGAGAAAATGTGGTGACTTGTACTTAATAAAAAATGACGTACTTTATTCTGTCAGTACCAAGTTAATAGTACCAATATTTTAAAATCATCCCTGGTTGTTTCTGTATTTGTACCAGATTTGTTGAGATCTGTAACCATATTTTGTGATACTTGATGTGCAAACTGTAATCTTCGTATTTAAAAAAGTTGTAAATGTATGATGTAGTTCCATTAACTACGGAAAGTGTAAATTACCGTCATATTTTAATTAAAACGTAGATGTTTTCGTATACAGAGGATAAGTGGTGTTTTGCATCAGTTCATACTGTAGGTGTACACCCACCCATTTGCTGTCGTTATGTAAAGTCTAATTTTAAGGGGAAGCGACTCCTATGGATCCACTCCCAGTTCACAAATTGCAGTGTTGTGCCCCATCTACGTAGTACAGGATCCCCAGTTGTGACTTATACGATTCCAGTTGCGTTAGTGCCTTTATTTGCTTGGGGGGGGGGGGTCTAGGTAGAGAGTGGACTGATTGTTGTAATTTCGTCCATTCCGGAACGGTTGGTTTTTTGCTTATGGTCTGTTGTCGTTGACCCCCCATCCCACCACTATCTTGTGGCGGAGTGGTAGTACAGATGTGATTGCACTGCAAATTTCTGTTAAATTTGGTAATGGGGTTAATTAGTATGTAAAGTTGTCAGCCTTTTGAGTCTTTTCACAGACATTTTCTCAATACGCCTTCAAAGAATCATGGTGGTTATAAAGTCAGGGCTCATACCAGAACATGACCAGTGACTGGAACAGTGAGCAGATGACATATTGCTGGAAGTCTGCAATGGTTGGAACTAGTGATGGGGAGGGGATTATAACAGATTATGCACTGGTAAATTTTCGGAAGGGTCTGAAATCTTAAATTAAAGTGGCTATCGCCATTTCGACTTCAATCCTGAATGATTTGCCAGAAAACTGAAGCAGGCCACCTAGTTAGTTTAACTGTATAGGGCATTTAATAAGAGTGGGAGAGGACCTAAATAAGTGCATTATCCCAGAACCTACTCAATATCCTGCCTGTTTAAGTTGATACTGCTTGGACTAGTGCAAGGAATTTTCAGTGTTTTTTTTTTTTTTTCTGCATCTACTTCCTTTGGGGATGGCAGCTTCTTTCTACCTTATTATTTAAATACAGAAAGTCAAAGGGTTAGTTTTCCATATATTGTACCCTTGCTGTAGCTTATTTGTTATTGTAAATATAATCAGACGAATGTTTGGAGTATAATGTCTTAGTTGTAAGGCAGTGAGTTACCATTATTTCTTTGGGCTACTTTCTGTTTTTTGCTACTTATTTTGTCACTCCTGGCTCCAAACTGATGGCTGGTTCATCTCATGTCTAATACATGTCCTCAGTGAGCACCCAACCCCATCCCTGCTCTTCATTTAAGGGGGGGGGGTGCACTCCTATAATTTAGCACTTCAACTCCAAGTCTCATTCTGCACCTGTACTGCCTCAGCTCTTGAGTTGAACAGCAAAAGGATGGGGGGGGGGGACTTCTACTTTTAACTGTACAAGCTAACCGCTAGATTTGTAGCACTCTACTTGATTACAGCAAATTACCACACAAGAAGCACTTAAGTGCTTTTTCTTTACCAACATTCAGAAGCACATGTACAGAAAAGAGTGCAGGAACTGCACTTCTTAGTCACACACCCCTACCACCTTGCAACTGGGGCAGCTAACCCCTTAGCTCCACCCTTCCCAAGCTTCTTGCCTGGCTGCTGGTCTTTTTCTACATTTCATTCTGAGCTAATCCTATTTCTGATATTTTCCACACTGTTCTGTTCTTTTGCTGATTTTACTCTCCCGTTTTCTTGTCAGTACCCTCCACCTTTTTCATTTTAACACTATCACAGTTATTTCCTTGTGCATTAAAACATTTTACTTACGTTTTGCTGATCCTTGATGTTTTGTTTTCATATAGGATGGAGTTTAAACCCACACAGCTTTGTTTTGCCCACCTACCCTTGACAACACTTCCTTTATACTGGCCTTACCCCTCCCATCCCACTTTGCAACCTATCATGTATTATCCTGGATTTCCCCAACTTCAGTAATTTAACACCCGTGTCAATAATAACTACTTGGCTACTACCCGTCACCCCTCCCAGCATCAGAAACTTAATATCCGCTCTGCTTGACATTACATATACCTAACTGCAGTTATTAGTGCCCTTACTTAGATTTTACTTTTTAGTACCTCTGATTCTCTTCAGTTGTCATTATTACTCCTCTCTTTCACTTTACATAACTAAATAATTACAACTATCTCACTATAAGCTAAGACAGTATATTCCTACTTTTGTCACTTATTTTTTGTTTTTCACTATTACTCCAATTGTACCTGAAGACTGTAGCAGTGCTGCTGACCCTCACAATACTCCTCCTTATCAGTGCTGCTGACCCTCACAATACTCCTCCTTGTTATCAGTGCTGCTGACCCTCACAATACTCCTCCTTGTTATCAGTGCTGCTGACCCTCACAATACTCCTCCTCCTTATCAGTGCTGCTGACCCTCACAATACTCCTCCTCCTTATCAGTGCTGCTGACCCTCAAAATACTCCTCCTCCTTATCAGTGCTGCTGACCCTCACAATACTCCTCCTACTCATCAGTGCTGCTGACCCTCACAATACTCCTCCTCCTCATCAGTGCTGCTGACCCTCACAATACTTCTCCTCCTCATCAGTGCTGCTGACCCTCACAATACTCCACCTCCTCATCAGTGCTGCTGACCCTCACAATACTCCACCTCCTCATCAGTGCTGCTGACCCTCACAGTACTCCTCCTCATCATCAGTGCTGCTGACCCTCACAGTACTCCTCCTCCTTATCAGTGCTGCTGACCCTCACAGTACTCCTCCTCCTTATCAGTGCTGCTGACCCTCACAGTACTCCTCCTCCTCATCAGTGCTGCTGACCCTCACAGTACTCCTCCTCCTCATCAGTGCTGCTGACCCTCACAGTACTCCTCCTCCTCATCAGTGCTGCTGACCCTCACAGTACTCCTCCTCCTCATCAGTGCTGCTGACCCTCACAGTACTCCTCCTCCTCATCAGTGCTGCTGACCCTCACAGTACTCCTCCTCCTCATCAGTGCTGCTGACCCTCACAGTACTCCTCCTCCTCATCAGTGCTGCTGACCCTCACAGTACTCCTCCTCCTCATCAGTGCTGCTGACCCTCACAGTACTCCTCCTCCTCCTCATCAGTGCTGCTGACCCTCACAGTACTCCTCCTCCTCCTCATCAGTGCTGCTGACCCTCACAGTACTCCTCCTCCTCCTCATCAGTGCTGCTGACCCTCACAATACTCCTCCTTGTTAACAGTGCTGCTGACCCTCACAATACTCCTCCTTGTTAACAGTGCTGCTCTCACAATACTCCTCTTTGTTATCAGTGCTGCTGACCCTCACAATACTCCTCCTTGTTGTCTTTGACTATCCAGCTTATAAATGGAGTATCAAGAATGTTAACTCTGTTACGTCTTCCTCTTCCTCTACTACAAATCTGCAGGTGACTGTGCACAACTTGTACACTAAACATATTCATCCAGGCACCCCTTTCAATAAGAAAACCCATGTGCTAACTATTAAACTTATGCACTCTTGCAAAGTGAAATTTATTAATAAATATCCGCAAACCTCCTCATAGTGTTTGCCATTTCTGTACTCCATTGATACTCAACCAAACTTCTGGTTCTGCTGATTTTAAATGACTTAGTTAACTATCTAAAATGAAATACCTATCATTGGCTTACATGTACATTTGTAATATAAACAAGTGGCCACAATTAAATGTATGGTCTGACCTGTACAGTCCTATTCACTTTTGCTTGTACAGAAGGAGGCAAACGTGTCTATGTTGCAGCTGAGCAGTAGCATGGTAGCCTCATACAATAAGTCGCACTGCCTACTTATACAAATTTCTTGGGTAGTCACACAAAGATACATTTAGCAGTAATCTATATTTCAAATTTCTCATGTATTTCCTTGATAGATGCTATATTAAGTAAGATTCTGGATGCTATAAGGCATCACAAACTCATCATAAGGGGTGATCTAAACAGACTGGAAACGCCCATGCAGAGCACATTTAAGTAGGCTAGTTACAACTCTTCAGCTAACGCACTTAAACTCGGGTGACACCAGACATGACTGCAACTACATCTCTTTACTTGCTGTAGTTATAAGCAATATATCACATTAATTGCAGCAGTTGCAGATAGCTCTCAAATTCCCTAAGCAGTCACTGCTATATATTCCCTGTCTTGATATTTAAATGTCATAAATGTTATGTTTATGGAGCATTTCTCCCCAGGCCACTGCTGAAATTGGTATCTTGCATGACCTAGTCAGAACTTCCTGGTAACCACATGTAAATAAATAAACCTTAATGCATTATTTTGACAGCCAGGGTAATCCCTGATTCCACTACAGATGTCTCTTCAGAACTACAACTGGTTTAACATTCTTTTATCAATTTAGTGACCCTGTAATCGCCCCTTCATTTCCTACAGCCTTCTCTCTCTCTCATTTAGCCTGGGTAGACTGGAAAAAAGAACCACCCTTTGCACATAAATCCTACATGTATCAACATTTAAATAAGAAACTAGGATGAAAATGAATATGCCAGGCAAGTACAAACCACTTCTCTTAGACAACCAAAGCAATTTTGTATTCAATAAAACAACTCAGCACTTCTGCAGTTTTCTCAAAACAGGCAGCTGTAGTATCTTGGCAAGGATATAATTTTTCATTTAACTCAGAATGTCAGCAGTCCTCCACTACCTACTAGTCTGACTTTTTCTAACCCGCCTTCTTTCCAACTATTGTCACCACTTTACAAGATTGTTGACTTCCTAGAGTTCTGGTTCAAGACCGTTACCAAAAAAAGAGATTCAAAAAATCAGCAATGACTGTGGGTTTAAATTAGTACAAATAAAATACCTCTCTTTATCTGAACAATTACGTTTAACATTGCAACTGTTTCATTGCACTTTAACAAATTCACAAATGTATGTGTCTTGAAGTGCAAGCACTTTATTTTATCACACACTTGGCATGACAAGTGTATTCTTAAAAAAACAGTTTTATGTGAGGGGGTAAGTATTGTAAAATTATGCAAATCAGATTATCTTAATGGGCTCCAACAGTGAAAGTGGATAAAATAAAGTATCAAGAAAGCAATATTTAAAGACAGTTGACAATTGTGTATATTACTGGCTCCCCATAGACAATGTAACAAAAACGCAAATCATTGTATTGGGCTGTATTACAGAAACCTGCCCAACAGTAAGCTGCCTGACCTTGAGGCACTTTAGTATTTGGAACATGTATGTGTGTATATGTGTTGTTAATGGGACATGGTTCATATCCTTAGAGAACACCCCTTTGATGCATGGTCTTTGCTCCTACCACACCTTCAGACCTACCTGTAATGGTGGTGGAGTATCGGTTTACATCAGGAAAAATATCCCTTCAAAATGGATACCCAGAAGCTGCCCTCCATGAGCTTATTCAGCTGCAGCTCACCTTAGGGAAATGTAATTTCGTAGCCTGTTATTGAACCCCTGCTGTGAATCCAGATTACCACAATAAATTCCTGGTATTCATAGAAGATGTCCCTATAAGCAGCAGCTCTTCATTCTTTAATGACTTCAGCTATCCTTCCATTGACAGGAGCACCTAGACTTCCAGTGATGGGTATGTTCAGTTATTCTTAGTCTGGATAAACAAAAATGATGTGGATCACTTTGCCCTCAAACCAACCAGAGGTATAAACATTCTTGACTTAGTAGTTACAAACTTGGCCCTGTCTGCTCCCCTCCCATTGTCAGTCCTTTATTATCAAAGTCTGATCACCATCTGACTACCTTTACCCTTAAAACTTCCATAGCCTCAGTTACAAACACCATCCTATTTAAAGACTTCAGAAGGCTAACCTCATGCAATTGTATGATGAAATCTGTAAAAGTGAATCCGTGCCAGCTCAACAGTTGACCCCCAGTTATGCAGCCAATCACACAGATGATTTTATGCCCATTTAGATAACTGTGTTGATGTAGTAGTCCCTTCCAAAACAAATACAGTGATAAATTCAAACAACAAAAAATGAACAGCGTTGGTGGTCTACCGATATAAACAAATAGTATAACAGAAGAAACTCCTTAAACTGCTTTGTAGGGTTAGAACCACACAGCGTCAAAATAGTATCAAAAACCTCAATAACAAACTGAAAGCAACTACAATGATCCATAAAGCATTATACAAAGAAAGTAGCAAATGATAATTACAAGTTCTTCTGTTATGTAAGAAAACTTAAGAAATAACTCTCAATTCTGCTGTAAGTTTCTCCATAACAGTGATTCCTACTCAAATCCACAACGCACTGCAAACATACTGGCTAACAAGTTTGCAGCAAATTTATACCCTAGAACTACTGTCTCCTCTCAAATCATCTGTGAGTCACTCCCCATACTATAACTAAGGAACACATTCTTAAAGTACTCTCAAAGACCAAGGACATGTCTTCCATGGGTCCAGACAACATACCAGGTTGTCTAATAAAGAGTGTTAAACATGTGCTCATTGATCCCCGCCTTATACTGTTTAACCTAAACCTTTGTACAGGTTATTCACCACAAAGGACCAGGAACCGGATTCCTCCCAAGCTGAATTTGTTTATTGCACAAAATAGATTCACAGAATCTATTCTCTTAGCACCTCGGCTTAACCACAGCCTTTACAGAGTACAGGTTATGTCTGTGTATCATGGTGCATTGCTGTAGTAATGCTGTTCCATAAGGGTGGACCCACTACAAGCCCCAGGAACTATAGACTCATCAGCCTTCTGAATCTTATTAGTAAAGCCATGCGGTGCATCATTACTGACCTCATAAATCGTGACATCAGTAACCTGATTAAACTATATCCTTACCAGTTGGGCCTTGTAAATGGCAAGTCCTGCCTTCTGAATCTTCTCAGGTTCTTTGAGAAGGTCACACAGGTGATTGACAGTGGTTACTTGTCTATGCTGCCTACCTTGATCTGGCCATGGAATTTGATATCATGCCACATGATGGAACCATTTATAAGTTGATGGCCATAAACATAAATCCTAAGTGGTAAGATGGATAGCCAACTGGCTTAAGAACAGAATGCATATTGTCCACATGGGTGATGGCAGGGATCTGTGCTGGGCTGCACTGTGTTTGGCGTCTATTTTTCAGACTTCCAAACTGACAGCAGTGATCTCTGGTTAACAAAATTTGCTGATGACTGCAAGCTGGTTGTGGTCAAGTCCCGTTTGGATGCATATATCCTACAAAACTAACTGATAGTTCTTGGTGCAATGATAAAGGGCTCAAACTGAACTCCCAAGAAATATAGCATCATCCTTGTTGGGAAGCAGGAATACTCTGTATCTTACTGCACTAAAAGCAGACTTTTACCGTACAATTCAGTGATCAGGAATCTAGGCATATGAGTTGATAGCTTTCTCCTTTAACTATAACTTGGCAACTGTAGCTAGGAAATCCTAGTTTCAAACACCATGGCCACCAGGAAAGACTGGAGTCCTTGTCCCTCTGCTCAGTGTCACACAGGCTTCTAAGTGATGACCTGTACCTAGCTTACCAGGCCCTTATGGTCCAGTTATTCTCAGTCTCCTCTTCCTCAGGAAGTCTGATTATACAGCTAACACCAGAATCAATGATTTAAACCTTCATCGAGAAGTAAATAAAAGTAGATGAAAAGACAGGTTCAACAAACACTTCACCCTGCTCTAGAATAGACCTTCCTGGCATGTTAAGTTGTGTGATTCCCTATCACTCTTTAAACATGTTTTGGACAGTTGGACAAGTGCCTTTAAATTTACACTAGGACTTACAGGCATCCACCCTCATTGCAAGGTGTGCTACAGCCTGACTGTGGGTATTGCCAAGGCACACATGGCCTCAGATCTGACTTGCTTGTATGTAGTATAATCCAGTTATAAATGCTATAGCAAGCTTGGGCATTCAGTACAAAGTATTAAAAGGAACAAGCTCCTAAGCACTGACTGAGCAGTAGGGAGTTAAAGGGGAGCTGCGATATCCCCTTATAAACAGCTGTAAAAGCACTGATTTAATTCTTAAATCCCTGGTTCCCCACAGACTGACAAAAAGCACTGGAAGGGTGTTCTGGTAGGAGAGCTATGGCCTTGTTATACATGCCCGTAACTGTTTGTTTATTATGTTCGGGTAAGTAGTAGACTTAGTTTCCTTTCCTCATGTTATAAAAGAATTCTGCCACCAGTGTCGGTCACAGCCTACCACTGTGTCAGAACACATGCAAAACCTGCATAAACCCTGAGTGCAGCCAATAATCTACACAAATGCATGCTTAAAATGATATTCTTTTGTTTTTTTCCTCATATAATTTGCCCTCCATATCCACTGTGTTTATGTAAATGAGGGTGATGAAAAGCTATACTCCCTCCAAGAAAAAAAAGTAAAGATAATGTCATCAATAAGACATTGACAGGCTATTTCTTGCATGCGTTGTAAGTAATTTAAAATAGTTCTTACCTTGCTCTGCTTAAGGTGATAAATTAGTCAGGTATGGAGTAGTTTCAGTTACTGAAAACCTGACATCATTGAAAGGGCTTGTTGCAGATGTGGATTTCTTATCCTTAACATGCCCTGACCTTGTAACTTACTACAAAGGACAGGGGGTACAGCACTGTACATGAAAATTTTACCCTCCCATGAGAAAAAAATTACTTTAAAAGCCTTTCTAGGTTTGTGGGGATCTGCTGTGAGCAGTATACAGTTCCAGAGTCTAGGCTGGTCACTGGCTTTTGCAAAGCTGCTGACTTGGGCTTATTATTGCACAGTGTGGAGGTTGATTAACTTGGACCAGCACTGTACTTGTAGCCTGCAGTAACTTTCAGAACTTTTATTTATTTTTTGACTGAAAGGGTGAATTAGAAAACTATACCTTCATGGACCAGGCCGTAAGGATAAATGTAATATATGCATGTATGTTTTTGGGTCCCTGTCAGTTGATCGAGTTTTCAGAAATTCAATCTTCATGTGGTCAAGATCATATGCGTGAGTTTTTGAAACTCAAAGCTGTTGCTATACAGAGAGAATTTTCCTCACTGTAGTGCAATCTTGGAGTTGGTATATATAATTTGCGGGGGTATGGGGGTGCGTGGGGGCTTACCCTCTTCAAAAACATAAAAAAGTACATTTTTGTGGTTTTCTTTCTCTCTCTTTTTTTTTTTTTTTTTTTTTTTTTTTAATATGTTCCAGTTTTTGGAAACTCGATCATATGATCTTCTCAGTATTTTTTTTCAACTTTCCAAAAAAGTCAATCATCTAACATAGAACCATAATATATACGTATGTGAGTTTGTGTGTGTGTGTGTGTGTGTGTGTGTGTGTGTGTGTGTGTGTGTGTGTGTGTGTGTGTGTGTGTGTATATATATATATATATATATATATATATATATATATATATATATGTATACATCCACACATACATATATATTTTGTGTGTTTTTGTATTATATTTATGTTTAGTGTGTGTGTGTGTGACTGCTGATTCACTATACTGTCCAACAAAACCATTCCGGTTATACTGGGCATATGAGCCTACCAGAGACCTTATGCACACCAAGGATAAAATCTGAAACGATGGCAAGCTAACAAAAATAGTCCAGACCTGGCAACACTTAAATTATTCGTAATCAAGTAATAAAACTAGTCAACAAAGATTAAAAAAAAAATTACTATTCAAAACTCCAATCTCATCATAAAGAAAACCCCCAAAAATTCTGGAACTCCATCACGTCTCTACTAAACCCAGGCACAAAACATAACCCATGTCCATATTCTGACAAATCCTCCGAAGAAATAGCTTTTCTCTTTAATTCTTTCTTCATCAGTTCTATAGCTGACATCACTGCTAAATTTACCCAAACAAACTGCCACACAAGCAAAACTTCCCACCTACTCTCCTCCTACTTCACATACCCCTTACAACCACAAGTTCAGTACCCACTCCACACCCAGGTTTACTCAAAATCCCATTCCTCTTTCCACAGTAAAGAGACTATTAATGAAACTAAAACCTTGCTCAAATGCTCCCGACAACATACCATCACAATTTCTGAAAACTGCAGCTGACGCTATTGCCTATCCCATAAGCATTCTTCTCAGTAGATCTATCATGAATCCTGCACACCCCAGACTTGGAAGAAAGCTTTTATTTTCCCTCTCCATAAAGATGGCAATAATGCAGATATTAATTTCTGACCTATTGCTATTCTCTCTCTATGTAAAGTCCTGGAAAAATGCATAAATATTCAACTGCTTAACTTCCTTCATAATAACCATCTTCTATCACCGACTCAGCATGGGTTTATCCAGGTCCTAGCAAAATAACTGCATGTCTTTCATGGATACAGTAAACCGAGCCCATTATGCTGGCAAATTCTCTGTACTATCTTCCTAGAGCTATCAAAGGCATTTGATACTGTTTCCCATCCCTTACTTCTAACCAAATTCGCTAAAATTGTTTTTTCCTCCTCTGCACTCAACTGGTTCTCTAGCTATTTAAAAAACGGACAAGCAGTCAAATGGCAACACTCTGCTTCTCCTTATTTATATACCTGTACAGGAGTTCCCATGGCTTTGGCTTTGGTCTCCTCCTAATCAACATTTTCAGCAGTGACTTACATTCTTCCATCACTCGGGCATCTTATTCAGTACTCAGATGATTCAGCTATTGTATGCTCCACTCACTCCATTTCCGACTTACAACTCAAAACTCGGTTGGCCTTTTCTACCATTGAAGCCTGGATGTACGACAACCATCTAGCACTAAACCCTAATAAATCCAACATCATACTTTTCATCCCAAAGAAAACAACTTCACTAGACAAATCTATATTTACCATTTGCTCTCAAAGTAATAATATTATAAAAGTTGTTAACCATGCAAAACTCCTAGGAGTCACTATAGACGAACAACTAAAACTCGGTATTTACATACAGCAGAATATCAACAAAGCCCATCAAAAGTTAGGAATCCTCTATAGACGTAATCACTTCCTAAGCTCCTTCACTAAACAGACTCTTGCATCCACTTACCTACTCCCCTCACCCATGTACAGCACTCCTCTACTTACAAACCTCCAGTCTTCACTAAAGGATAAACTAGAGACTTGTTAGAACAAAGTCACCAAGTTTGCAACCAACTCCAAATATTCCACACATCACTGCACTACTCTACACGTTCTAAAATGGCTTGAATTACCACACTACCTTTCTTATTTACAGCTAATTTTAGCCCAAAAAATGATGTATAAACCTAAAGACTGTCCAGCCCTCAGCTCAATATTTACTTACTACCACCATGAGAGACCCCTCAGATCTGAAAATCAGCAACTCCTGCAGGTACATAAACCAAAGCTCCCATCCGGCCACTTTCTGTACTCTTACTCTATAGCCAAAATTTGGAATATTCTACCATTATCTATCAGGACAACACAGAATCCTGCCTTTTTCCAAACTTTGTTATGTGAATGCCTGTCTTCTGCCTGGAAATGTACCTGCACCAAGCCCCCTCAGAATATAAACTACAAGTACTTTAATTATTTATTTGACATTTGTTGACCGGGTTACTCCAACTGGGCAGTACCCCTTTTTCAGCGGAGAAAAGCTCCAAAAAGTATAAGTAACAAATGTAAGCATATGACACAGTTATAACTAAAATTACAATATGTATGAGATGTATGTTGAAACATGCTAGAAAATGGTCATTAAATTGGAAACCTAATATAATACTAAGTTTCATACTAACAGTTGCAGTGGTGCAGCGGTAGCGTTGTTGCCTCACAGCAAGAGGTTCTCTAGTTCGATTCTCGGCCGGGGTGCCTTCTGTGCGGAGTCTGCATGTCCTCACTGCGTTCATGTGGCTTTTCTCCGGGTGCTCCAGTTTCCTCCCATGTTACAAAGACATGCGTCTGGAGCATTTCTTCCCGAGCCTCCGCTGAAAAGTGGCTTTGTTCCAGGTCAGACTTTCCCAGTTAACAAATGTTAAATAAATAAAAAAAGATAAGCCCAGGGCAAGAGCCAATTTCCAAAACTACAGCTGTGGAAGCTGTAGAAACTACTGTTAGATTATTTTATTTGTTTACCTGTATGCTAACTGTGTTTTTAATTTTTCTTGTATATTCTCTGAATGGATATAACCTATGTATGTTTTATATCTGCTCATGTACTGTAGAGTTTTTCTCCCTGGGCATCCACTGAAAATGGGCCCTGAATTAGCCCAGTGGACTTTCCCAGTAAATAGAATGTAGATAATAAAATGTCTGCAGTTCTACCAGTGCAGTTTCTCTTCATTAACATTTGCTGAAGAGACAGCCATCTGTAGGTGGAGGACAGGGAGAAAGAACCATGAAGAGTGTGAAGATTGTATAGTTTAGAAGTTTGGTGGCGGAAGAGATAATTTGGCTTTAGAGAGGATGAAGAGTTAACACAACAGCAGTCAGTTACAGCAAAACTGACACTGAAATACAGCATGGAAGCATTGGATAAAGGACAAGATAGGAGAATGATCCAGAGCAAAAGCTTCTAAGATCCACAGGCTTTTGTTTGGCAAGATGAAGCATGGATACAGTAGTCTGTGGGGAGGAGGATTACAGGAAACATGCGAGGCAAGGTAGTGGGTTACAGGTGGAGAAAAGTGTGAGAAGCAGGAAGTTGGAGAGAGAATAAATGGGACCATGGCTGGTTTAAAAACAGTGTTACGATATGCCTGTCCTCTGGGATGTGTCTGTCTGCTGTCTGACAGTGGGGCAAATATTGGATTACATTTAGGCAGGGGGCACGACTGGCTCTCAGTGTCTCAAATAAAGGAATGTTGGCCAGAATTAGAGAAGAAAAAGCAGACAGTAGCACACCATGCTCTTTTCACAGCATTGGACAGAAAAGAATAGAAGCTTAAAGTTTTTTGAATCAGTGAAGCTAACATATGAGAAGCAGACACGGCTGGGGGTCACAGCAGGAGTAATGTGTGGTCTCAAAATTAGGCATTTAAAATTATCAGACTACTGGTATTGTAGATGCATCCCAGGTAAATTGCTCATTGGCAGAATTGAACCAAGTGCTTCAGAAGGGACATAATTCTTTTGCAGGACACAGACTCCATTCATCAGGATGCTATGAGTGCTGTAATTAAGGGCAGTGTGGTTGCTGTGGTCTGTTTGCCTGACGCAATTTTTTTTTGTGGGGGGGGGGGCTGCAGATAGTTGATATTTTTTCATTTGGTATGCAGGTGTGAGATTTCTTGTGTCTTCCATTTGATGGATTACAACAAGGTGGGTCTGATGGCTTCAGCTTTGGAAGTCCGCAGCAATGTGCACAGCCTTGCACTTCTGTGTATCTGTTTGGCCATTTCTTTCTAGCCTAAGGCTGTGAGCAGCTATCACGGAAAAAGGAACTGCATATTAGTTGTATTTAATTTATATTGCTGGAGCAAACGATAACTACATCATGAAATTCATTTGGCCTGGTGTTTAGGAGAGTTTAAGTCTGAGGTATAAGGCTGTGAACTGCTAAC
>NC_056743.1:1203132493-1203379993 GCF_019279795.1 Protopterus annectens | reverse complement strand
GGGTGGCACAAGTGAAGACCCAAGAAAACAACTGAACAGTGCCTCCTGTGTGTAAGTGAGCAATCCTGTAATATTGCCGTACTTCAGAAATGAGGGGTGGAGCAGTACTGGCACCCATTGTGTGTCCCATTAATAGGCTGTCACTAGGTGTCTGCAAGGGGGGGACTGGGCTGAAAAAAAATATAAAACCACCAGTGATGGCCACCTACACGATAGTCCCTCTTAGCAGACCCCATCCCTGCTGACGAGTGAATGAATGGGTAGAATGACTGAAAGGGGTCTGATGATCCACATGGCAGCAGGGCAAAGCAATGGAAAAAGTCACAGTCCGTGGGGTCAGATGATAGATCTGTTGGACCATTTTACTTCCGTTTCTACCGCTAGTAAACAAATCAGTAAACAGCTAGAGATGGAACATGTATCAACAAAACATCCTCCTACGATAAGGAAAATAGCCATTAATTTTGAAATTGTACCCTTGTCTTCCGGAATGTATCCCTGTTCACATGTGTACCCCCTCCCTCAAATGCAGGGACTGAATCTTTCTGGACAGTGTACTTTTTCACTACTGTAAATGAAAAAAAAAATACACTTGGGGAAAGGTGATTTCAGGATTCATTTGGCCAACCAGATATTCTTAAAAAATGTCATTTACCAAACTACAGTCAACATTCATTAATCCAGCCCCTGGTAAATCAGATTTAATTAAGTGCCTGTATGTCATAATACGTAGTGACATCACTGGCTATATAACAGAAGTGAAAACAGGAGAACATTTTTTATAAAGTGTCATGTAACTTTAGCATGTTTTGTGTGTTCCTTTGTACTATATCACATGGGCCTCCATTACAGAAGTTTAAGGTATTACACAGTGAAATCTCTAGCTTGGCTGGGTTCTTCTCTGAGTTTTTATTTTTCTGTACTTCAAGCCTGAAAGTGGTTCATGAGTTTAGCCAACTGCCCCACTTAACAAATACAAGTAAATAAGTATATAAAAAGAAAGTCTTCTGCTATATTTTCCACTAGCAGGATTGACAATGACAGGTTGCATACTGTCATTAAGCAATTGTGACTGCTTAATGATAATACAGAACAGAACAGTACAAATACAGTACAAGTATATAAATCTAGTGTCCTGTGCTCAACATACCTTGTAAATTGTTCTGGGATATTTATTAAGTGATCACTATCGCTAAAAGACAGCCTTACCCATCAAACTGCTACCATGGCAGCATTATGATGATGCTTGCCACAGAAATCGTAAATACATAAGTAATGATCATCAGCCATATTTGACTGCAAATAAACTGCTGTATTATGGAGTATTGCATACTTCTGAAACTGGAAAGACTACCAAAAATGTGTAATAGAACATAAACATGCATTTTACTGAAACCTCCTTAACAAAACATGATATACCCAAAATGCTATAACTTTAGAGTTTGTATATTTACTTAAGAAGGTGTGATAAAGCCACCCCATTGGGAAATTATATTTATTTTTGGTGTTTTAATTTTCATGATTTCTAGATTTCATGATTCTTTATTTCCTGTTTTAGGATTCTGCAGTGTTGTATGGAAGTTAAACTGGATAAACTCTTGCGTACCACTACATCTTTTACATACATGGCTTACATGTGAAACAGATGTTCTTAAAATAGTTAACTGATTTGTTTTTTCTATAAGTATCTTTTGTTAACTCGTAACTAAAACAGTAACACAGGTACACAAACATTCAGAGCTGGTGCTAGTATTTTGGGGGCCCCAAGGCACTTCCATCAAAGTATCACCCTGTCACTGCCACCCCTCCGAAGCAGCCTGTTCATGCTGCAAACTTTTAGGTGTAGTGTGTACAGACTGACCTGTAGCTACAATGCTGTTACAACAGGCCTGTGTACCACACTGTGTTGCCCATTAGGTGAAATGCTGTCTGTATGCTCTAAACTGCATTTTAATTTTTTTTTCTTTTTACACAATCTTTTCATCCAGTAATGTCTTCTACAGAAATTATGACTAAGGGAAGAAATTCAGTGCTGCTGTTCAGCTTAAGTTTTCCTTGCATCTTTTCAGTACACAGACAGCACAGTAATAAACATTTTAAGAAATAACTTGGATAAACCTTGGCCCAAGAAGCCATAGGGTTATGTGTGTTCTGCGATGGATTTTACAGTATTTTCCCAACCTTTTAATCCAATGGTTTCTTAAACAAACAAAAAAAAACAAACATGAGTAAGAAAAGAATTTCAGTCTTTTTTTTTTTTTCTTTCAAGGAAGACATAAGTTGTGTCCAATACTTAAATGTTCAAAGATGATAAAATAGTACCTCATAACAAACTAACAAGTCATCTGTTGTCTGGATACAGAGGTCCAATCTGGAGGTAGGGCCTGCCTACCTAATCCTCCCCAAATAAGACAGTCACTGCCTATGCATCCCTCTGGTGTTTAAGACTGGGATGAAAGCAGAGGTTCAGATTGCCACAGTCATGTGTTTCAAGTGAGTGCCGGCATACATATATATAGCATTGCCTCCTCAAACCTCAACCCTAACCATCAAAGGCACCTACCTGTGTACGTGCCTCATGTGAAATTGAAAAAATAAAGATTACAGTAATGTCTGCTTTGTTGCTCCTAGATAGTGCACTGCCCCTACCAAGCTATAGTAACCTTTATACACCTCTGAGGTCTGTGAGAAAAGTAAAAGAAACAATGACCATACTGTCCTCAGCCCAAACAAAAGCTATAATGACCTTAACTGCACACTTTTATGGTTTGACTGGAATGAAAATTAAAGAAGTAACTACAGCTTTTGTACACACACATTTGAGCAGGGCTGATTTTTAGAATGGGTGCAGTTTAGAGCAGAGGGCATTATCAGCTTTATCCTAACAAGGGCAGCCCTGTTCATGTTAAAGAGAGTAATCAGAAAATTAAAACTTTTTTTTCTCATTTTCCCCCAACCAGCAACAGCTTTTGTGGGGCCCTCACACAGAGATGATTAAGTGAGGGCCCTTTATCAATTTATACAGTCTGAGGAGGGGGGGCACCAGACTCCTTGAAGACTGAAGTGTCTGAATGTTTTGTGATATATTTTATGCATTACTTTTGAAATATTATTACTTGTTAGCTACATTTTTCACGGATACCCAGAAGAATAATGTATGTGTACCGCGGTGGTGGTGCTGCGGTAGCTTTGTCGCCTCACAGTAAGACTCTGTCCGGTTCAATTGTCAGCTAGAGCGTCTTCTGCGTGGAGACATGCATGAATGGGCGTACCTTAGTTGAAGGTTGTGCGTCAGGCCTGGCAAGCCGGTACGTAAAAATCAACTGCCAATCATTAGCGGACCGGAGTTCCGCTGTGGCAACCCCTAACCGGGAAAAGCCGAAAGACACAAACCAACAAACTGACATTATTGAGTGTATGCCAGTGGTGCACAACCTTTTTGTGGGGAGGGCCACTACACAAATTCTTAATGCATCTGCAGGCCACCTCAAAACATAGTAAGTCATTACAAGTTAACAATAGATACAGATACTGGCATTTTTACTTAAGACAGCAGTCATGAAATTGCCTATTTTCTACATCAACTTTGCGTTTAACTTTATTCTGGCTTGCAGCCATGACTTATTACAAACTCTTTCAGAAAGTTACTATGGTTTACAGATTACAAGTTATAAACAACAAAGAATAGTTACTTCCACAGCTAAAATTAGTGGTGTAAACAACTGCAGTCAATTAGGTAAGTAATCATGTGCTGGAAAGTTTGTGTGACTGGAGTAAGGCATAGCATTGTTTCACTTTTTTAAAAAGAAATTTGGTTACTCTCTGGGGGTCGGATGGTGTTGCGTAAAGGGCCGGACGTTGTGCACCACTGGTGTATGCAAAGATAAAAAATCAGTCATATTTATTTACAAACACACTTAAAAGCCATAATAATACTAGTTTTGTACTTATTTCAGCAAATAGCAATACACTGTGCAACACTGGTACTGCCACAGCAGAAATGAATGCTGTTTAGCAATTGCTAAACAGTAGCAGGAGTAAGTTACTTTTATTTACCTCTGTGAGGAGTAATGCATACCTGTAACTGCCTCTGATTTTACAGACCTTCCCTGATTTTACTCTATCCTTCATAAAAAGTTTGATTTACTAATAAATCATTCAGGAATACAGACAGCCAATAATTCTAGGCATCAGATGTTTATACTTGTTATTGTCCAAAAAATGCATGTTGATGCAAAGGGTGTTATTTTATTAACTTTTTTACTTGACTTGGAGTATTATTTAAAATGTGTTCCTACTTTTGAGACTTTATTCTGCTATTATTTTTGGTATTGTACTGAATTCTTCTGCAGAGAATTTGGGAGTTGTAGTAGCTGGTGTTCTACAAGTATTTATAAAACTCCCTGAAAGAAAAAAAACATTCCTGAAGATCGGAAGCTTCAGCTGTTCTTAAAATGTAAGGTTTGCACTGAAATCGGTCACTCCACCCTACTGATTTTTCTACTGCTTACCATGATTATGTTCATTATCAGCTTTATCCTAACAGTCATACAACAGCTCTTTTCAGGTTAAAGAGCATAATCAGAAAATTAATACATTTTTCTCATTTTCCTAACCATCAGCTTCTTTTGTGGGGGCCCTTACAGTCAAGGATGATTAAGGGGCCCCCTTGCAGCCACAGGTATTGCAGGTACCTAAAGCTGGCTGTGTTGGCTTTAGTGGAGAGAGTATGTCCACCAAGTAGGGTTTAACTAAGCCAGAGGCACTATGTTAGTGGTAAAATATTTAATGGAATTGTGAAGTCTGTTACTTGATAAAACACTGTTAGTATAACCAGATATATCTTTTTGAATTTTAAAGGAGATATAAATTACCCACCTGGTTTATAAAGTATACAAGATTACTGTACTAGCTGTTGTTAGTTTGATAAATGTGTTGCAAAATATCAAGATAAGATAACTTGCTGTGGTTGGGGGGGGGGTCCCCAGGAACAAGGGGCCTCCAGCGACCGCAGGGCTCATTGGTGCCTAAAGCTGGCTATGCAAACATTAATATAAAAGAAAGGAAACCATATAGCAACATTTTCCATGCAGTATACATGTTTTCTTTTTGACAATTATTGTTCATTTTGACTTGCCATAAATTGTTCAGTTCCCTCCTTCCTTTAAACCTTATTTCTTCTCCAGAACATTATTCTGCATCTATTGTTGCCACAAATGTCATTTACTTCTATGCAGTTTGCTCTTTCACTTTTTTCACCTCCATTTCTTTCCTCTCCTTTACAATATTCAGAAATGTAGTTATCTTTTGCTTTATTTGTTTTATTTATTTTTTCTTTATTGTCCAGGTTACATTCAATAAGCTATTGGCCTCTTTTCAGGGGAGACCCAAGGTGATATTTATATTACTAGGGAAATTTGGCAAGGGCATCTGAGAACTCCCCCCCCCCCCACTCGTAACATATATAGGGACAAGTTTTGTAGTTACACTTTCTGTGTTCCGTTCCAAGTGTGAAGGTGGCTCAGAGAAGCAGGGAGGAAATGGGACATTTGGCGGTTCGAGAGGGTAACCGTGAGGAAGGACTGGATTTTTTGAATGATGAGGATGGTATGACAGCTTTCAGGTCAGAAGTGAGGATCAAGTAGGTGCAGGCAGGCGAGGTTGTAAATGAAGCTGTAAAGGAAGATGAGAAAGTAGTTGAGCTTTCTCAAAAGGGGCATGCCGTCAGTGAAAGAGTGGCATTGGCAATGGATTTGGAGGAGATTTTTCAAGAAAATCTCTTTAGAGATGTAGGTGTGACACTGGAGTGTACTGTTACAAACCTCCATTCGAGAGGGTTGTAGGATGTTTATTTAAGGAACATGGTTACTCAATGTGAACTGGAAAGTGAAATGGTGGCATTGTGGGGTAAAGTCATGGACAAAATACAAGAAGAGGAGAGGAAGGAGATTGTAAAGGAGAAAAAGTCCTTTTCCTATGTGCAGACAGTGAAAGAGGGAGAAAAAAAAGAGCAGAAGGAATAAAAGAGATGACAAGGAAGAAGTTTGCGGTACAACTAAGTAATAAAGAAGAAAAAGGTCTAGAGAGATATGAGGTTCGGGACAGAGTAATTGCACCTTTGGACATTTCCCTAAGGGAGGTAAGAGATTTTATACTTCTTAATTAAGAAACTTTCTGTGGCATTTTGTTCAAGACAATATTTGGAGAATTTTCTAGACAGATTTGAAAGTAAAAAAAAAAATTATAATCCATGCAACTCTTACACAATACAAACCTATAATAGAGATACTAAAAAAGAATCATTGTGCACTTTCGAACTGAAGTTGAGAGAGATGTATTAAAAGATCATTTAAAGACTATTTGTAAAGAAGTTTTGGACATTACAAAAGTTTTATAATGACGGGCTTGTGGACTGGGGGATGGGATTGTGGTATAATTTTGAATATGGAAAAAGAAAAAAATGTACAAATTCCAATTGTAATAAATGTAGAAGATAACATAGGTTTTGTTAAATATAGGGATCAACCAAAAATGTGCTCTTTATCTGGAAAGGATAATCACTTTATTAGCAATTGTAATAAAAGAAAATGTTTTATTTGTGGAAGGACTAGGCATGAAGCCAAAAGGTGTGATATGATGTGCAAAAATTGTGCACAAGTGGGACATGCATTGGTGGATTGTGAAGAAAATATAGAAATTAAAGTACATGAACAAATACAGGAATATGTATACAACAAAGAATGAAATGTAGAAAAGGAATATGAGAAAGACATTGATATACAAAATGCTAAAGAAAAGACGGCAGATGAGAATGAAAATAATGAAGGGGAAGAATTGGTGCAGTAAAGTGAAGATGAATATGTGAACTGGAGAATGGTGACAGGTAAAGAGTTCTATAGGGAAAGGGTAAAATATAGGAAAAGAAAGTTTAAGAGCATAGTTGTGAAAGAAAATAAAAAAGTAAGGGGTAAAGGTGAAAAGAGAGAATGAATTTATATTAAAAGAAAGTTGAAACTCTTAGCTATAAATGTTAATAGTATACAAAAATATTAAAAGAGGGCTAGATGTTTTAGAGTGGTGTGTGCCGTTTGATATGCATATGATTATACTAGAAGACACAAGAATATTAACAGAAGAAGAATGGCTGCAAACTGAAAAATTATAGGGTGGAAAATTATTTGGAATGTGGGTAAAGAAACATGTTCGGGTATTGCAATTTTGTGTAATGAAACAATAAAAGTTTTAGATTATACTATTGTAGAACTAGGTAGGGTACTAGTCATAGATGGAAGAAAGATGTGTATAGAATTATTGCAATATATCCTTGTGTTACTATGAAGTAGAGAAAAATAATCAAAAAGATGGGGACTATATTAGTGGGAGATTTCAACTGTGATTTAAGAAAAAGAAAAATGGGAAGAGGTGTTAAGATGGTATATGAAATAATATAAAGCGGAGCATTATTATATGGGATGAGAAACATTGGACTTATAAAAGAAATGAGATTAAGACAAATTGATTATTTTGTAATATCTCACAGTTTGAGTAGTACAGGAGGGAATTAAGGAAACATGATTATTTGATCATTTTAGCTATATGGGTAGAAGTACAAGAAAAAGAGGGCCATATAAGATTAAGTAAAGGTATTAAGAGACTTGATGAGGAAGACAGAAAAGAGATATATCAGTCATGGAAAGAGCATGTGAATATGATAATTTTTTATGAAAATTGTTTGATTTGGTGGATCAGTTTTAAATAAAAATATGTGATCTTTGGAATATCAAGTAATCAAAAAAGGATATAGAAACTAAAATATAAGAAAATGAGTCAGGAGGTGTTTAAAGAAGTAAAAGAAAAAAGATTAGTGCTTATAAAAAAGAAAAAAGTTATGAGATAATTAAAGAAAATTAATACGCTGTCATATAAAGTAATAAAAGATATACCGGATAGTGCCAATGGAATCCTCAGTCATACATTTGATGACTTCACATATATACAAAGGCATATAACAGCTATATAAACATATAGTTTATTATTATTACTTTATGAATAATATTGATATCATACATAGTTAAATATGATACTTGTTTATATATATATATATATATATATATATATATATATATATATATATATATGCTTAAATGAGAACTCCATCCCTTTTGTACTATATATATATATATTTTTTATATTATATATTTTTATACTATATATTTTTCATTATATGTATCTATATATACACTTTTATATATTTATTCCACGAGATTTATTTATTTTTTTATTTATATATACATATATATACTTATTAGAATGGTTTTAACTGAATGGATTTGAACATTTGAAATATATTTCACAGTATGCTACAGAAATTATATAAATATATTTTTATTTATGGATGTATTTTTAAGATATGAACAGAAGAAATAGAAAGAAAAGTTTACTGGAGTTGTTTTACACTGCCTTCCCGTGTATAAAGTGATTTTCATTCATTGCACTAAATTAAGGTGAATTAATTAATTGAATAACTACTTAATCAGATGCTTAATTGAATTGCTACTGGGTATATATACTCTCAAAATTTATTGTTTAATTGTGAAGATCTGAGGAAGCGCACTTTCGGTGTGTGAAAGCGCTTATCCACTCGTTATTTTACTGAATAAAGGAGTTTCTTGCATGGCATCTTGAAGTGGTTTTGTTTCCTGGTTGCCGAATCCGTCAGTGTTCTATACAGCACGCTGTCATATAAGCAAATATATTTTGCAAGGAAAAAAAGAAGAGATTGCTCCATATTTAAATAAGATTGTAAGGGAAAATGAGAGAATAATAAGGGAGGTGAAGACTGAGGAAAATGAGAGAATAATAAGGGAGCTGAAGACTGAGTAAAAGTGAATACATAAAAGACAATTGAAATAAAAAAGTATATAGAAAATACATGTTCAAAAAGGATGTGAAAGAGACAGAAATGGAAAGTTAAGTAAAGAGGATAATAGAAGTATGGAAAGGGATATAAGTGTAAGTGAACTTTTGTGTAATTTAAAGGAATTACACAGAAAAGGCTACAGGAATGAATGGCATTGAGTATTGTATTATAATATGAAATAATGGCAAAATTGTGTTTTGTTGAAATATTAAATGAATAGTTAGAAAAGGGCATAGCAAAAAATATGTACAGGGATTATGAAATTTATATGGAAAAGGGGAGAAAAGAGGATATAAGAAACTGGAGCCCAGTAGTGTTGAATAATACAGATTATAAGATATTTATGACAATAATAGGGAAATATTAAGAAATAGTGTAGATAAATGACTTGATGACATGCTTTTTGGTAAGATAGGAAAAGGAAGCTAAGATTTCTTATGGATACTGAAAGAGGTGAAGGATATTATAAATAAAGGGGTGGAAACTAAAGTTATGGTAGGAGATGTAAATAAAGCATTTGATATAATACAATAATGTTTTGTGAAATATATTAAGAGATTATGGTATAAGTGATAAAATAATTAAAAAAATTATGTCAGAGTGATACTAAATGGGTGGTTAGAATGTGGGATAAGGCAAGGGTGTCCAGGAAGTAGCATTTTATTCATGTTAGTTATAAATGTTGGTAGTAACATGAATAGAGTGTTGAAAATAGCAAGATATAACATAAAATATATTCAAATTCCAGTAATTCTTATTTATGCAGATGATATAATATTAGTTATAAAAATAAAGAACGATTAGAAAAGGGTATCGAAAGATTAAATCAGTATTTAAAAATGTGTGGGCTGTGTATAAATATTTTATTTATTTTACGTCTGTTTACCAGGATGGTCCGATTGGGACAGTGGCCATTTTCAGCGGAGGCCTGGGGAGAAAAGCTTCCAGTCTAAGCTTGCATACAAATTATCACAACAAGTAATAGAAATTATGAACAAACACTGACAAAAAAAATACAAGAGTGTTACCACATTTACACGGTAAAAATGTAAAAACTAAATTATAAACATAGTATCAAATAGAACAAGACTTAACACTTGAATATATACATATATATGGTTGAACTTGTATATGTGGAGGAACATAACATTAGTTAGGAAATTAAGCCGGGAGAATCACTTGGGAAAGTAGTGCATAGTTAGTAATACTTCCGTGTGAGAGTTGCAGCTAGGAATATACTTGTAGAGAAGTAGTGTTACATAGTATAGAGGGGATTGAATTAAATAATGAAGTTATAGATATACTAGGAGTACAGTTTGGGATAAATATGTATAGAGAAAAGCAATGGGAGAAAATAATACAGAAAATAAGAGAAGTATATATGTTCTGGAAGTCATATAAATTGTCATACAAGAAAAAAAAATATTAAATAAATTCAATACTTTAGGTAAAAATAGCATATTTAGCCAGTTTTTATATGATTCCGTTTAAATTTTAAAAAAGAGTTAAAAAAAGATTTCTCTATTTTATTTTCATTTATTTGGAGTTCCAGGTTGAATCCAGTAAAGGGGGAGTTGTATGTTAAAAAAGAGGAGGGAGGACTGGGACTGATTAAAGATTTAATGCTGAAAAAATTGGGTTAAAGTGTTGGCAGGATTGGAAGAAAAGAATAAAAATTTCACAAATGTTATTATGAAAAGTGGGAATGAAAAAAGATGTGTAATTAAGGCAAGATGTGCATGGTACAAGAAACTTCATGAATGTAATGATTTCATGTGGAGTCTAACAATAGGTAAAATACCTGTTAAAGCTAACATGTCTTATAAAAAATACAAGGAAGGGTGTGTAATTATTGAGAGGTTGGAACAGAACATTTTTTTTTCTAAACTGTTTAAGAGTAAAGGAATTATGGATAAAAGCATGTGAGAATAAAAATGTTGAAGATATAACTATGAAAATACTGGAAAATGGGTGTTATGGCAACAAAACACAAAGACGTGAAGGCAATTAGTAAAAAAACGTTTTATGCTTCATGGACTGTGCAATACGAAACTGAATGAAATTCAGTAACAAATGGTATTGTCTGAAATTTTGAAAAAAATGTTTTTTGTTGTAGGAGTGTGGGGGAATCTTTAAGATATGTGAAATTCCATGGTAAAATGAAAATTATTAATTGTAAATAATATGCGATATGTAAATGTGTAGAAGTTGTGTTATCAATAAAGAACCCCTTCTCTTTGGAGCTGCTAGATGGTGCTGGAGACTGCTACAGAAGCAGCAAGGAAGAGACCTAAGAGAAACAGCAGCATAGAGGAGAGAGAAAATCTGTGGAGAGTTTGGAGGTGAAAAACGAGAATTTGGGGGGGAGGGGTGATGTGGAGAATCGGAAGGCAGACAAAGATTCCTGTGTGGTGGATGATGCAGATAAGCATTTGGCTATCTCAATGGAAAATGAAGTAAGCAAGTCCATTGGAGTAAAAAGAAATGACATCAGAAGGTATTTTTGAATGATGTTCTGTTGAAAATAATTGAATAGGATGATCCAGGTGACAGTTCTGCTATTTTATTGGGTGAGATGGCAGATATATATATATATTTTTTTTGGAAGTGCTGTGGATGGTAATGTGGAGAAGGGACCAGGTGATCTGGCAGTAATGAAGGCAGCAGTGAAACCTTATGTAGTAGTGACAGAAAGTAAAGGAGGTAAACAGCAACAACTGAGGAGTTACAATTATGCAGCAGTGAAAGCAGGTAAAAAAGGACCAACAGCAGACTGTAAATAAAACAGTTTTAAAAAAGAAGAGAAGGCACCTATGAGAACAAGAACAGAAATTGTCGTAGACAGATATTTTGCACGGGACAATCTTGTAACTGTTCTGGGATTTAAAGCTCAAGGAATTTGGGGCTGGATTCAGTAAAGCCTACATGGTATGCCAAGACCATGTTCTCATCGTGGGTCTACATGCTGTGTAGAGCCACACAAACATGGTAAGAATTGCGGCATGCTAATTGCAGCATAAGCAGCTGAATTGTATGCTAATCAACCAATCCAAAATGGAGGAGCTATTCAACAACCTGTAAAGCAATCATGTAGACTTAGTGTAGGTTTTTCCTGCTAATTCCAAAATCTTTTTTAATTCAGCCGCGGAAACTAATGTACACAGAAATAATGTTAGGGGCTACTGTTGCTCTTATTTATGTGTATGTGCAACAGGCCCAAGTCTATGCTGCTTCTGCTACTTATAGACCTTCGCTAAGTAGAAGGATGTTTAGACCTTGTTTAACATGTCATAGTCTGCATGATGTGTAAATCGTAGACTGCTACAGGGTGGATAGAGACATACTACAGGACCTCTGTAGCCTTGATCGACCTCACTGAGAGCAAGGGTAAACCAAGGGGAGCCAATACCTGTGGACACTAAGGTATTTGTAGCACTTAGAATATTATCTACAGAAACTTTCCAGAGACCAACAGGGGAAATGCTTGGAGTGTCACGAGTATCAGCATCCAAGATCCTACATCATTTTCTGAATGCTATGCTGCAACATGCCAGTGACTACATTTTCCCTGTACACCTGAGGACGGGGCCACAACTATGCAAACGTTCTACCCCGTAGCACATTACCCTGAAGTCTTGGGTGCCATAGACTGCACACATATTGAAATCAAAGCACCACCTGGGGAACAGAAAAGGGTGTACATAAACAGAAAGAGCTTCCACTCCATTAACTGCCAGGCTACGTGTAATGCTAAGGGAATCCTCTTGAATGTGTGTGATGAAAACCCTGGTAGTTACCACGATTCCCATATCTGGCACAACTCTCAACTCTGTCAGAGGTTTTCTAGGGTGGGTCTTTTACTGAGAGATGCAGGTTACTTTTGCTGTGTCAACCCACAACTAGTACTTTGCTCCCCCACTCTCAAGACAACAGGAAAATGACAGTTTATACAGTGCAAGGAATACCACATAATTCACTACTTAAATGCTTTCAGTGCAATTCTCATAAAATGTATACACATTTGGAACACAAAAGCCAATTGTATATCAATGATAGTCACCTCTCACTGTGCCCAGCATACCCCTAGTGGTGTCTATGGGCAAATTAGAAGCATAATATGCCTATGTCATTGACAATATAGTACTTTACATTTCTGTGAATATGATAGAAGTCTGTAAGATAACTAGTTTTAACACTGACACTTGTGATGACCGCTAATAAGGCTGTATATCTGTGAAAGTCAATGCCTATGCCAAGAGTGAACTGTAAGAAGTGCATATAGAAAAATTTTCATTTTTTAACGTGTGTGTCTGTGTATATGTGTATATATAATATATATATATATATATATGTGTGTGTGTGTAGAAGTTTTCTTTGTAACAGATCAACAAATCTAGGAAGTACTTGTAAAAATACATTAATATATCTTAGCAAAATCTGAAGCCTTCTGTGCAGATAAATCCAAAGGAATATCAATCCTGTGTGTTCGCTAAATACAGAAGTCCCCTCACCTTCAAGTTCCCTAGCTACATGGTTCCCTTCTTATGTTGTAGATTCAGGCCTCTGAGCATGATGAAGATACAAATAATGTGTGAACTCCTTAGAACTGCTGAATCCCAAACTTTTGATTTTGTGTTGTAGATGTAAACATAGTTTTAGTACTCCCTCGGTGTTGCTAATGGATTGCATCTCTGAATGATTACTGATAGGGAGAAGGAAGACGCTGCAGCAATTCAGACTCTCTTACCTGCAGTGGGTGTGTCATCCAGGATATACTTACAAACTATAGAAGTAATTATAGCAATCAACAGCACACATTTCTCAGTTTTTGTTCACTAATAGCCAAACTCTCCTTCCTTTGAAAACTGTATGTTACTGTCATGTAATATTATCATTCATTTTAAGGACAGTGATGCAAAATGCCCTATATACTGCATGTCTCAGAGTACAGCACAGATAAGAGAAGAATGAACACAATGCAAAGAGAAGACAGAGCTGTATTGGTGCAAGCACTACTTATAAATGGTTGTGTGATTATTCATTGCACTAAGTATGTAAGCAAGACATGTACAAACAACTGAGAGTGTACAGTTGTTATAGGTCTGTATAATACTGTGGTGGAATTGGAAACTTGTTTATATGCACAATGGTTTGTACTCCTGCTGCAAAATTCTTTCTGTGCAAAGAGAGATAAGACAACCTTACTGTGCTTTGTAGGTTCATTAGTCTGACAGTTTAGATCCAGAGTTATGTAAAAATCTGTAAGGTGTGTTTAAAATGTAGTTTGCAATGTTTGCTTCCTTTTTAAAATATGTTTTGTAAATAATACTTGTGTGATGCACGTCTTGGAGCAAATACGGTGAAGAAGCAAAATAATTTAGAAGTTAAATTAAAGCTATGAATCAGTTGTATGTTTATCACATCTGTTAAACACGATGAATCACACAGCACATGGTATATTTAGATTAAGGTTCAAGTCCAACATTTATCTTTTAGTTATGAAAACTAATAAACTCTTTTTACAATAATATTACATGTTGAGCTTTGCAAATCTCGTTTGCCCTTTGCTTATCTCTCTGTAAACATGGTGTAATGGCCCAGACAACAAGCAGGCACTGTCAGTTTCATAAAAGATACTTTGTTGCATCTTTTGCTGCCCATTGTGCAAGCATGCTAAGCAGTGTTGCTCAATGGTCAGAAAGCTTTCATAACACCTGCAGGTACAGAACATCTACAGAGAGTTGGCAGACACCTGTCAGTTTCAAAAAGGATACATTGTTGTATCTTTTGCCATTCATTGTGCAAGCATACTAAGTGGTGTCCGACGATGAGCAAACTTATGCAACACCTGAAGGTCTAGAACACCTGAGAGAGAGAACACACAGACACTTGTCATTTTAAAAAATGGATACATTCTATCATGTGTGGTTTGCCACAGTGAAAACACACTAAGTGGAGTTGCATGGCAGTCAGCATACATACTTAGTTATGAATGTGAAAATATACAGCTGCTGTTATATGGCAGCAGGTATAAGTTAGGGGCTACAGTTAGGATTGCCTCCTTTCATTGGAGCTAAAACTGGACCAAGCCAACACCCCTTGCATCCCCTGTAACCCTGCCCATTTCCACCCCTCTCCTGCCTAAGTTCAGCCAATTTTCTGATGTCATCACATCACCTGATGGGAATGCCCTCCATTTCTGTTCCTGATACCTGCTTTCTGCCAATTTACTATACTTTTCTGTAAAAAAGCATAGTAAATCCACCCATTTTGCAAACTCTGATAGTCTGTTTACTTTTTTGAAACAGAATACCAGAGTTTGTACAGTGTTTTCCGGACTACTGGCAATTGGTTTGATTTCCAGATGGTCCTGAAAAAAACAGATAGATGGCAGCCCTAGCTGCAATACAGGCGAGCCTGGGTTCTAATACAGCAAACTCCAAAGTTTTATCACTGCTGTTCCAGTTTACTTAAACATTAGAAAAATAATTACACATAGAAATAGCTATGTATAGCAGGTGAATTGAGCATACACAGAATATCAGATATTTATTTATGTTATTTATCTATTATTTGTTAACTGGTTGGTCCAGCTGAGCTACTGACCCATTTTCAGTGGAGACCCAAGGAGAAAAGCTCCAGTTACAATTACAGAGATACAAAAGAAAAAAAAAATAGTGGATATAATAGCAAGAACATATTCATCATTAAATACAGTCAGATAATGTTGTATAGTTGTTTTCTAGTAACAGAATATATATATACATATATATATATATATATATATATATATATATATATATATATATACACACACACACACACACACGTTAAAACAAGGTAATTCAGAAGCAAAAAAATATTTATAATGTCAAAAATATTTACAAGAAAAAAAAGAGTAAGATTAGAAAAAGAAAAGGAGTGGCTGATGGGAGTGAGAAAAAAAGGAGCTGGATAGCAAGTAGTTAGGACATCAGTTTGGACAGGGACAGGACCAGGTCTTTTGGAGGTAGTTTTTAAGCTCAAGTTTGAACTGGTGTTTGTGGGGGATACTTATGTTTAAGAGGAGGGGAGTTCCAAGAGTGTGCTACAGAGTATTTATTTAGGGACTTTCCAATATTTTTTGATGGTTTGTAGATATCCAGAAGATGTTTGTCAGATGTACGAAGCTGACGTCTTGGGTTATAAGGAGATACAATATTAGAGATAGAGGGTCAGGAGGTGGGGTTGTAGAGAATTGAGTATATGATATGCAGTTGTGGAAGAAGTAATAGTTTTGGGAATTCAGGCCATTATAATGACTGGAGGGCGAGGCAGTGGTGGGATTTGTAGTGGAGGTTGGAGATTAATCTAGTTATTTTATTGTATGTTTGCTCTAATTTGGTAAGAGATGACTGAAGCTTTGTAAGGACAGATGCAGCATACAGAAAGTGGGTAAGAGAAGAGCTAGAGCAGGGGAGGGTTTGGTGGAGGGTGAAGGCAGTTTTATCATTGCACTATAGAAAACCAGGTTTTTGGTGTTTTTTTATGCATTGGTTGATTTCAGTGTTGAATTTTAGTTCATCAATAGTGACGCCAAGTAATTTGGAATGGGATTCAGGTATGATGTTGGTTTTGTCAAGGGAACGAATGGAGAAGGAGGGTTTGAGATATGCCATTGTTTTAGTGAGGAAAAGTAGAAGGTTTTTTTTTTTTTTTTTTTTTTTTTGGTTTTAGTATTAGTTGGTTATTAGTAAGCCAGGTTTCAATGGACGTAAAAGTGTTTTGGGTAAGAACAAGGAGTTCAGGGATGCTGTTGGCAGTGGTAATGTCTGGAGTCGGCATATTGTAAAAGGATAGACAGGTTAGTAGCGGAGTGTAATCTGTTAGTAAAAATGTTAAATAGGAGGGGGCCTAGAATGGAGCCCTGGGGAACACAAGTGCTGACAGGCAGAAATGAGGAGGAGACAGTTTGCCAATGTACAGATTGTGGTCTGTTAGATAAGTAACTACAGAACCAGTTAATGAAGGGAGTGGAGAGATGAAGGTTAGAGAGTTTAGATATTAGTTTAGGTGAGAGACAGTGTCTAAAGCCTTTGAGAGATCAAGGAATAAGCTAGACACTAGAAGGTTGCTATCACAGGCTTCTGCTATTGTTTGGGTGAATGAGAGTAAGAGTCTTATATGTGCTGTGGTAGGGTCTAAACCCATGCTGGGTGGGAGTTAATACATAGTTATTGAGCAGGTGTTTAACTGAGTGTGGACACATTTTTCAAGAATTATGGAAAGGGGAAAGTATAGCAATAGGACGATAGTTGGAAGGGTCAGTGGGGTTTCCTCCTTTATGAAGAGGGATAGTATAAAAGGATTTCCATATAACAGGGACTAGAGCTTTGGTAATAGAATGATCTATAAGAATAGAGATAGGGTAGGAAATAGAATTTGCAGTGATTTTAAGGAAATAAGAAGGTAATTTGTCAACTCAGGGAGAACAAGGTTTGAATTTACATAGTTGGGATTTAATGAAGGAAATGGGAGCAGTTTGTAAGGAGAATGAATTGGTGGAGGATGGACTGGGAGGAACAGGTAGAGTAAAGGCAGTGGAACTATGTTGATTTAGTCTTTGAATTGTCTCTATGAAGTGCTTGTTTAGTAGGGTAGCAGTTTCTTTGGCAGTATTTAGAGGGAAGGGGTTGGGGGTAGGAGGATTACCAGGGTAGAGGATTTTATTAATCATGGACCAACATTTTTTAGGGGTTTTATGTAGACTGTATTGGTTGGGAGGCAAATAATGCTTTTTTGTCTTTGATGACCAGATTTTTACACAAGTTTCTAAGCTCTTTGTACTGTGTGAGTAAGGGAGGAGATTTATTTTTGACCCAATTTATCCAGATAGCATCTCTCTGATGCATAATAGAGTGTGCTTACTTGGTTAGCCAGAGGGCAGGGTTAGTTTCTACCCTGATTTTTCTGGATGGCGCCATGGAGTTGAGTGCATCAAGAAATATTTTATTGAAGGTAATGACGGTGTCCTTAAGAGGGAGGGTATAGAGGAAGGTCCAATTGATGTTGGACAATGTAGAGTTAAACTTATCTGGATTGAATTGAGTCAGTTTGCAATGTTCTTTGTAAAGGTGTTCTCTGGGTGAGTGTTGGATCTATAGATGTAGGTAGGTCAGTGGTCACTCGGAGAGTTGGAGAGAATGGTTGGGTTATGATAGAGGCTAGGATCAGAAGTGAGGATCCAGTCTAATTTAGATCCAGATGAAGAAGTTTTGTTGGTCCTGTGGGAGAAGAGATGAGTTGGTGGAAGCCATGCAGTTTGACTATGATGAGGAGAGAGAAACCCAATCTGTGTTCACGTCGCCAAGTATAATGGTTTCCTAGGAAATATGTTTGGTGAGCCAAGAGAGAACATTGTCAAGAACAGGAGTATTATCACCTGGGGGGGGAATATAGATAGATGCTATATAATTTTTTTTGTGAGGGTTCATATGACAATTTGCAATAAGGATTTAGGCAGGAGCAAAGCTGGTTATGGAAGTTGACTGTGGTGAGAAAGTAAGTTCGGAGTAGAGGATGGCAAAACAACTTTATTTGCCCTGTCTGCACAAAGGATATTGTAGCCTGGGGGTAGGATTTCTGAGTTAGAGATGTGAGGCTTTACCAAGTTTCACAGAAGGTTAAGATATGAGGGGAGTTGAGGTAGATCTGAGTGGAATGCTGAAATTTTGTTAACCATGCTTTGGATATTTGTAGAGAACACGGATAGTGATTTAGGTGGAGGAGTGTGAGTTTGGGGTAGTGTCAGAGGGGGTGAGGTAGGAATAGTTTGAGAGAGGAAGGAGAGGTGGGCCCTGAATTGGGGTGGATGTCACCGTCCAGGAATAAAGCATCAAAGAAGCTAAGTTATAGGGAGAGCGGGTTCAGAGTACAAGGAGTACTGGATTTTATATACTTAGAAAGGGATACATTAGGGTGTATTTTGAATGCCAAGAGATTAGTTGGGAAGATTAGAAATAGGTAAGGGGAGGTTATAAATGTGTGTGGGGGCTGTAAGAGAGACTAGGAGATTGTGTAAGGTAATGTAGTGATGTATGATATGAAGTAGAGATTAATAAAAGGAGTAGAAGGGGGATGGTGAGGAAGCTAGGAGTCATATTGCAGAAGTTATAAGGAGCATGTTATTTAACTAAAATGTGTAGGAGCTGTTTTGTGGGGGAGTACAGATGAGAGGTTGATGGTTGGTAGACAAGATAGGATAGGGTGGTAAAAGTGAAAGTATAGGAGGTAGTTATGTGATAAGAGGAGAGGAGGAACAGTAGGAGGGAAAAAGGCTGAATGGGGAGAGGGTCAATTCAGTGGGAAAGAGTAATTGGCCAGAGTAGAGAGGGGGAGGAGTATAAACCTAAGGAAGGTGTGGGTGGGAATTGGGGGTAGGGTAGAGGAGCGGAGTGATCCCGAGTGTAGCAGGGTAGCCAGGCTGGGAGAAGCACAAGAGGAACAAGAAAAACAATCTGTAGGGTATGACAGTAAGCAGGTAGGTCAGGGAGAAGCAGAGCAGAATGAAGGGTGGAAAAAAAACAGAGGTAAGGGCAGGAGAAGAGCAAGGTCGACTGTTTCAGTAGTAAAGACCATTCTGTGATTATGGCTAGACACTGCTCAAAAGGCGGAGGACAAGAACAGCTTTTTAGCTGGATTATGGTGCCCATTAGGTTGGGTTTGAAAAATAAGGAAACTAGGGCTAAAAGCTGAATTCAGTTAATCAGTGTACACTGCTAGAAAGTCTGTTCCAGGAGCTACAATATTTAAGGAGTATCTAAGACTTGGTGAATACTGCCACCTAGTGGCTGAATGGGGACATGAAGGAGAAAATAAAAGTGGAATAAGAGCATAGAAAAAAAATAAACAAAAGAAGTGGCAAGGGAAAGAAAGGACAGAATGCTGTGGGGAAGGGGGGCACACCGTGTGTGCAGACCACAGAGATACAAATGCTGAAACGCTTTTTGAACTAAAATATGTTGGTAACACAAGTAGACAAGCACCTACTTTATTACAAAGTACGGGGCAGCATTCTCTGTTCCATTCCTATTCTAGAGGGCAGACAGTGGTCAGGCTGACGAGTAAGCTGCAAGCGAAAAGAAATACACAATGTTACACAGCAGTGCAGTACTAATGGGCAAGAGGCAGTAAGGGAGTACAGGAGCAGTGAGATATATGAAGAAGGGGAGCTAGTTGGATTAGGAGAGGTAGAAAGAGGTAGTGACAGCATGGTAAGAAAGGATAAGAATTTCACTATGATAGGGAATAGACGTGAGAGAGGACTGTAAGATAGTAGCAAAGAGAAACATGCTATTTCAACATTTTAGGGCAAAAACATGACAGGACATTAGAATACAAATGCAGTGAAATGTTTCAAAATTAATAGTGCTAAGAATATCCTCAGACAGAGTTGGCTTTTGCAATGTGAACAAACGCTAGTGGCAGCACTAGTCTGTCCGTGCAACATTCAAGTTAGGAAAATGTAGGAACGTAATACCAAAGTCCATGCAACACTACAATATGATAAATGCAGATGCATAATGCCTATTTCACTGTTTAGCTGCATCAACAATAAGATCGACAACTACACAAAATAATGTGTGAGTCTATAATGCGTCACTGAGCTTGAGGTGAAATATAGTGGAGGCAATATTGTATGTTAATACAAAAAATACCATTCTGGCAGCATTAATATAAAGCATTAGCAATCTCGTAATCTACTATATTAACACCAATAATGAGTCTCACTGAGGCTAAGGTACATGTGGTAGGAGAATTACAGTATGTAACTGTATTAGATTCCAGTTCTCACTACCAACTCGGCAAATGAAGTGTTATTACAGTATAAGCCTGATAAGATAGTGACATTCATATAAACATAGGTAAATACACCAGCAGTAGCAGACAACATAAGCAAATAAGGTATGGATATAAACATGGGTAAATACACCAGCAGTAGTAGACAAAATAAGTAAATAAGGTATGGATATAATAACTTAGTAAGATGCAATCATAAAACAGCGTACTTAGGTATGCACACACAATGCAGAGGGAAAGGGAGACGCATACACAGGAGCATGTATTGAGAAATGGAGAAATTGAAAATGAGCCAAGCAGGGTTGACCCCCTATTTGTAAATTCCCATTTAGGTTGGAGAGGAATGAAAAGCACAGCCCAGGTAATGGTGAGCTACTTTGGGGGGGGGGGCTGGAAGAGTAGGGTATGACCTGTGCACAGAGTGCTACTCTCCCAGCTGGGAGAAGCACAAGAAAAACATTCTGTAGGGTATAGCAGTAAGCAGGTAGGTTAGGGAGAAGCAGAGTGGACTGAAGGGTGAAAAAAAGCACGGAGGTAAGGGCAGGAGAAGAACAAGGTAGATGGTTTCAGTAGTAAAGACTGTTCTGTGATTATAGCTAGACACTGCTCAAAAGGCAGAGGACAAAAACAGCTTTTTAGCTGAATTGTGGTGCCCGTTAGGTTGGGTTTGAAAAAAAAGGAGACTAGGGATAAAAGCTGAATTCAGTTAAGCAGTGTACGCTCCTGGAAAGTCAGTTCTGGGAGCTACAATATTTGAGGAGTATCTAAAACTTAGTGAATACTGCCACCTATTGCTGAGCAGGGACATGAAGGCTAAAATAAAAGTGGAATAAGAGCCTAGAAAAAAAGAAACAAAAAGAACTGGCAAGGGAAAGAGAGGACGGACCGCTATGGGGGGGGCTGGCATGTGTGCAGACCACAGAGGTACAAATGCTGAAATGCTTTTTGATATATATTAGATGTGTAACTGTGGCTTTTAGTAGAATTATGGTTCTACATTTAAACATTTATTTTCAAAACTTTCATGTCACACACATACATGGTTAAACACTAATCTCTTTAATGTATATGCATAACTGATGAGCAGGTCTGACAAACAAGGTTTCAGATGCAATGAGCACTATGCACGGTAATAACTGTAAAAAGTATAATTGTAGCAAGCCTTCCCCGTGGCAACTGGTATAAGTTAATTATCACAATACAGGTGACTAGGGTTTGAATCTAGCACACTTCCAGTTTTATTAATGCTTGTCTACTCAATATTAAAAAATAAACAGTCGAACGTAATTGTAAATACTAACTATGTATAGCACTGGAGCTCATATGAATTATATGTGTAACTGAGGGTATACTGAAAATTGTGTTTCTGTAATTAATATTTTCTTTTCTGGCCTTGGCTGGACTTCATACTTCAGTAGTCCTATACACATGAATTTATAAACCAGGACCTTATCAGGTCACACACATACATGATTAACCCCTCACTCTGTCATTTGTATATATAATTGACCATATCTGGCAAGCACTTGTTCTATGGCAAGGATGAAAAAAAACACTTATGTGGAAGAATATGTTTTGTTAGTTTTACATAGGTTTGAATCCCACAATGTACAGATTACTTTTATCAGTGTGTAAAGCCACGCAAACAATGTGTCAGGTCATAAAATTTATACACTCAATACATGTCTACAAAGTTTAAGCAACTAACAGGTACAGCAGCAACCAACCCATAAACTAATGGCAACTGTCACATTACCCCTCCTATTTCATATTCAGCCTTTCTGTCTGCTTAACATCGCTCAAACATGGTTGGTTGTGCTTGCACACTAGCTGTAAAAGACAATAATATGAAGTGGCAGGAAAACATGCTAACTGTTTCTGTTTGACCTATACTGACATGGCAGGAGCTAGAAGGGAAGGTACCCAATTTAGCACTCCAGGATGGGGTATTGAGGAGTCCAGAATATTCAGTGGACTCCTTGTAAAGTGCCACAGCTGTGGGTTGTTGCAGGGGGACTATACCGAGTTTAAGTACAAATCAAAGATTTGGAATAATCTCTCCAAGGCTGTCTCCACTGCGACTGGCATTTCACGCACTGGAAAGCAATGCAGGCACCACTATAATGACCTAAAAAGAAACAACCAGTGGCTGGATGATTTTTAGGACTGCTGACATCCTACAGTCATGTAAGTATACAGATAGATACTTTAAATTATATAGAAAGCTGGATATATCCAAGACTGGTATGCATAATGCTCTTCTCTTTTTCTCCCCTTTTTCTTTTACAGCCACCCAGGAGATTGCAGTGAACAGGGGTGCCCATGCCGAGTGTTTGGAAAGACTTAGAGAAGCAAGGGGTATGTATGCAATACAACATAATTCTATTTTGTCTAAAGTATTGATCTTGTATACGTTATTTAAATCAAGCATGCATGCTTCAGTCTGTATCTCAAGCCAATTGTAGGAGTCCATTGTAATAGTGTATTCAGATGTAGGTTCAAATCCCACAGCTAACAGTATATTGTAAAATAATTTAAAAATGTTACATAATAACTTCAAATTGCTATGCATGCCATGCTATTAACTTATTTGATAAAGCCTCTGTACAATGTATGCATATTGTAAGAATTACTTGGAACAATCGGCAGTCATAGTTTGCAGTTGTTAAAAAGTATGCTTAATGTAAAAATAAAATGATTATTTATTTGATTGTAATTTATTGAATATAACATATGATGGTACTAATTATCATCTTTTTTTTATCTCCTACCCCACCCCTTATCTTAGATTTTTATTTTTATATATGTGGTCACAATGTTCTGATAACTCACAAAATGACTTGCAGCACAGGGAGGTAGGCCAACCAGTGCAGCTCAGGCTGCCACCCCTCCAACAGCTGCCGGACCAATGCCAAGCACATGTGGGACCCACCCTGGCAGAACTGCCTCTGGGAGTATGGGAGGAGGTGGTGATTTTGCCACCCACTTGGAGATGCCAGGCATGGTGCATGAGGTCATGGAAAGTACCACTGGAACACCCCTTAGCCAGACAAAGAAGATGCTCGCTAAAATTCTGGGCAAAAGAAAATGTCAAGCCCTCTAACAGCAAGGTGAGTAGGAGACAGTGATGACAGGTCTGAGGGTGAGGACTAGATTCTTATTGTCCCCATGTTTGACGGGCATGGTTATCCAATGTTCCCTCCGTATCCACAATCATTGTGTACCCCAACCTGTTGCGTCCCTCACCTTCCATGTCTCTTGTCTTGTTTGTCTGCATCCTCTTCTTCACCTACCCTACTTAACGTGACTCTGACATACCTACATCCCTTATACAACCTTCTTCTCTTACTGAAGTAAAAAAAAAAAACAAAAATGGGCACCTGTCCAAAAAAACAAAATACCGTCCCATATATAGCTCTGCACTTTGCACATGAATCTTCTTGACACACCTGATTCAGTCTAATTGGCTATACACCATTACTGCATTGTCACCCATCTTTGTTGAGGTGATGGTCCAAAGTCGTCCAGTATTCTATGTTCATTTTACACTGCTGAAGAAGTGGATAGCTGTGGTTCTTTCCCAATTCCCTCCTGCACATTCCTATATTGCTACCCCTTTGTTCTTCCCCCTGCTTGGCCCCTGTTTCACAGCTTTCCTATTTTCCCCATTTTCACACCTTTAATCTGGTCAAAAAATAGAATCTTACACCACACACATGGCAGAATGCCCCTTAATGAAGCCCTTTACTTTGTCCTCTGGTTTTTGTGCGGAGTTTGGCATCATGCACCACTGCCGAACGATGGTGAATGGCTCTTCATATCCTATGTCATGGTGTGTTTACCTCTGCACAATGCTGCTTAAACTCACTACACTAAGGAAACACACAGTTAAAGTAGAATAAAGGCACTAATATTAAAAATGTCATATAAATGTATTTATAGATTGCTGACTGTATAAATATGCAAATCCATATGTGTACTATTGACATAAATAGTGTAGTGATTGTACTTCACTGTAGTCAGACCCTCTGAGATGTGCAAAAATTATCACTTGAAATTATTTAATTAGATCATCAATATATGTGTAAAAAAATAGATTGAGCTGGAGTTGAAACCTGTATTATCTGTGCTCAGAATAAGAGCTCATTGCTGTTAACACCTGCTGCCACAGAGATAGCTAGACAGCAGGTGTTTTTCTTCCACTCAGTACTATCCAAAGTGCTGACTGCCCTGCCTCTCTGCTTATCATGTTTGTGCAGAGGAAAACAAATCCATAGAACTTTCATGTCAGTGAAGTAGGCACCCATGTTTGCTTGTTGCTTAACTATAGGCAAATGGGGAAAGCAGTATAAATACTCTGTTAATGTTAAATAATTTATAACACAACATTTCCGATATGAACTAGTTATAAACATCATAGTATCTGTTAACTGTGTACCGTAGCCAGTATGGATAAGTACTTCTCAACTTTAAGTAGGAGTCCTTAAATGTGTATCTCACATATGTAAACACTTTGCCATCAGTCACCCAAACCAGCTGCTTGGCAGTGCAGTATGAAAAGTGCTTAGTAGCATGTAGTACTTGTGTTTACTGCTCAGTTAGTCTTCATCCCATTTAAAATCATGTAAAAACACAACCAAAGGGAAAGCACTTTTTACTGACTGAACACATATTTACACTGAATCATGTGTTACCTGCACCCATGCACTTGAAACTTGGTATGTCAGTACTAGTTCCCAAATGTCAACTAAAGTACAGAATAAAATAGCAAAACTGCTTGTTACATACCATGTACACCTTTATAATGACAATAGACATTGATTGCCTTGTAAATGTATTAATGTTGACAGCAATTTTTCACAAATTCATGCGTAAATAAGAACACATGCACATACACAGTTGCATCCATGCTGATCGCAAAAATGTGTGTCTCTATGTGACTACGTGTGTAATGTACACAACATACTGGGAAACAGCTGCATATGTCTCAGTTCTGCTACATGTATTCCTGACTGCTTTTTGTATCTAGTTTGACAAGCTGTCTCTTAAAGTATACCTACACATTGAACCACAACAGGAAATAGTACATCTACACTTTGCACACTACTCTCATAACGCAATATGTTAACCACATCATACAATGATGATGGCATCATCTATAAACACCAGTATGACAAGGCAAAAACATATTTCGGGGATGTTGCAGTTGTTAACTGTGTTTTGCAGATGGGAACAAAATACTTACATGTGTGTTAAATTAGCACAGTAGCCACATTGTGTGTGACTTTACGTATATGTAAGTGTGTGCATAGTCAGAGGAACATCAGTCTATATCCTACTATCATCCACCTGGTCCCATGCAGAACTAATATCTTGACAATCATGCATGGCTACCCAGCTACTTCATGCAGGCCTCACAACACCTTCACACAAACATCCAGTTAAGGTGTCATCCACTAGAAATTGCCCAGCAGCATTGTAAAAGTCATTGTGTGCTGTGGTGTCTATGCTAAGTACTGAGTTCTGTAGCTGGTGTACCCAGTTAGGTAAGGGCCCTGATCTCACTGCAGTCAATGTGTGTGTGTCTGTGTCTAGTCAGGGAAGAGTAACTGTGTATCCTACTGTCAGCAATCCAGTTCCATGGAGTTCAAATATGTTGGCAGTCATTCATGGCTACCCATCCATTTTATACAGGCCTCCCAACATTGTCTCTCAAACATGCAATGATGGTATTGTCCACTGTAACTTGTCCAGCAGCATTGCAAATGTCAGACTTGTGCCTTGGTGCTGCATTAAATACTGAGTTCTCTAGCTGGAGTGCCTGGTTAAGTAGGGGTTCAGTGCACTCAACTGGTGTGTGTGTATCACCAGTCCAGTCCCATGGAGTATAAATATTTTGATGGTCATACTTGGCTGCCCATCCATTTCATACAGGCCTTCCAACATTCTCTCAAACATTGAATGATGATGTCATCCACTATAAATTGTCCAGCAGCATTGTAAAAGTCAGACTTGTGTTGTGGTATTCATCTTAAGTACTGAGTTCTGTAGCTGGTGTACCTAGTTAGGTAGGGGTTCTACTCTTACTGTGGTCAACTGGTGTGTGTGTACGCACGTGCATTGTTTTTGTTCAGTTGGCTCTCTTTCAAGACACCATTTTCGAACAGCATGTGAGACACTCCTACTATCGTCTTCTCACAAATATACACTGCTGATTTCATCAGCTATAAAATATTGTCTGCTCTAAACGCCAGACTTGATACTTGGATTAAGTATTGTGCTCTGGATATAGTTAGGTAGGGGTTCTACTCTCACTGCAGTCAACTGGTTTGTGTGTGCATTCAATGGTCAGTATAGTGACAATTTTAGAATAGCATGCGACTCCACAGCTGTGTCAGACACTCTCTGAACATCTTGTAACATAGATTGATGATATCATCCTGTATAACATGTACTCTGACAGTATTCAAATCAAAGTTGTGCAGTGGCAGTAACATTAAGTACTGTGTTCTCAAACATTTTGAGCTAGATAGTTAAGGGTTCTAATCTGACAGAAGGCAATTTGAGTGTGTATTGTTTCAAATGTTACTTTTCAGACAATTGTACACTGAGACGTGACTCCACATCCATGTCAGACACCTCCCAACTTGTTCTTCCTAGCATACAGTGATGTTATCATCTTCCATAAAGTACAATGTGACAATGTTAAACTTGAACATATGTGGTGGTGCTACTGTTACATTGTATGGAAGTCATCTATACCTACACAGGTGTAATGTTCAAATTGGACTCAGTTGACTGCTGTGTTAGTGGTTGGTGGTACATTATAGTCATTGTATGATCTTGTGAATCACCATTGCTTTCACTACCACTTAGAGCTTTTAATGTAGCTCCATGCATCCACCATTCTCTCTCTCTTTTTTTCTTTTTCCATCTGGCCACATGACATCCTTCCTGCAGAGGACTGGTGGATGTCCTCATTCCAAATTTGTATACGCACATCATGAAGCAGAGTTATTCCGTGAGGCTCTGCAAGCCATCTCCAGATGATAACGTGTGAGTGCTAATTCTGTCATGGTGTGGTGGAAATGTCACATATGGACAGTGACATTATGTATTGCAATCAAAACAATACATGTGCATATATAGCCTTACTATCTTCCATCATATCGATACATGGAGTTTGTTTTTATTTTAAATGGTAAAATAATCGCTAGGAATTTCTGATGTCCGTTAGCTTCCTAATGTCCTATGACCCTATGAGCATTTTACATCAGTGTTGCTGTGATTGACATGTGCTGTGTTGAGATTTGGATGTACAGTAGGTCTACAAGAGGTTATTACAATCTGTGATGTGCGGTATGTTTTTGGTGGCCACTGCTGACATTTGATTACATGTTCCTTCCATAACAGCTGTGATAATATGCTTTCTGAGAACTGTTGCCATGCGATAATACTATGTATATTGTTGGCTTAGTGAGGCATGTGTTTCGGTAGTGCAGCAGATCCACATTCTAGCCAGTTTTCAGTCAACCATCACAGTGACATTTGCAGTATGGCACAAGTGTGCATGTGTATACCTGTCATCAATAAATGCTCTGTGACATACATCAAGATAAAGTCATACTGATTACATGGGCACAAAGTCTTGCTTCATCCACCTTATATTACACAAAAATATCACATGTTTTGATTCAGTTGCAAACTTGTAGACTTCATTTTATGAGCACTTGTGATATTCCCAAGGATTATTGAGGTGGTCAACACCATTGTGTGAGTATCAGCATTTGTGTTAGTAACTGTTCTGTATTAGCCACAACCAACTAATTTGTAATGTGTCCTTATGTGGTATCAGGCTGCTGAAATACAGCTGTCTGAGGAAAACCATATAGGAATATGTTGTGCAATTGATGTAATTACGTGACATTGCTAGACCTGTGTGGCATATGAAGCATAACCAAGGGTATATTTGGAGGTGTCACAAATCATTTATTTAAATAAGTGTGAAATGTTAAGGGGAATACACAGTTAAATGCAGAGCTGTTTGTGGATGCCACCAGCCATACTCAACAGGAGAAAATAGACAATCTACTAGCTGACAGTTTATCTCACACTTAATCTGCATGTCGCCAGTGGCATCATCCAAACTATACATGCAAATAACACTTTCAGTTTATTTTCTCAGGAGAGCAGTTTGTGTGTGTGCTCTCTACAGCTAATAACACAGAATCAGTGCTCCTGACAACATCCCAGGTTACCTATAGTGTAACTTAAAACCGGACTTAATGACAGAGTTGGATCCCTACTTAAACACAGAGTCCAGACAGCCCATATTCTTGTAGAAGTATGTACAGCAGCAGTCATCCATATGAACAGGGGGGAACATCACATGATGCATGGACTTACAGACCCATAATCCTGACTCTTCTCAGTTGTGAGACAGGCCAATAAGTCATCATGGATTTTTTTTTTAACACCTTTATAGAATTACTACTTGTGACATGGGCAAAAATCCATGGTGGTGTAGTGTTGTTGCCTCATAGCAAGAGGTTCTCCTGTTCGATTCTTGGCTGGAGTGCAGGGAGTGCCTTTTGTGTGGAGTCTGTATGTCCTCCCCGCGGTTGGGTGGGCGTTCGAAAGACATGCGTAAATGGGCGTGCCTTAGTTGAAGGTTGGACATCAAGCTGGCACCTCGGCGTTTGTGAAAATCTACTGCCAATCATTAGCAGACCGGAGTTCTGCTGTGGCAATCCCTAACCGGGAAAAGCCGAAAGACAACAACAACATGGGCAAATTTGCATTTATATAAAAGTAGTCAACCTGTATTAAGTTCACGTTTATAAACACTATACTTCACATATATTGCTATATATCATATAAATTAAACATTACATAAATTATTCAATTGCCCTTTTTAAAATAAGAACTATCTATCATTTATAAGTAATCATATATTTATATAAATAAAAACAAGCCCCACCTGACACAATCCTAGTTGCAAGCATTTTACATCACAAACCATACTGACACACTCCCAGTTGCAAATATTAGATGTCATCTATAATCTACCCAGTCATTTTCAGTTAAACATTACATAGCTCATTTAAATTCTCCCATCTTTTAAACCTCATTCCTACCTTGTATGTATTGTTTCCACAATTCCCATTTTTCCTATGTTGTTTGCTCTTAACCCTTTTTCTAAACATCTCAATGCCAGTGGTTTTATCTCTGTTACTATATTTACTACTTGTAGTAGAATTGGTTTATATTTTGATTTCCATTTTCTAGTAATTGCTTTTTTGGCAGCAACTGTAATTGGACACAGCAAGGCCTTACCATGCCTAGGCAATTCCGATTCTGTATCATAGTTCAGAAAAAAAACATCTCCCTTGTCATAGTAATCTGCTCACCCAGCATCTCTGATGGTATCTAAAAAGTCCACCAATTCACTGCACTCCCTGAAAATGTTCCCAGTTACCTCTTTCTTCCCTGTCACATATCTAACATTTGCTGTCTACCTGAGAAAAAAATGTATGGAATCTACTTGGGGTATGAAAATGTATGTGCAAACATTTCAAAGAAAAAAAATCTTAAATCTTCTAGATTTTGTTGCATATTTGGGATACATACATATACTGTACCTCCCCATTGTTTCTTTGTGAATTGCTTATCCAATCTCTCTTCCCTATCCTTTCTAACCTCTGATTCATTCTTATATTTATCATGGAATATTTTATATGTGCTGCTAATTTTTCCTTTTTTTAATGGCAGATTCTGTTCTAGATCTTACTAAAAACTCTACCAGTGCTGGTCTTTCATTTAAGACCCCCCAATTTCTTCCTCTTTGCCTATACTCTGATGTCAGTCATTGATAAGGAAGGCAATCTCTAACCTGCAGTCCAAATAAATTCTTGGTATCTTCCCATTCTATCATCTTTCTCTCTAGTTATTTGCTGTGAATACCTTTGATCCTTTGCCAGTTTTCTCCAATAAATTCCAGCCGCCTATTGTCTGTATCTGTAATTGTAGTCATCCCTTTCGGCAGAATCTAATTTCTCTTTTCCTATGTTGGCTTAGTTCTTGGGATACTTTGTGCTACTTTATAGATATAATATTCTGCATGATTATTGTTATTCTCATTAAAGGCCTGCATCCAAAATCCCAGTCTCCTTGTTTTTTTGAACTTCCCCCTTGTTTCATCATCATGCCTTTCCACTTTTAATTATAGTTTTCTGCTTGTGCTATGTATAGGAGCCTTAACTGTGTAGCTCTGAAATACCCCTTCAGATTGGGTAATGCCAATCTGCCCTTTTCTACTGGACGAATCATCTTATCCCACTTGACTCTTGCCATCTCCCTGTCCCAGATAAAGTCCTTCAGATTTTTATTAATTGCTATCCACAACTTCTCCTCTGGTTGATAAAAATATGCCTGACCTGTGTATGACTAGTGGGGCTAAAACATTTTGACTACTTGTATCTTACTATCCATAAAACAAAGCTTTCAGTTTTTGTATTATCTTTTGTTTATTCTCTTCCCACATATCCTTAGCTGCTGCACCAGAATAATTTTTAATCCATATTCCTAAATACTTCATTTTTGTCATGTTCCCATAAGTATGGATACTGCTGAACCAATTCATATGTGAAACTGTCTCAAAATGATCCACAGCACTGCATGTCTTTTTCTGGTTTTGTTAGGTATAAAATATCATCTGCAAACAGAGCCAGCTTTTCTTGACTACCATACCAATTATATCCTTTAATTTCTGAGTCCCTTATTTTCTTTGCCAGTGGTTCTAAACATAATGGAAATAACAAAGCAGAAGGAGGACACTCATTCTTTAATTCCTCTGCTTAAGCAGAAATTATCAGAGAGGACCCCACTCACTTTAATTTTTGGCTCTGATCCCTTGTATACCTTCCTAATCAACCTTATACGATTTTCAGAAAATGCTTCCAGTGCCCTGCTTATAAGGTCCCAGCTTACTCTGTCAAATGCTTTTGCTGCATCAAGACCAACCAACAACAATGGTATTTTCTTATATTCTGCCTCCCTGTCAATCAGTGTTATCTTAATGTTGTCAAATGTTTGCCTCTACTCCACAAAATCACATTGATCCATATCTATCAATTTTGACATTACTTTTCCATTATTTTAGCCATTATAGACATGAACACTTTATAATCATGGTTTAGTATTGAAATGGGCCTGTATGGGACTTGTAAATAAGAACTGCTGTTGGTACTCAAAGACGCCTTCCGACAAGTAAGAAACTGGTAAATAATATCAGGAAACAGAAGGAGTCACCACGTATAAATCAATACCTCCGTTTGTAACAAAAGAGAATAAAATTTATTGTAAGATAAAATGAGCGCTTTCGCATAGACAAGCTATGCTTCAGATCAGATTACATATACAAGTAAAACTTTTCCTTTTTATACATAAAAACACTTTTGGCGGGCTTTTTTAATTGCTTCAATTAATCAATTAAAGGAATTACCAAAGTTTCCAACACTTAAAATTTCCCACACTTAAAGTGTTCATGACATTCTTAATGCATAAAAATACATGCAACATAATATCTAACATTCACAGAAGGCTTATATAGCTGCTGATACAAAGATCGTGTGACATTTTCCAACAAAAATTATAAACGGTAACTGTATTTCAGACTGAAACAATTACATTTTTCTTCATATGCAATAGATGTTAGCCGGCAGGGTTTCATTCTATGCAACAGAACAGTGTTCAAAGCACCTGATTTATAAAGTGCAAATATCATAATCAAGCACTATATGAAATTATTTAAACATAGTGACAGCAATCAAGAAATTTCCTACCATGGTTCAACATTCCTATGTAATCTCAAGGTGTCCTACTCGTGAAAACGAGAATGCGTGAAATAAAAACTTTTACTTTTTGCGTTTTGTAATCTGTAGGGTTGATTTTCATATAAACATAAAATTCTATTGTTAATCATCAGAGGGATTTTATATAAAGCATAATGCTAATATGTATCCAAAGTGTATGTATTTTTTTAAAAAAGAAAAGGACAAATCCGTTTTAGTGAAGCCTTGTTTATAAACTAAAACTAAAATTTGGAATTAGGGAGCGAGCTCTAAAGGAAGACCTCTGTCATAAAGACCTCACGTCAAATTTCTGGACATAACGCGTTTTTAGTGTATGTCATAATACAGCAAATTTATAATTGCTTATGTGGTTGCCCAGAATAATAAAAGTCATAAATGTAATAAGGTAATATATAATATCAGAATAAAATAGACTATTCTAAGTGCAACCAGTCAATCATAGTGTATCAAAATTCAATTAATAATGTAACTCTTATTAATGAAATATATCTAGAGTATCTAATTTCAACAGTGAAGATTAGTAAAAGTTAACAAAGATACATTTCAATAAAGACTCATTAAGAATCAAGAGGAGACTTAGAGACAGAGTGTATAATCATCTCTACGACATCAGGAAGAAGAATGAGCAAAATGCACTTGCCAAACACATTAATGAGTTTAATTCACATTATTTTACTTTTAAAGTATTACAAGCACTGAGAGATAATGCCAGGGGAGGAGACAACATTAACCATTTAGCCTGCATGGAATTAAAATGGATACTTTTATTGAAAGCACATGCCGATCCTGGGATAAATCAATTTCTGTCTATAAAGCCCATATTAAATAACAGACCTCTATAATAGCATATTTTATATTTTATATTGAGGCTACTTCAGTCAGTTTTATATTTTAACTTGACTCTTATGAGTCTTTATTGAAATGTATCTTTGATAACTTTTACTAATCTTTACTGTTGAAATTAGATACTCTAGATATATTTCATTAATAAGAGTTATAGTATTAATCAAATTTTGACACATTATGATTGACTGGTTTCGTTTAGAATAGTTTATTTTATTCTGATAATATACATCACCTGATTACATTTATGACTTTTATTATTCTGGGCAATTACATAAGCAATTATAAATTTGCTGTATTATGACATACATTAAAAACGCGTCATGTCTAGAGATTTGACGTGAGGTCTTTATGACAGAGGGCTTCCCTTAGAATTTGCTCTCCAATTCCAAATCTTAGTTTTAGTTTATAAATAAGGCTTCACCAAAACGGATTTGTCTTTTTCTTTTTTAAAAAAATATATACACTCTAGATATATATTAGCATTATGCTTTATAAAGTCCCCCTGATGATTAACAATAGAATTTTACGTTTATGTGAAAATCAACTCTACAGACTACACAACGCAAACAGCAAAAGTTTTTATTTCATGCATTCTCGTTTATACGAGTAGGATACCTTGAGATTACATAGGAATGTTGAACCATGGTAGGAAATTTCTTGATTGCTGTCACTATGTTTAAATAATTTCATATAGTGCTTGATTATGATATTTGCACTTTATAAATCAGGTGCTTTGAACACTGTTCTGTTGCATAGAACGAAACCCTGCCGGCTAACATCTATTGCATATGAAGAAAAATGTAATTGTTTCAGTCTGAAATACAGTTACCGTTTATAATTTTTGTTGGAAAATGTCACACGATCTTTGTATCAGCAGCTATATAAGCCTTCTGTGAATGTTAGATATTATGTTGCATGTATTTTTATGCATTAAGAATGTCATGAACACTTTAAGTGTGGGAAATTTTAAGTGTTGGAAACTTTGGTAATTCCTTTAATTGATTAATTGAAGCAATTAAAAAAGCCCGCCAAAAGTGTTTTTATGTATAAAAAGGAAAAGTTTTACTTGTATATGTAATCTGATCTGAAGAAGCATAGCTTGTCTATGCGAAAGCGCTCATTTTATCTTACAATAAATTTTATTCTCTTTTGTTACAAACGGAGGTATTGATTTATACGTGGTGACTCCTTCTGTTTCCTGATATTATTCACCTGTATGGGACTTCCAAGATGGCTGCACATTCAGTAACAACTTATTTCTATCTCTCCCAGTATGAAAACAGAAACTCAGCAGAGAAGGCCAGTAGACGTTTTTATGGCTAAATTTCAGTAACTGGCTACTAAGTGCATTGCCTGGATGCCAGGAATAAAGAACTACAGAAGACCTGGAAAAAATCAGCTACAAATATGTGAGGAAGAAACACTGACTGGGAGAGTTCTGCAGCTGTTCAGCAAAAAGCAAAGCAATTTTCAGGCATGATTTCCAGTAAACTACAGGAAGATACGAGCCAACTGCTTACAGACCTGGTTAAAATGAACAAAACACTAATGGAGTATATCAACACAAATAAGAAAAGGCTGGAAAAATGGAAGAAACTTTAAACAGATATTCAGATGAGATGATAAAGCTGCAAAAATCAGAGGTCAAAATAAAGGCTGGCTGAATATGAGAGTGCTCAGGAAGATATGTTTAAAAAATAATAGAATTAGGGAACAGAGCATGTAGGGAACACCTGAGATTTTCAGCTGTACCAGAAAAGCTGGAAGGAACAGACTGCATTAATTTTATGAAAGCACAAATAAGCAACTGAACTGCTATTCCACAGCAGGTGTTATTAGTTGAAAGGGCATATTGTGTGTATGCTCCAAACCTGGCTATAAGAAAGCAACCTAGACCTTTAATACTAAAGATGTAATCCTACCAGCACACGGAGTTGATTCTGACAAAATTGGGGCAGAAGGACAAAGTTCTAAAAGTCGGAGATAGCAGAGTGTTTGTGGAGAATGATTACTCATTGTTGACCAGACAGAAGAGGAGCAAATTTATTCCACTATTCCAGGAATGTAGGTGTGAGATTCAAACTGCTGTACCCAGCTGTCTTCAAGGACTTAATCATTTTTTGATGAAGTACACGCTAAGGAGGAAATGCAAATGTTTGTCTTACAAAAAAGTAAGCTGTGAAACAGAAGCAGATTATGCTTCTTGTTCTTCTGGTAATAAAGAACACAGAGGGACTGTACCTGTGAAACCTTTTCAAAATTTTCAATGGAAAATGTTGGCGAGAAGGAAGGGAGCATGGGAGTTGATTAGAAGAATCAAGAGTGCATTGGAAATGAAGCAGAGACAGGAGTTCAGAGATAAACAGTAATAAAACCAGTAACTTAATATGGGATTACAATGCAATAATTATATGTGTGGAATATGACAGAACAAGAAAATCTGGAAAGGAAAAAGTGAACTTTTTCAGAGTTTGTTGGACTTGTGGGGGACTCTAAAGCATATGCCCTACTTCATGTCATTAATGTTCGGATGCGTGCTTTGGGGAGGGCAAGAGGAGGGAGAAAGTTAACTGTACGTAACATTTTTTTTCCTTAAGTAGTACCAGTTTTGTGGCATGCAGTTTTCCTTACATGGTATAAAGTAATTATTTCAATTATTTCTATGTGTAATGCAGATTGTAAACAGGTGCTGCTGTTCTTTGTTTCTTTTATTTCTCCCTTCTCTCTCTCCTTCAGTTTTAAGAATAGTAGGCACTGCAGTGTATAAAAAAACCTAGTTAAAAAGCATGATAAAATAAATGTGTTTTTTTCTCATTCTTGCATGTGAAATTGACTAGATTAAAGACCTTAGACTAATTTATTAACAAGTTTTAAGAGACTGCAAGTAAATGAAAAAAAAAAAAACACTTAATATTATGAGACTTTTTTTCTGGCAACTACATGTAAGCTCAGTAATAATTCCTGAGCTGGTCTTCATGTTTCCATGGAAACCATCTGATAAAGAGAAACTGTCTGCAGTCTGGAGAGTGATTGGCTGAGGAAAAAAAAAAAAGAAAAGAAATTGGCTGAGAGATAATGTTCGCTGAAAACATTCAGGGGTTTTCCCAAGGTAGTTAATGTTCTCTGAAAACATTCAGGGCATTTCCCAGCTGTGAGAGCTATAAAGATAAGACAAAACCAATCAGCACTTCGTAGAAGCACAGGCTGCACCATGCATCTTAGCATGGATGACCATTCTTTTAGGTTAACTCAAGTTTGTGACTGTGGCTGTCAAGTTTGGGACATTTGCTCCTATAAGGAGGGTAAAACCGCAGCATTTGAAGGTGTACATAGTTTTGTGTGTTAGTATTAAATTATTATGTTTTAGGGGGTATTGGGGTGTGTTTTTTTGTTTGTTTGAGGGTTTTCAATAAAACAAAGTTTTATAAGATGTGACATAGTCTCAAGTGTATATGACAGGAAACAACTGTATAAAAGTTCAACCTGCCAAACAGTGTATGCATGTGATACAAAAGCGGGAACTAGACATTTAACAAAAACGATGTTCTACGTAAAAGGTGGGAATAATAACGTAATACAGTGATGCTTCCTTTAACGTCTTTAAATTGAAATGGTCTCTCAGATAAATACAAATAAGAAAGAGTAGTGAACTATATTTAAAAATATAGAATGCAAATAGCTATGTTACAGATGACATACTTAAAAAGAACTGAACATTTGAATTTGTTAAAGAAAGGTTTTTCAGCATGGTTATTCAGCAGAATACCTGGGAAAAAGGAAATGAGTACGGGAGCTTCAATAGTGATAGAAGAAGATAAAAAGATAATGGCAGATTTGTAGTGCTGGGTGGCTACTGGCAAAGGGAGGAGGATTACATTGGTATGTATTTACATTCTACCTAAAAATACTGTAATGAAGCTTAAGAAAATTCTGTGAGAAATGATCATTTTTCAGCAAGGAATATTACTTACAGGTGCAGTCTGGAGCTTGATTTCCAGCAGTGAAGCTGTGTGGGGGACCCAGAAGGGAAAATATAATAAAGGGGGTAGATTTTTGAAGAACTTTATGAAAATATTTGGAATAGAAAATGAGAATTCAGTAGTAGGAGTTTGAAGGGAATTTAAATATTATTCCTCAAGATATAAAAACTGGGCGAGGCAAGATAGAATTTACATTTTACAGGAACACGTGCATTTAATCGACGGTCTTGATACTCGCCCAATAGTTATTTGAGATCATGGGCCAACAATACCTAAAATAAAAACACAGGGTAATTAAATAAAAATGAGACATTGGCACTTTCCCACCTATGTGTTAAAAAGAGAGGAATTTAAGAAATGGATAGTGGAGCTTATTCAGGAGCAGTTAGAGAGGATAGAACTTTATCTGAAGATATAGCTAGAGGAGTGGGATAACATTAAGGTGGAGCTTAAGAATAGGCTGGGAAGAAAAGAAATGGAGCCCTGGTTAAAAAGTAATAGGAATTATTTTGAGGAACTGACAAATGTTAAAGTATTGCAGAATAGGGGGAATCTCGCAGAACAAGAGGATCAACTGCAGAATGCTAAGCAGAAAATAAGGGATTACCTCCATAATATGCACACGCTTAGAAAGATTGCTGTTAAGCAACTGTTTTTTTTGATGATACTAGAGCACAAAATCTTTTAGCACAACTCGAGCAACAGAAAGTAGAAAGGGCTATCGCCAGACTTAGGGACCCTAAAACAAAGAAAGTAACGAGATCCTGTAGAGGTATTAGAAATATTTTGGAAATTCTATGAGAGTCTCTATAAAGCAGAGAAATATGAAAATCAAGAAAAGATACAAATGGAAATGTTTATGGGAGACTTAAATATGTCAAGATTAGAGGTAGATGAGGCTCAATTACTAATGGGATAGGAGGAGATGAGATAAAAATTGTGATGTATAACCAATCTACAGAAAAGTTTCCAGGAATAAATGGCATTAATGTGGAAGTTTGGAAACTAGCAGGAAAAAAACTGATAAGATCTGGAAGGTTTTGTTTAACAAAATCAAGAGGAGGAGAAGTACTACCATCCTGGAAGAAAACAGTGGTAGCTGTAATACCTAAAGAGCGTAAGGATCCATCAGATGCAACTTCATACAGGCCCATTTCAATACTAAACCCTAATTATAAAATGTTCATGTCTGTAATGTCTAAAAGAATGGCAAAGGTAATGCCAAAACTGATAAATGTGGATCAAAGTGGTTTTGTGGAGGTGAGCCAAACATTTTGACGACATTAACAGAACATTGATGATCCAGAGGGAAGCAGAATGTAAAAAAATACCATTGTTCTTGATGCGTCTTGATGTAGAGAAAGCATTTGACAGAGTAAGCTGGGACTTTATGAGTAGGGCAATGGAAGCATTTGCATTTCCTGAAAAAATAATAAGGTTGATTAGAAGAATATATGAGGGATCAGAGGTGAAAATTAAAGTGGATGGGGTCCTCTCTGATGATTTCAGCTTGAGCAAAGGAACCAGGCAGGGGTGTCCTCTTTCCCCTGTATTATTTGCATTATATTTAAAACCATTGGCAAGGAAAATAAGGGACTCAGAAATTCAAGGATATAATTGGTATGGTAGTCAAGAAAAGCTGGCTTTATTTCCAGATTATATTATTTTATACCTGACAAAACCAGAAAAAGACATTACAGTGATGTGGAACATTTTGAGACAGTTTCACATCTTTTTGGGATACAAAATTAATGAAGCTAAAACAAAGGCAATAGTAGTAAATTATGTACCCACACATGAACTGGTTTGGGAATACCCATATTTATGGGGACATGATAAAATGAAATATTTAGGAGTATGGATTAAAAATGATTCTAGTATTGCAGCTAAAGATATGTGTGAAGAAACTATGCAAAAGGTAATACAAAAACTGAGAAAATGGAAGATTTATTATATGGCTATGGACAGTAAGATACAAGCAGTTAAAAGTTTTAAGTCCATTTCGTCTTATACACAGGTCGGGCATATTTTTATCAACCAGAGGAGAAGTAGGCAGCAATCAATAAAGATCTGAAGGACTTTATCGGGGAGGGGAAGATGGCACAATATAAGTGAGATAAACTGATTTTTCCAGTAGAACAGGGTGGATTGGGATTACCCAATTGGAAGGGGTATTTCAGAACTACAGAGTTAAGACTCCTATACATAGCACAAGCAGAAAACTAAAATTCAAAGAGGAGAGGGATGATGATGAAACACGGGGACGCTCAAGAAAGACACACTGGAATTTTGGATGCAGACCTTTAAGGAAAATAAAATTAATCATGCAGAATATTATATCCAGAAAGTATTCTAAGAACTAAACCAACACGGGAAAGGGGAAAGGAAGTTCTGCCAATAGGGATGACTGCAAATAGGGATGCATACAATAGCAAGAGGGGGGCGGAATTTAATAGAGAAAATTGGCAAAATAACCAAGGTATTAAGAGCAAATAACTAGATAGAGTGAAAGATGACAGAATAGAAATATGCCAAGAATTTATTTGGACTGCAGGTTAGAGATTGCCTTTCCTATCAGGGACTGATATCAGAGTATAGGCAAAGAGAAAGAAATAGGGGGGGTCCTAAATGAAAGACAAGCAGCGGTACAGATTTAATAGAATCTAGGAAAGAAGCTGCCATTAAAAAATGAATAATTAGTAGAACATATAAAATATTGCACAATAAGTATAAGAATCAGAGGAGGTTAGAAAGTAATAGGAAAAGAGATTGGATAAGCAATTCACAAAGAAACAATGTGAGGATATACGTATGTCTCCCAAATATGCAACAAAATCTATAAGATTTAGGATTTTTGCCTGGAAATGTTTACATAGATATTTTTATATCCCAAGTGGACTCCAGAGATTTTTTCCTCAGGTAGACAGTAAATGGAGGTGTGAAGGGGAAGAAAGGTGTAATTGGGAACATATTTTCTGAGAGTGCAGTGAGTTGGTGGACTTTAAGGATTTCCTGCAGATGCACTGTCAGAGATGCTGGGTGAGCAGATTGGTCTGATAAGGGAGATGATTTTTCTGAGCTATGATGCAGAATCAGAATTGCCTAGACATGGTAAGACCTTGCGGTGGCTGACAAAAAGGCAGTTACTAGAAAATGTTAATCAAAATCTAAACCATCTACACTGGAGGTCATGAACATAGTAGCAGACATAAAATAACTGGAACTGAGATCTTTAGAAAAGGGTAGAAGCAAACTACATAGGAAAAATGGGAATTGTGGGAACAATACATACAAGGGCAGAATGTGGCTTAAAAGGCAGCAGGGCTTAAATGAGCTGTGTAATGTTTGGGTGAGAAAGATCAGGCAGATTATAAGTGATGTATAATATTTGCAACTGGGAGTGGGTCAGAATGGTTGTGATGTATAATGCTTGTGACTAGGATTGTGTATGTGTGGTTTTTCATTTATACAAATGATTGCCTATGTAATAAGTGATAATTTAATAAAGGGGTTTCTTTTAAAAAAAAAAAAAAAAAAAAGCAGGACCTGAATAATTTATGTAATGCTGCTTAAGCTGTATGATCTATAGCAATATATGTAAAGTATAATGAGCGTTATAGCAAATAAACACAAACCAACAAAATCCAGGGATCTCCACTGTGTAACGAATGAGTCCAAGGAATTTCAATAAAGCAAAGCACTACTAGAGACCAGGCTTCCAGGTTCTAAAAAGCAGGTTTAATTCTGTCAGACTGACACACACACAAGCGCTTTCACAGTTAGCTTCTTCAGGTGAATAAGGTGCAGTTACAAAAAATACCTATTATATAGCAGTTAATTAAGATCACATGACTGATAATCTTAAAGCAACCTTCTTATTTCATAAAATCTATAATATACTCCATAAACATAATGTAACTATAAACAAGCAAATTCATATAAGAAAAGGCATAATAAATTAATCACATAAATGCATCATATACAATATACATCTTTGACTAAAATATACATTAAAATAATTTTCGTAGAGGTCGTGCCTTAAGTAAAGGTCTGATAGGTACATGGTCATTGAGTCCATGTCCCATATCTGCCCTAAGTCTAATAATCCACTCAGGTTCAAGTGTTTCAGTTCTTGTTCTAATGTCACCACTTTTCATATTTTCAAAACATCTACCTAATGCTAAAAACTTAAAATTGCGCTGGGTCAGTCTCTTTAACATGTTTAGCCAGAGCATTATGTACACTCTGTTTCTTGATGTGATATAAATGCTCTGTAATCCTAAATTTGAATTGCTTGTCTGTCTTCTCTACATAAAATTTACAACAAACTTGACAAATGGCTAAATATACTAAGTGTAAGATATCACATGTGGCAGATGTAAAATATTTCTCCTGTATCTGGATGCACAAATTTAGTCTCTTCTAGAATGTATGTACAATATTGGCAATTTCTGCAAGCCTTCGTCCTTTCCCTGTGTTGTACTTTATTAACATATCTCGTGGTACATAACCTTCTCTTTAAAGATTTCTTATTTTTAAAGGTAAACTGTGGTCTAGTATCCAAATGTCTACTGACTTGTTCATCCATCATTAAAATATCCCAGTATCTGTTGAATATACCTGTATATGCTCAGATATCCCTAAAAATTGAGACATCTATACAGAAATCAATTTTCTAGATGCCTGAATTTTGAGGGATCGGAATCATAGACTAGGTACCAAACTTTACAGAAAAGAATGTCATGTTAATAGCATGCTTAGTAGAGAAAGCATGCATCCTAATTTTATATTTAGAAATGTGCAAAATCAGACATTTAGATTATCTAGACTCAATGTACAGGATGAAGAGTTTTGAAGGCAGATGGGCAAAGCAGAAGAAGAGTTTATACAGAGAGGATATGAAACTGCATTTGTAAAAACTAATATAAGTCAGGTAGTTAAATTTAGAGGGGGCAGGGCCAAACCTTTTTTCTCAGAACATGCCTACCCTGTAATTAATGAACAAAATACTAGGAGACATTCTCCCCAGAAACTAAGGATGTGTCTAAGTTGCTCCAGGAATATCCAAGCACATACAGGTATATTCAACAGATATCTGGCTAAACATGTTAAAGAGACTGACTTACAGCACAATTTTAAGTTTTTAGCATTAGGTAGATGTTTTGAAAATATGAGAGGTGGTGACATCAGAACAAGAACTGAAACACTCTAAGCAGAGTGGATTATTAGACTTAGGGCAGATATGGGACATGGACTAAATGACCATGTACCTATCAGACCTTTACTTAAGGCACGACCTCTACGAAAATGATATTAAAGTATATTTTACTCAAAGATGTATATGATGCATTTATGTGATTAATTTATTATGCCTTTTCTTATATGAATTTGCTTGTTTATAGTTACATTATGTTTATGGAGTATATTATAGATTTTATTAAATAAGGTTGCTTTAAGATTAATTATTATCAGTCATGTGATCTTAATTAACTGCTGTATAATAGGTATTTTTGTAACTGCACCTTATTCACCTGAAGAAGCTAACTGTGAAAGCACTTGTGTGTGTGTCAGTCTGACAGAATTAAACCTGCTTTTTAGAAACTGGAAGCCTGGTCTCTACTAGTTCTTTGCTATAATGTTTGTTATGTTAATACAGTTTAATTACTTTTATATGAATGTAAATTTGCCTATGTCACAAGTGATAATTCAATAAAGGTGTTTAAAAAAAAAAGAAATGGGCCTGTATGAAGTTAGATCTGATGGATCTTTACCCTCTTTAGGTATTACAGCTACCACTGCTTTCTTCCAGGATGTTGGTACTTCTCCTCCTTTTAAAATACTGTTAAACAAAACCTTGCAGATCTTTCATTTTTTTCCCTCCTAGCTTCCAAACTTCAACAGGAATACCATCTATTCCTGGGAACTTTCCTGTGAATTGGTTTTACATCACATTTTTTTATCTCATCTTCTCCTATCCTATGTGTTAGTAATTGAGCCTCGTCTACCTCTAACCTTGGCATGTTTCATTTTTCCATAAACATTTCCATTTGTATCTTGTCTTCATTTCCACATTTCTCTGCTTCATAGGTTTATACTAGGCTATCTGCCCTAAGGCATTTATAAGCCTAGCCCAAATTTTTGTGGCTTACGCCACCCCTTATATGAAAAAATACTGTGCCCATTAGTTTGTTGTGCCTCTGTCCAGCAGTGACACAGAGATGATTCCCGGGGTAAACCTACGATCTCCCATCCACAGGTCTAGATTTCTCTTGAACAGAGTCAGCGAGGTGCTCTGCCTCACATGGACCGGGATTTTATTCCACAGCATAGGGAGTCTCTGAGTGATAAATCTATCCCTCCAGCACGTCCTATTTATATCCGTGCTAAGGTTTAAGTCGCTTGCTCTAGTGGTATTGGTGGATTTGGATTTTTTGAGGTGGAGCATGTCCATTAATTCCGGGTTGGACATGGCCTTGTATGTCAGGCACATGTCACCTCTGAGCAGACGGTATGCGACTGAATAGAGCTGGAGTTTCTTCAATCTGGCAGCATATGACAGATTTTGGAGTCCCTTTATCCTTTTGGTGAGGAACTTTTGGGGTCTCTCCAATTGCTGCAGATGTCGGGTGAGATACATCCCGAATGGGGCATTGTACTCGATCATTGGTCTGATAAGTGAAGAGTACAGGGGAACAATGACCTCACTAGATCTGGATGTGAATCCCTTCATGATCAGGTGGGCAATGTAGAAGGTCTTTCTAACCACTTTAGCAACGTGAGTGTCAAAAGAAAGGCCACTGTCAACCTGGGTCCCCAGGTCCCTGATAACCTCTTCTGTGCTTAGTGGATTGCCACCTATATGGTAGCTTGGGGTTACCTTGTTTTTCCCGAAGGGTATGGCTATACATTTTTGGCGTTTAACTTCAGGCCATGGCTCTGGCACCAGCTATCTGTTTCCGTGAGTCCCTTCTGAAGGATATCCGTGTCTGATGCACTTTCCACTATGGCGCCCAGTTTGCAGTCGTCTGCAAACTTTGTCAGCCAAAGTCCTCCCATGTTCGCCTGTACTTCTGAGAAGTAGATGCCAAACAATAGGGGCCAAGGACCGAGCCCTGTGGGACACCACTTGTGACCGGCTTGGAGTCTGACACAGCGCCAGCAACTCTAACCCTGTGGGTTCTGTCCTTAAGCCAGTTTGCAACCCATCTTGTGACATATGGGTTTACATTTAAGCTGGTAAGTTTTTCTACAATACCCGAGTGGGGTATTGTGTCGAAGCCTTTGCAAGGTCAAGGTAGGCTGTATGGACTGCCTTTCCCTCATCAATGGCCTTGGTGACTGTTTCGAAGAAGTCGACCAAGTTCAAAAGGCATGATCTTCCCTTGACAAAGCCAAACTGGGTCGGGTCCAATGTCTGCAAGTCCCCTATATCTTTGTTTATGAGCTCCATTATGATCCTCTCCATAGCTTTGCAGACTAGACTTGTTAAGCTTATGGGGCGGTAATTACCAGGGTCCGTGAGGCGCCGCCTTTGTGGAGTGGGACCACAGTTGCCGTACGCCACTCCTTGGGCACGTATCCTGTGGTAAGGCTGAGATTAAACAGCTGCCTTATGTGCAGGTTTAATTCCTCATTTAGCTCGTGTAGCACACAGCCGGGGACACCATCCGGTCCCATTGATGCTGTGTTTTTAGCTTTAGAGAGAGCAGCTTTCACCTGTGCATTTGAGATGTCCGGGAGGCTACACTCGGCTGGGATAGTTATCTCTCCTTTAGAGGGGGGTGAAGTTTGCACTGAACCTGTCTGCCAGTATGTTGGCAATGTCTGTGGGTTCAGTGATTTTTGTATCATTTTGGACTAATTCTGAGCATATCTGGGAGTTTCCACCCAGGTTCCTAACATAGCTGAAAAAGGCCTTATGATTGTCCTTTGAATCCATGGCAATTTTTCTCTCAAAATTGGCCTTAGTTGATTTTATGAGTGCTCGTATTTTTTTACTAATAATGATCAGGGGTGACTTCCCTTTTATGGATTTTGTTCTATCATGTAATAGCTTTCTCCTCTTATTGTAAAGTTTGTTAATGGCTGGGGTCCACCAGACTGGACGTTTGCCCTTTGTGGAAAGAGTCTTGGTTTTATTTGGGATTGCCTGATCCATGCAGTCCTGGGTGTTCATAGAAGGCATTTGTAAGGGCTTCCGCAGCTTGGGTTGTGGTTTCCTCTGGCTCAGGGGCCTTGAAGGATACCACACCAGTCTTGAGTAGTGTGAAGTTTGCTTTAGAAGTTCTTCACTATGGTCTTTTTGTTTGGGGTGGGGCGGGATGTGGATTTCCAGTGAGATTAGTTTATGATCAGATCTCACCAATGAGGGATATACTTCCGGTGTGGAGCATTTTGTCCCCATGTTTGTGACAATGAGATCTAGTATATTTTCTCCTCTCGTGGGAACAGTGACTAGCTGTTCCATGGCATTTGAATTTATGAACTCCAGGAACCGTTGGGCTAGAAAGTTAGGGCTTGAGTAATGTTCCCAGTCTATATTCGGGTAGTTGAAGTCACCCAATATGATGGTGTTTGGAGATACATTTATACCCTCCAGTGTCTTCAGGAAGGCTGTGTGGGGTTCCTGAGTTTGAGAGGGTGGCCTGTAGCATGCTACAATTTGTAGAGCAGTTTTGCCTATGGTTAGTTGCACCTGGATGGTTTCCGAAGCTTAGTGCGTTGCCACCAACCTGGAGGTGTGGGTATCCTTTATGAATATGGATACACCCTCCTTTTGTGGTGTGGTCCGGGTTTTGGGGCGGAATGCATGATATGAGGTAAAACCTAATAGTGCCGGGTGCTCTCAGGAGCCTTGAACCAGGTTTCAGTTACAGCACAGACATCGATGTTCTCCATACTGAGAAGGGCCTCGAGTGCGTGCATTTTGAGATTTAGACTTCTGGCATTGAGCAGCATTACCCTCAGTTTCTTCCCATTTTGTTTTCTAGGGTGGTAGGTTTAGAATTTGAGCCTTGCCTAAAAAGGCACTATGGGGTGGCAAGAGCCTTAGCCAATATCCGGAATCCCAGGGTGACAGGTGCAAGCCGTCCCTTGAAGCAGCGTGGCTTGTCAAGCATGTCATCCCAGGCAGACAGACACTGGATCCCCTTTGAATGACACCAGACATTAAGCCAATTGTTAAAGCTGATCATCTTGTCTCTATATTGTGGCATCATTCTTGGTGAAGGAAGGATACTGCTCAGGGTTAGGGTCATACCTGCCTGGGCTACATAATCAGAGAGCTCCTCTATGTCTCTTTTCATGTAGTCCAGGGAGGTGCGTCTCAGGTCGTTCACACCAGCATGGACAATGACTGTGTCATATTTGTACTTGCCGTGGAGTGACCCGAGTGCTTGTGTTATGTGGCGGATTCTAGCGCCCGATAGGCAGCTTACTGTGACCCTCTCCTTGTTCAGCCTGGTGAGTGGGACGTCAGTGTGTCTGACTATGGAGTCACCTATGACAAGTATGTTTGGTGTTGTATTTGGCCTTAAGGGCTGTGACTGCTTTGCACACTGCTTTTGTGGTTTATGTGTTGCTTGTGGGGTGTCTTGAGGTAGCAGTTGTTTGGGTGTCTGCTTTGGAGGCCTCTGCTGTTTAGGTAAATTTTTACTCAGAGCCCCCGAGTATGTCTTTGTGTGTTTATGTGTTTGATTCAGTGGAGTGGTAGCATTATGTGAGGCTGGTTTTGTGGTGTGTGTAGTTGCCTTCTCCTCCTGTCTGGTCTTGCCAGTCCTGAGTTGAGAGAGCTCAGCCTCCATTTTGGCTAAATAGCTGCATCTCTCAAGTATTTGTGTTATGTGGGAGGAGGAGAGGGTTGTCTGTGTACATGAGGCAGTTATAACATTGCCTCAAGATTCCCAGATTCACCAGCTGGACCGGAGAGGAGATTGACAACTGACCTTTGGACATGCTAGAATAATATTGGGAAATCCTTAATTGAAAACAAGGGCCAGTGGGGAGTGAGGGTGTAGTGCTTTTAATTTTTAGTGCTGACTTATATAATTGCTTTAGTGAGCAAGTGCCAGGTAACTTGAGTGCAATGTGTTACAAGTAACTAACTGCAAAAACGACAAACAGTAACTTTCTTTCAAGTGAAACAAGGAAATAAGTACAGTAAGCAATGCAGATATCACTAGTGATCCACAGAAGCGCTGAGAAGTTGCGTATTAGGTGGAATTAGCTTCCAGGGAAATAACAAGCAAACAAACAACAAGCATATAAACAAAGCTAGATTCAGCAGGCCTGGATCTAGTCTATGCTAGAGCAAACAAGGTGTACCAATTTCAGTAAGATACAGTTCAAATATTCAGGCACTATAAACCTTTAACCAGAAATTCCCAGCTCAGAAGGGCAGAGTCCAGCCTCTTCTCCCACAAGAGTGCAGACCACAAACCTTCTTAATGTAAAATAACTGGCCTGAAGCCCAAGTGCCTAAACCAGAACTAATACACTTGGACACTGGGCTCTCAATCAGCAGTTCCCAACTTAGAAGGATGAAAGCTACCTGTCCTGCCACCACAGTGCTTGCCACAAACCTTCCTAATGTAAAACAACTGGTCTGAAGCCCAAGTGCTTAATCCAAAAGACTTGAATGATAGCTACACTTTAATCAAGTTACAACCAAGCAGTAATAAATACCATTGAATACTTTAGAGAATGTCTGGATTAGTGCTCAAGTTACACAAACAAAGCTAGATCCAGCAGGCCCGAATCCAGTCTATGCCACAGCAAACAAGGCGCACCAACTTCAGTAAGAAACAGTTCAGATATGCATGCACTATAAGCCTTTAACCAGAAATTCCCAGCTCAGAAGGGCAGAGTCCAGCCTCTCCTCCCACAAGAGTGCAGACCACGAACCCTCTTAATGTAAAATAACTGGCTTGAAAGCCCAAGTGCTTAAACCAGAATTAATACACTTTTAGAATAACAGACACTGAGCCCTCAATCAGCAGTTCTCAACCTAGAAGGATGTAAGCTACCTGTTCTGCCACAACAGTGCAGACCACAAACCCTCTCAGTGCAAAACAACTAACTGGTCCGAAGCCCAAGTGTTTAAACCAAAAGGCTTAGAATGAGTTACACCAATCAGTAATAAATACAATTGAGTATTTTAAGATGATGCAAAAGTAAAAAGAAGTAGGTAGAAACACAAGTACAGTAAAAGCAGATGAATTTTTTTTTTTTCTGAACAAGTGCTGAGATCAAAGAAACAGATTTGAGTGCTGAAACTAGAAAACTGGCTAGTTATAAGAAAAAAAAACAAGCTAGAAGGCTTCCCTCAAACACAGAAGGGCTTTGGGGCTCAGAAGCCTACAAATAGTCTGTACCACTTAACAAGAAAGGCAGGAAATAAGCTTAATTTTTTTTTTTTTTCTATTTCCCAGATGCTCTCTTTGTACACAGTAGGAGTGCCTGAAATCAGAATATGATCTCACTGCACTCAGTTGAGTGAGCAAATGAGATGGGCCCAGAGGCAGGCTGAGGGGCGGGCAGTTTCAATGCCACTAAGATTAACACCAAAACAAAAACAGGGCGGGTGGGTGGGAATAACTGAAGAGCAGAATAACTTCAGTTAAAAATTCCTTCAACACTCCTTCATACACAGTTTAAATCAAATTAAATACTGTATTTTTTAAAAAAGTGCAGATAAAGGTACTTAAATTCTCTTATACGTCCAGTTGAATATAACCAAGTTCTAGCTGGCCAAGCTGAGGTTTTAAAGCAGGAATTATTTCACATGCACCAGTTTAAATATGCAAGGACAGGAAATCAAAGAATGTGGCTACCCCCACACCTGTAATTACTAGCAAATAACAAAATTCAGCCAACACTAGCTTCAGTTCAAGTTACTGAAGAGCAGAATAACTTCAGTTAAAAATTCCTTCAACACTCCTTCATACACAGTTTAAATCAAATTAAATACTGTATTTTTTTTAAAAAAGTGCAGATAAAGGTACTTAAATTCTCTTATACGTCCAGTTGAATATAACCAAGTTCTAGCTGGCCAAGCTGAGGTTTTAAAGCAGGAATTATTTCACATGCACCAGTTTAAATATGCAAGGACAGGAAATCAAAGAATGTGGCCACCCCCACACCTGTAATTACTAGCAAATAACAAAATTCAGCCAACACTAGCTTCAGTTCAAGTTACTGAAGAGCAGAATAACTTCAGTTAAATATTCCTTCAACACTCCTTCATACACAGTTTAAATCAAATTTAATACTGTATTTTTTTTTTAAAAAGTGCAGATAAAGGTACTTAAATTCTCTTATACGTCCAGTTGAATATAACCAAGTTCTAGCTGGCCAAGCTGAGGTTTTAAAGCAGGAATTATTTCACATGCACCAGTTTAAATATGCAAGGACAGGAAATCAAAGAATGTGGCTACCCCCACACCTGTAATTACTAGCAAATAACAAAATTCAGCCAACACTAGCTTCAGTTCAAGTTACTGAAGAGCAGAATAACTTCAGTTAAAAATTCCTTCAACACTCCTTCATACACAGTTTAAATCAAATTAAATACTGTATTTTTTTAAAAAAGTGCAGATAAAGGTACTTAAATTCTCTTATACGTCCAGTTGAATATAACCAAGTTCTAGCTGGCCAAGCTGAGGTTTTAAAGCAGGAATTATTTCACATGCACAAGTTTAAATATGCAAGGACAGGAAATCAAAGAATGTGGCTACCCCCACACCTGTAATTACTAGCAAATAACAAAATTCAGCCAACACTAGCTTCAGTTCAAGTTACTGAAGAGCAGAATAACTTCAGTTAAAATTCATTCAACACTCCTTCATACACAGTTTAAATCAAATTAAATACTGTATTTTTTTTAAAAAAAAGTGCAGATAAAGGTACTTAAATTCTCTTATACGTCCAGTTGAATATAACCAAGTTCTAGCTGGCCAAGCTGAGGTTTTAAAGCAGGAATTATTTCACATGCACCAGTTTAAATATGCAAGGACAGGAAATCAAAGAATGTGGCTACCCCCACACCTGTAATTACTAGCAAATAACAAAATTCAGCCAACACTAGCTTCAAATACCAAATGTGTAACCCTCCAGTGGCAATAAAATGAAAAGCAAAAGTTCAAAGGAACCTCAAATAAAATGCATTCATAAAAAATAAGTAAAGTTTATTCCAACGAGTAAGCGCTTTCGCCAAAGGCTTCTTCAGACTCTTAAAACAATGAATGAAACTGTTTGAATCATTTTTAAAACATCCTTATGTTTTCTATTGGACAATACAAATTAGTTTGTCACATGTTATCCAGTCTTAAAAAGACAGAAACTAAAAAATGTTGACATCGGTAAATGCAACAATATTTTAAAAAGAATGCTTCCATCAAAATATGCATTCAATAAACAGAATGTCCGTGCAAATAAATAAAAACATACATAGACTCTAATGCATTCTAAAATGTATTAAGCATTGTGCTTGATCATATATCGTTGCTACATTTATTAAAAATTGTTACTACATTTATTAAAAATCCTAGCTTTCTATCTCCTCACGGTGTTATAAAATTAAAATCCACGGATAAACAACGTACATCATCGCGTTTCAATCTGTAGCATCTGTACTAAGACATATAAAGTGGTGGTTCCAATGCAACTTTACATATACCAAGTAAATGAACTGACATAGTGAAAACGCTATACAAAAAAGTGTAAGCGTACCTTTCCACCAATTTCAACATAGCGAATATAATGTGCTTTGCGATGTTCCTCAACAAGGAGTCAGACCTCATCATAGCTAGGAAAGACTATTGTCCAAGATTAAATAAATATTTTAAAAAATGCACAAATAGGAACCTCTTAGATTCCAAACAAAACAAACTGTTTGCGAAGTATAAAAAGCCGTGTTCTGCAGGAACTATGTATACAATTATGTACAACCTAACTTTATGCACAATAGTAACTCAACGTCTTTAAAGCATCTATGTAATGAACAACAGAAACAGTATTTAAACTTCTAAGAAATGAAGGTGAACCTATACTCATGCTTTATTGTGCATAAAGTAGACAGTATATATATGCACGTTATTATGCCCTAAACGCATATGTCGGTCACAAAGTGTGACAAATTAAAACACTAAAACATGTACATACTTGTGAGTACATTTGTTAAAGTGTTCGCTAAAAATGGCAGAGATGGCATCGATAATGAAATATAAAAACAGATAGATAGGGGAACGCAAAGGGTAACACATAAAAAGTGACACATTAAAACTTGAAAATGGCACAAAGAAAGCACACAGATGATAATTCCTAAGTGTAAAGCTCCGGAGATGATAGGATCCCTAACTAGTAAAACAAGCAACTAATTCCGTATGTATTGTTTGGTGCTAAATATAACATCATTCTAAGTCTGAATAGTCTAGTGAAACTATGAAAAGATAGATAATCCGCATCAATAGTAAACCTGTACCTATTAATATATCATACCTCTCTAATGATGTATTGATTAGGGTACCTTACTCACATAATTGTAATTCCCTAATCGTATTTACAAAATAAAATCCTGCTCCAGTAAAACAAAAAATATATATATATATATATATATGTATATATATATGAAAGAGTGAGATACTTAACAAAACGATATGGAGCTATACCCAGAAACAACTAATAATATTATTATTGTGAATGGGGGGGGGGTAATCATACTAGTGTATGATGCATAGGCTCTGATATAAAGCTGAAACACAGAATACCGAACATCTCTAAAAGTCCATCAGTTCCTAGAAGATGTAATTAAAAACATATCTTCTTATGACTGTATGACTCAGAACACTAATACTATAAAAAAGTTATATTTAGTCTGCAAAGACTGAGCATTACACTGATTTACTTTGAGAGTTACTAAATCATCAAAACATAGTTTTAAAAATTTCCTTACTACACTAATTGGGTAAAAGTAGGTGAAATCATCTTCGTAATCTTCTACTTTTTAAAAATGGTTTAAGTTGCACTTTGTCGTTAAGGCCTGGTGACCTATCAGACCTTAGTCTTATAATCCACCGTGTCTCTTGTTCTAAGGTTTTGTTGATTAGATCACCACCTCTAAAACCCACACTAACATGTTGAATAACACAAAATTTAAAATTATGATTGGTGCCTGCTGCTGTATTGTGTCTGGCTAGGGCATTGGTCTCAGTACCTACTCTAATGTGGTAAATATGTTCCCTAACTCTTTCCTTAAGTGATCTGTTAGTTTTACCAATATAATAACCTTTACAGGTTGTACAGGTGGCCATGTATACCACATTTTTACTTTCGCAATTCGTGTTAGTTCTGAAGTTATAAGTGCGTCTTGTAACAGGATGCTCAAAAGTGGTATCTTTATTAATGTAGATGCATTGTTTACAATGACCACAAGGTACTGTGTTTTTATCATCTATTGGTCTACTTTTCCCCAGGTGTTTAGGTCTGCATAAAATGTTTCTTAAGTTCTGATGGTTCTTGTAAGTTATACGTGGTGCTGGTCCTACTACCTCACTAACATCCCTATCTGATTTCAGTATTCCCCAATGTCTATTCAGGGTTTTTTTCACCTCCAGGTTCATTTTACTGAAAGTAAGGTTGGTTCTAATTTCAGTTTTCAAAGGCTTCGGACTCTTCATATTACCTTCATGTGCCATAAAATAAGGTTTAGCCTTAAACACTCCACAGTTTTGACCATTTCTAATATTTCCTTTTCTTTGTAGCCCCTTTCTAGAAATCTATCCTTCATGTCCTCTATTCCTTTATCATAGAACTCTTGTTGTGGGTTCAACCTTGATACTCTCATGAATTGTCCTTTAAGGACATTCTGAAATACATGTACAGGATGCATGCTATTTCTGTGTAGTATGTTATTCCTTTGGCATGCTTTCCTATGAATTGTTGTATTAACCAGGCCATTGGACATCCTGAATACTTCCACATCCAAAAAAGGTATAGTTTCATCTGAAAAATTCATGGTGAATTTTAAAAATGTTATCCAAATAAGAAACGAAATTCTTTAAAGAGAGTTCATCACCCAACCATATAAGGAAGAGGTCATCTACAAAGCGGCAATACATACCAACAAATTCATTAAAAAGTGGATGGTCATATAGGTGAACATCCTCCCACCTTGCCATCACTAGGTTGGCGTAGCTATTAGCACAAGATGTGCCCACTAGCTTCAGTTCAAGTTACTGAAGAGCAGAATAACTTCAGTTAAAAATTCCTTCAACACTCCTTCATACACAGTTTAAATCAAATTAAATACTGTATTTTAAAAAAAAAGTGCAGATAAAGGTACTTAAATTCTCTTATACGTCCAGTTGAATATAACCAAGTTCTAGCTGGCCAAGCTGAGGTTTTAAAGCAGGAATTATTTCACATGCACCAGTTTAAATATGCAAGGACAGGAAATCAAAGAATGTGGCTACCCCCATACCTGTAATTACTAGCAAATAACAAAATTCAGCCAACACAAGCTTCGGTTCAAGTTACTGAAGAGCAGAATAACTTCAGTTAAAAATTCCTTCAACACTCCTTCATACACAGTTTAAATCAAATTAAATACTGTATTTTTTAAAAAAAAGTGCAGATAAAGGTACTTAAATTCTCTTATACGTCCAGTTGAATATAACCAAGTTCTAGCTGGCCAAGCTGAGGTTTTAAAGCAGGAATTATTTCACATGCACCAGTTTAAATATGCAAGGACAGGAAATCAAAGAATGTGGCTACCCCCACACCTGTAATTACTAGCAAATAACAAAATTCAGCCAACACTAGCTTCAGTTCAAGTTACTGAAGAGCAGAATAACTTCAGTTAAAAATTCCTTCAGCACTCCTTCATACACAGTTTAAATCAAATTAAATACTGTATTTTTTTTAAAAAGTGCAGATAAAGGTACTTAAATTCTCTTATACGTCCAGTTGAATATAACCAAGTTCTAGCTGGCCAAGCTGAGGTTTTAAAGCAGGAATTATTTCACATGCACCAGTTTAAATATGCAAGGACAGGAAATCAAAGAATGTGGCTACCCCCACACCTGTAATTACTAGCAAATAACAAAATTCAGCCAACACTAGCTTCAGTTCAAGTTACTGAAGAGCAGAATAACTTCAGTTAAAAATTCCTTCAACACTCCTTCATACACAGTTTAAATCAAATTAAATACTGTATTTTTTAAAAAAAAAAGTGCAGATAAAGGTACTTAAATTCTCTTATACGTCCAGTTGAATATAACCAAGTTCTAGCTGGCCAAGCTGAGGTTTACAAGCTTTCATAGAATTTCTGAAATATTTCTAATACCTCTACAGGATCTCTTGTTACCTTCCTTGTTATAGGCTCCCTAAGCTTAGCGACAGCCCATCTGAAGTAGTTAACTTAATTTGTGCAGCAACCTGTGGGTATCAGATCCGACTTTGGATCCGAGCCGGCAGTTTTCAACAGCTTAGATCTGAGCTCCTAGCTCCTCCCTCTACCCATAAACCCCTGCCAACCCTGACTGACCTCAGATCTAGTTTGCCGCGCTTGTTGACAGCAGCTGGATTTTCAAGCTCCGTACTTTGCGTCTTCTGTGAGAAAGTTAGAAAAATATTTTGTTTTTCTTCATCTTTAGTGTGAGTGCTGTATGTTTAGACCCCTTTTCCTGTTAACCTTAGTTTAAACTACTCTTTAGTTATAATTTTTTCCCTCCCTCTCCCTCGCTGGTTCGTTAGGGTTTGTGTGCGTGTGTTGGGGCCTAGCATGTGTGTCCTCCTTAGTTTAAAATCTTGGAGGCCCATAAACCTATTTTTTCCAAGTGCACCGAGTGTGGCAATAAGCTTTCACCAGCTGATGGCCACACAAAGTGTGTTCTGTGCCTTGGGGTTGGACACCTTACCTCTGGGTGTTCCATCTGCGCGGCGTTCAACCCCAGGGCACTTAAGGACCGGAGATCCAAGCTGATCCTGGCGGGTCTTTTGCCCCCAGATTCGGCTTTGGCCTCCGGTCCTGCCGTGACTACTACTGTGGCTTCGGCGGCGGCCACTCCTGCCTCTCTCCCCCCAGCCGGGACTCAACCACCCGCTGTAGGCCCGGAGGAGAGGGCGGCCAGGAAAGACAAGAGAAGGGAGAAGCACCACAAGTGGAGGGCCGAGGCCTCTGCTTCGGCTCCCCCGGTTAAGCGGTCTTCTCCCTCTAGGGCTTCCTGGTCTCCTCCTCCTCGGATCCGGTCCCCCTGTTTTTCACCGGGCCCTGAGGAGGAGGAGAATTGATCTCCTTCGAGGTCAACGAGGCGGCACTCACGTCCCGCCTCGGTGGCCTCATCGAGATCTACTCACAGCCTTTCCAACGCAGATTTGGACCAGATGATGAGAAGATTCCTCCAGGTCCAACTGCAGATTGGAGTGCTCCTGCCTCCCCCCCCCTCTGGGGGGGAGCTCGACCCCTTTCTTTGCTCCGATAGCTCCTTCTCCGTCCCACTTCTTGGGTTCGGAGCTGGGCAGCCTTGGAACCGGGGATGGGTCGGCGCCGACAGTCTTAGGTACTTCAGTGCCGACTCTTCCCTCGAGCTTGTCGGGTCCGTTTTTGTCAGATCCGAGCTCTCGGAGCCGAGGGCTGAGCTTTGGATCCGAGGGTTTCAGTATGCCTTCGGCGCCATCCAGGTCGGAGCATACTGGGCCTTCAGATCCGATTGCTTCGGCGCCGGCCCCGATCCACCTGTCGGATCCAAGTGAGGGCCTGCTCTCGGATCCCAGAGAGAGCGGCTCTCCCTCGGTGTTTGACGTGGTGGAGAGGGCTCTGTCAATTGCTTCCAGGCCCCCGGTCCTTGCCACAGCTCCGCCCCCCACTCCTTCTCTGTTGGGTCTGACTTCCATCACCCGGCCCTAGGGACAGCCTGCTTCAATGTCCCAGGGCGTTTCCTTGGAACAGGATGTTGCTGGTGAGGCCTCCTCGGACAGCCCCCCGAGGAGATCCCCTACAAGCGGAAGTGCAAGAGGAGGCACTTGGACTCCCCTGAGTCCTTGACCGAAGACACGGATTTGGAGGAGGGGGAAGGCTGCCCAAGGTCACCCCCCGAGGATGTACCCTTTGGGGACATCATGGAAATGCTCAGGATCAGAGGGGGGTGGTCTGCCCCAAAGCCAACCTCGGATGAAGCCATGTTCCTGGAGGCATTTGAAGCAGGCCCTTCTACCTCTTGGGTATCCCCTCCGGCCGACCCCCTGGTGGACCTGATTACCACCAGGGCGTGGAAGGAGCCGGACACTGTGGAGCCAGTCCCGATGCACCCTGACAGGATCCTCAGTCCCCCTGCCGACAGGCCCCATTGGAGCAAGGGTCCCCCCATAGATGCCATGTTGATGGCAGCGACCACTAAGAGGGAACTAGCTCAGGAGAGCCGCTCGGTCCACCCCCCGGGCAAGGAGTCCCGAGCGATGGACCGCCTAGGGAAGCGGGTGTTTAGTTCAGCGTCCTTCTCGGTGAGGTCACTGAACTACATGGCACACGTTATTCGAATGCAGCGGGATCTTATTAAGGAATACACTGCGTCGCCCCCAGAGTCCATGTCGGCGGAGGACAAACAGTTGTACTCCACCCGTATGGCCACTCTTAGGTCCATTTCCAATACCTCTATGCGGCTACTATCCCATGCCATGGAAGGAGCCACTAGAGCCAGCGGAGCAGGTCTCGTCATGAGGCGTCAGGCCTGGCTCCGGCATTGTGATTTCGTGGAACCCTTCAAGGCGTCTTTCGCAAATGCCCCTTTTGATGGTTCTGCCCTATTTGGGAAGACCATTCGCGACACCTTGGTCCAGAGCGAAAAGGACGGGAAGACGTTGTCTGCCGTCGGAGTCCGCTTCTCTGCTCCCCAGAGGTCCTTCTCCAAGAACCAAAAGGGACAGAAGAAGATGTGGTTCCAGAAGTCGCAACAGTCTCAGTCCGCTCCGGACCCCAGTCCTTCCGCGGCAGAGGAGAACAGGGAGGACGCCATCCTAGAGGCAGACGGGGCCCGAAGAACTTTGGGTCCAGAGAACCTTTCTCCAACCGGCCCATGCAACAGCCCTGAAGGGTTGCCCGACTGCTCCACTCTGGAGGCAGTCGGGGGGCATTTCTTGAGGCACCTGGCAGCTTGGGAGTCCATCACGACAGACCGCTGGGTGCTTCACATCATATCCAGAGGTTACCAGATCTCCTTCTCTTGCCCTCTTCTCTTCCCCAAACACCTCCCCGATGTCCCACCCGATCAGAGGGAGGTCGCAGCTGCGGAAATCCGGCAGCTCCTAGAAAAAAGAGCCATCCAACACGTCCCCTCAGACCAGCTCGGATCAGGTTTTTACTCCAGGTTCTTTTTGGTGCCAAAAAAGACGGGGGACTTAAAACCAATCCTCGATCTCTCCCTTTTGAACCTGTCAGTAACCAAAGAAAAGTTCCGGATGGTGACTCTTCAGTCTATTCTCCCCCTATTACGGGAGAACGATTGGATGTGCTCGATAGACCTCAAGGATGTGTACTATCATATTCTAATGGACAGACGATCCAGGAGGTTTCGCCGCTTCCGGCTAAGGGCCAGTCATTACCAATTCAGGGCTCTCCCCTTTGGTCTCACCTCAGCCCCCAGGGTGTTTACCAAAGTGTTAGCAGTGATAGCAGCCCACCTGAGGCTCCAGGGAATACAGGTTTTCCCGTACCTGGACGACTGGCTCCTGACCGCCTCGACAAGGCATCTACTCTGTACAGCCAGGGATTATTTTCTTCGCCTTTCTCCCTGGCTAGGGATCACAATAAATATGGACAAATCTGCTCTCACCCCAACCCGGGTCATAGATTTCATCGGGGCCAGGTTAAACACAATCAGTCTTGTAGCCTTCTTAACCCCAGAGAGACTTCGAACCCTAAAGTTTCATGTGTGGGCCATCCTTCTATCTTCATCTCCTCCGGCAGAATTGGTCCTGAGGGCTCTAGGCTCAATGGCAGCGGCAATCAACTTGTTACCTATGGCACATCTGAACATGAGGGTCTTACAGTGGACCCTCCAAGTCCAGTGGTCTTTTCTTCACTACCCTCTGAGTCATCCCATTTCCCTCAGCAGGGCTTGCAAGAGGGCTGTCGTGTGGTGGCTGCAATCTCCGGATCTCCACACGGGACGCCCCTTCTCTATGGCCCCTCCCCTGGCCACGGTGACCACGGATGCCTCTCGCCTCGGGAGGGGGGCACTCTTCGGGCAGGACTGTCCAAGGCATGTGGAACGATGCGGAGGCCTCTTTGCATATCAATGTCCTAGAGATGAGGGCAGTGCTGTTAGCGTTGCAAGCACTTCAGGACCTTCTTCCTGTAGGGACAATTGCGATCCAGACGGACAACATGTCGGTTGTCTGGTACATCGGGGAACCAGGTCTTACCCGCTCTGTCGAGAGGCCATGAGAGTGTGGGAATGGGCGATCTCCACCAACCGTTTTCTCATTGCAACGCACATTCTGGGATGGTCCAACATCCTGGCGGACAAACTCAGTCGCACCATCCTTTCCCCTTACGAGTGGTCTCTCAATCCGCATGTAGCGAATCAGATTTTTGCCAAATAGGGGCAGCCCTGTTGCGATCTTTTCGCCTCTCCCTCAAACACCAAATGTAACAGCTATTTTGCTTTAATTCCCCAAGTCGGGGAATCCCCAAGAGACGCTCTGGTGCATGTTTGGCCTCCCGGTCTGCTTTATGCTTATCCACCTCTCCCCCTGATGATAAGTTTCTACAGAAAGCCAGCCGGATTGGGAGCAGGATTATCCTCATTGCCCCATTCTGGCCTCGTCAAACCTGGTTTCCTTACCTTTGGTCTCATCTGGTGAATCCTCCTTGGATTCTAGATCCCCTCCTGGATCTGATCTCCCACCTTCTGGGTCTCCCGACCCCGAACCTGGACAGCCTCAAGCTCACAGCTTGGCTGCTCCAGTTCCACTCCTAGCCAGGACTCCCGGCATCTCTTCCCCAGTCAAAGCCATTCTAGTTGCAGCCCACAAGCCTTCTACTAGGAAGGTTTACAGCAGCAAATGGAGACGTTTCTCTATCTGGGCAGAATGTCAAAACTTGGATCCCTTCACAGCTCCTTTACCTGTGGTGCTAGACTTCTTATCAGGATTATTTCACCAGGGAGCTAGCTGTTCCACTGTCAAGGTTCAACTAGCAGCTATCTCTCACTACCACGTCGAACATGATCTGCGTCCCTTGATCACTTCTAAGCTGTGCAAGACCTTCCTGAAGGGCATCTTCCTGCTCAGACCTCCGGTAAAGGAAGTGGTACTTCCATGGGATTTGTCGTTAGTGCTTCAGGCTTTGACAGCTCCCCCCTTTGAGCCTGCAGCTTCAGTGGAACTCAAGTATTTGTCTTGGAAGACGGCCTTTCTCGTCGCCATCACCTCTGCTAGAAGAGTTTCTGAAATTCAGGCCCATTGTGTCAAACCCCCATATCTAACCTTCCACAAGGATAGAGTCTACCTCAGGACCAATCCCTTCTTTCTCCCTAAGGTTGCTTCCGAATCTAATATAAATAAGTCCATTAATCTTCCAGTCTTCTTTCCCAACTATCACAACAAAGGAGAATACAAATTACACTCGTTGGATGTGCATAGACAACTTCGATTCTGTATTCACAGGACATCTAGTCATAGGCAATCCGACCAGTTGTTCGTCTCCTTTGCCAAAATTAATTTGGGTAAATCGGTATCCAAAGTTATGTTGTCTCGATGGATCTCGCAATGTATTCTTTTGGCTTATGAAAGTTCTGGTAGGCCCGCGCCTCAGGGAGTCCGTGCCCATTCTACCCGATCTATGTCTACCTCTGCTGCTTTTAGATCCAGGGTTCCTTTAGATGATATTTGTTTGGCTGCCACTTGGGCCTCATCTCATACCTTTATCAACCATTATAAGCTGGATATGATCTCTAGAGGGAGAGCATCCTTTTACTCTGCAGTGCTCCGGAACATCCTTCCATGATGGCCGCCCAAGATTCAGGTAGCTGGGGACTCTGTCCCACAGGTTGCTGCACAAATGAAGTTAACTACTTCAGATTAAGAAGTTATGTACTCACCATAACTTCATTTGTCAGCAACCATCCCCCGCTCCTTCCCCCTGACCTTCGATTATTCACATTTGCTGTCTTCAGAGTTGATTTTTGAAATTGGTACATCTGTAGCAGTTGCTGCTTGGGGGCAAACTTGATCTGAGGTCAGTCAGGGTTGGCAGGGGTTTATGGGTAGAGGGAGGAGCTAGGAGCTCGGATCTAAGCTGTTGAAAACTGCCGGCTCAGATCCGAAGTCGAATCTGATACCCACAGGTTGCTGACAAATGAAGTTTATCTACTCAGATGGAACGTTATGGTGAGTACATAACTTCTTATTTCCTTCTGTTGTCTGAGTCATTGTGCTAAACGTTTTTGGGCTTTAGTGCATTATCAAAAAACAGTTGCTTAGCTGCAGTCTTTCTAAATTTGTGCATATTATCAAGGTAATCCCTTATTTTCTGCTTAGCATTCTGCAGTTAATCCTCCTCTTGTTCTGTGAAGTTCCCCTTGTTCTGCAATACTTTAACATTTGTCATTCTCTCTAAATATTTCTTGTTACTTCTGAACCATAGCTCCATTTCTTTTATTTCCACTTTTATCTAGCCTAGCCCAGTTTTCATATCTTGGGGAATAATATGTAAATTCACTCTGAACTTTTGTTACTTAATTTGTATCTTCCATGCCAAATATTTTCATAAGTTTCTTCAAAACTCTACCCTGCTTTGTTATACATTCCCTTCTGGGCCTCCCCAGACACATCTTCACCATTGCAAATCACATTCCAGTCCCCACTTATCAGTAATAATCCTTGTTGAAAACTGATGATTTATCCCTGAATTTTCTTAATCTCCATTGTGGGAGTTGTAGGTGGAATATAAATACATGCCAGTGTAATCCTTGTCCCTTGCCAGTACCCCCTTAGCAGTACAAATCTGCCACTATTATCATTTTTATCCTGTTCTATCACTGTTGGAGCTTCTGTTGCAGTTAATATAAGTACGCTTCTTTTGCTTTGTCCCGGGTATTATGCCAAATAACCATTTTGAAAACCTTTCTTTATCAAATTCACATGTTCAGTTCTTTCTGAGTGTGTATCTTGTAACATAGCTATTTGCATTCTACAGTTTTAATATAGTTTACTACTCTTTTCTTTTTTGTATTTATCTGTGACACCGTTGACATTTAAAGACATTACAGAAAGCATCATTGCATTAAAAAGTTATTATTCCCACCTTTTATGTATAACACCTTGTTTGTTAAATGTCTAGTTCCAGCTTTTGTGTTACCATGCATACACTGTATGACAGGCTGAACTTTTATACAGTTACTTGTTATATCCATTTTAGCCTGTTTTACATCTTATAAAACATTTTAATTTATTGAAAGCCCACAAACGAAAAAACAAACTCACCCTAATACCCCCTAAAACCTATTAATGTAATACTAGTGCACAAAACTATGTACATCTTCAGATACTGAAGTTTTACCCTCCTAATAGGAAGAAAAGTCCCAAACTGACAGCCACACTTACAGACTTCAGTTAACCTAAAAGAAAGATTAAACATGCTAATATGCATAGTGCAGCCTTTGCTTCTACTAAGTGCTAATTAATAATTGGTTTTGTCTTTTCTTTATAGCTCTCCCAGCTGGGAAAAAAACCTAAATGCTTTCAGAGAACATTATGTTCTATCCAATTTCTCTTCTCATTTTTTTTCTTTCAGCCAATCACTCTCAACTAGCCTGTAGCCACTTTTTGTTTATCAGGTTGTCTCCATGGAGATACAATAATCAAGCACCCAGTTTCTCTTTATCAGATTGTTTCCATGAAAACACGAAGACCAGCTGCCGAATTGCTACTGAGCATACATGTTTTGGCTAGAAAAAAGCCTCCTAATATTCAATATTCTTTTTCATGTACTTGCTTACGCCTAAAACTTGTTACTAAATCAGTCTAATCCAGTCATACCCCCATGTAAGAACAAGAAAAAGCATATTAATTTTTCTTTTGTCATGCTCTTTTAACCAGGCTTTTTTTCATTGCATTGCCTACAATTCTTAAAGCTGAACAAGAAAAACGAGAGAAGGGAGAAAGAAAAGAAAACTGCAGCATCTGTTTACAGTCCCCATTACACTTAAATAACTGAGAAACTATTACTTTATAGTATTCAAATAGAACCACACATGACAAAAATAATGCTAGTAAGATTTTTTTTCTACTTACAATGAACTTTCTCCCTCCTCTTCCCCTCCCCAAAGCATTTTTTGAATGTTAATGATATAAAGTAGGGCATATGTTTGAGTCCCCCACAAGTCCAACAGATTCTGAAAAAGTCCATTATTTCCAGATGTTTTGTTCTGTCATATTTCACATATATAATTATTGCATTGTAATCCCACATTAAGTTACTGGTTTTATTACTGTTCATCTCTGTCTCCCAAATCCTGTCACTGCTTCATTTCCAGCATACTCTCAGTTCTTCTAGTCAGCTCTTGTGCTCCATTCCTTTACATCAACATTTTCTGTTGAAACACTGGAAAAGGTTTCACAGGTACAGTCTGTCTGTGGTCTTTATTACCAGAAGAACAAGAAGCAGAATCTCTTTCTGTTTTACAACTCACTTTTTGTTGGACAAACCTCTGTATTTCCTCCTTAGCATGTACTTCATCGAAAAATGATTTTGTCCCTCCAGGGAAGAAAACTTTGAGGACAGCTGGGTACAGTAGTTTGAATCTCACACCTGTGTCTTGACATTCCCTGAATACGGGAATACATTTGCTTCTCTTCCGCCTAGTGTACAATGAGTAATCATTTTCTACAAACACTCTGCTGTCTCCCTCTTTTTGTACTTTGCCTTTCTGCCACAGTTTTGTCAAAATCAACTCCTCCTGCTGGTAGGATTGCATCTTTACTATTAAAGGTCTAGGTTGCTTTCTCATAGCCAGGTTTGGATCATACACACAATGTGCCCTTTCAGTTAACAACTCCTGCTGTGGAATACCAGTCAAGCTGATTATTTATACTTCCATAAAATGAATGCAGTCTGTTCCTTCCAGCTTCTCTGGTATTGCTAAAAATCTCAGGTTTTCCCTGTGTGTTTTGTCCTCTAACTCTTATTTTTTTAAACATCTCATTCTGAGCAGTCTCATAGTCAGCCAGCCTTTTCATTTCAACCTGTGATTTTTGCAGCTGTATCACTTCATCTGAATATGTAAAGCTTCTTTCATTTTTTTCCAGCCTTTTGTTGTTTGTGTTGATATACTCCATCAGTGTTTTGTTTATTTTAACCAGGTCTCTGTGCAGTTGTCTTGTATCTTCCTACAGGTTCCTGATATTTATGTCTGGAGGTTGCATTGCTTTTTGCTGAACAGCTGCAAAAGTTTCCCCAGTCAGTGTTTCTTCCTTAATTTTTGTACCTGATTTTTTCCAGGTCCTCTGTATTTCTTTTTTCCTGGCATCCAGGCAGTAGACTTACTAGCCAGTTACTGACATTTATCCATAAACATATGTCTACTGGCCTTCTGTGCTGAGTTTCTGTTTTCACACTGGTAGAGATATAATTAAGCTGTTACTTAATGTACAGTCATCCTGGAAGTAAGCATCAGTCACATTTGTGAAATATGGCTTTACAAGAAAAAAATGTTTGAGAAAGACTGAACTTTTGTTGGCTTTGTTAAACTTGTGGGTGAACTGTAAAAGCATATTCCCACTTTATGCCATTAATGTTTAGAAGGACACCAAAAGGAAAAAAAGACTAAGTAAAACCTTTTTATTCTAAGTAGTTTTACAAACCTTTCATGATATAAATTGCATGTTATATAGTAAAGCAGTTTGTTTTATGTGTTAAAGATATTAAACAAGTACTTTTTTAGTTGTAAGAAATGTAGGCTTTACAGTATAATAAGACAAAAAGGCTGGACAAAAGCAAATGTAAGTTAATATGCTGTGATCTTAGGCTGCTGGGATGGGCTGGTGTAAAAGTGCATTGCTTATATTATATGTAGCAATTAAAATAAGTTCTGTTATTTTTATAAGGGTGGGTGTCTAAAATAATGCCCCAACTTAGGCTATACACAAGTGCTTTTTGTAAGTATGTAGACTTGAAAAATAAGACAAAATGATGAAAGCCATGAACAATGCTAAGTCTTTTCATCTGCAAAGATATTGGCTTGTTTTTTTTCCATTAGCAAATGTTTCCTGTGGAGTCAAGATGTCTGCAGCTAAAGGCAACTGTACTTTCTATTCTCAGTGAAATTGACAAAGATTATTTCTTACAGATGCGCTATCTGCAGGTACAAGCAATCTCAAGAATTCTGAGCAGTCTTTGCTGAGAGAAATTAAAACTTTAAAGGTACAATGGCAAGCAGTTCAGTGAAAATAAAGTTTAAAATTAAGGGAAGTGAATAAAGGATAGCAGCCTTAATGCTTTAATACATTTAATAGAACAGTGAACAATTGAGTCTTAATTAAAGATAGCTAATATATTTTTTTCTTAGGGCTAAAAGTTAATGTTTTGCTAAAGCATACAGGCTGTTTTCACACTTGGGAGGGGAATGGAGATAAGAAAAGACTGGAATCAACATAAGTGGTAACACAGGCTTTAACATGCACTTTAGCATGTGTAACCTTAATTTTTGGCTATGTAATGCATTTGCATGCAGCTTTCAATGTAGGGCAGTTCTTCCTTTCTGGAGAGTTAAGCTTCATTGTTTTTGAGATTTACACAGCTTTGTTATGTTAATAGGATATGAGGTGTTCAGAAAATGTCTTTAGTTTTCTTGTTTGAGGGTTTTCAATAAAACAAAAAGTCTTGAAAAATGTGACATAGGTAAAAATAGAGATGAAAATAAACAACTGTGTAAAAAACCAGCCTGCCAAGCATTAGTGTGTGGCATGTAAGACAAAATTTGAAAATACACATTCAAAAAACTGTCATGTAAAATAGGTGAGAACAATATTTTTTTACCCTAATGGCTATGATATCCATATTATCTTGAAATGAAAATGGCATCACAGGCATGGACAAAAATGAGAGTACTGACTTGTGTAAAGAAATATAGAGTGCAAATAGTACTGCTGCAGGAGACCCATTTTGGAAAGAAATGAGCATGTGAATTTAAAGCCCCAGGATGGACATTCTGGAGAATGCCAGGGATAAAGGAAAAGGGGAGTAAAAATACTGATTGCAAGGCAGCCTCCAATAGTGGTAGAAGAGGGAAAAAGGCAATAATGGTTGCTTTGTCATAGTAAAGGGCTGTTGGCAAGGGAGGAGAATTATGTTGGCATATATTTATAGCCCACGAAAAACTACTGTTATGGAGTTTTAACATTTTTTAAGAGAAATAATCAGCTTTCAGCAGGGAATACTATTTATAGATGGATACTGGAATTTGGTTTGTAGTAGTAAGGATATATCCCTAGAAGTGAAATATAACAAAAAAGGCTAGATATCTGAAGAAATTTTATGAAAATATTTGGTAATTCAGTAATAGAAACTCAGACAAAATTTACATATAATTCCCCAAAGTACAATAACGGGTAGACTGGATAAAAATTTTAGTTGAAAGCTTTGGCATGCATCCAACAGTGCTAAAAGGAAAATAAGGCAGTATTTGGATAAATGTGCATGAGTTTAGAAAGATTGCTCTTAAGCAACAATTTTATAATAACTCCAGAGCACAAAAACATTTAGCACAATGACTTAACAGAAAGTAGAAAGGGTTGTCGTCAAATTTATGGAGCCTATAACAAGAAAAATAATTAGAGATTCTGTATAGATATTAGAGATATTTTAGAAATTTTATAAAACTTTGTATCAAAAAGGAATGTGGAAATCAAGTAAGTGCACAGATGGAAATATTTAGAAGACTTAATTATGCCAAGGTAAATGGTAGTTGAGGCTCATCAACAAACAGGTAAGATAGGAGGAGAGGAGATGAGATGAAAATGGTGATGTATAATCATTCCACAGGAAAGTATCCAGGTAGAGATGGTATTCCTGTGGAAGTTTGGTAGTAGGAGGGAAGAAAGTGATAATGGTCTAGTGGATTTTATTTAGCAGTATTTTAAAAGGAGGGTAAAACACCAACCTCTTGGAAGAAAGTTGTCTTGGCTATATACCTAAAGATGGTAAAGTTGTGTTGGCTATATACCTAAAGATGGTAAAGACCTACCAGACTGTTTCGTATACGACCATTTTAATTTTAAACCATGATTATAAAGTGTTTATGTTTGTACTACTAAAATGGTAAAGGTGTTGCCAACATTAATAGATATAGGATCACTGAGGTTTTGTGGAGGGAAAGCAAACATTTGACAACATCAATAGGACAGTGATGAACCAGAGGGAAGCAGAATGTAAGAAAATACCACTATTGTTGAGTCTTGATGCAGAGGAAGTATTTGACAGAGTAAGCTAGAATTTTATAAGCAGGGACATGGAACCATTTTCCCTACCCTGATAGAATACTAAGTTTAATTATGAGGATATATGAAGGATTAGAGGTAAGAATTAAAGTGAAAGGGTACCTCTCTGATTAGGTTGTGTTTGAATAGAGGAACAAGGTGGGGGTGTCCACTTTACTCTTTATTTGATTTATATTTAGAACCATTGAAAAAGAGATCAAGGTTCTCAGAAATTCAAGGTTATAATCAGTTTGATGATCAAGAAAAGTTGGCCTTATTCACAGGTGATTATATTATTTTGTACCTGATAAATCCAGAAAAGGACATCTTAGTGTTGTAAACATTTTGAGACAGTTTGAAGTCTTTTTGGGATAGCAAATTAATGAAGATAAAACAAAACATACAGCTGTTAATTATATGACCACACACTAGTTGCTTCATCAATACCCATATTTACAGGGACACAGTCAGATGATGTATTTAGGTGTATGGATTAAAAATGCACCTGTTAGCAGCTAAGGATATTTGGGAAGAAACTAAACAAAATTATAATACAAAAGCTGAAAAACTGGAAGCTCCTGTTTATGGATATGACTAGTAAAATACAAGCAGTAAAAATGTTTTATTCCCTTTAGTTTTATATACAGGGCAGGCATATTTTATCAACCAGAGGGGAAGTTGTGGACAATAATAAATAAAGAGATGAAGTAATTGACCTAGGAGGGGAAGTGGACAAGAGTCAAGTGGGATAAGTTGATCTTTCCAATAGAGCAAGGTGTCTTTGATTACCTGATTTGAAGTGATTTTTTAGGTCTACATAGTTAAGGCTCGTGTGTGTGTGTGTGTGTGTGTGTGTGTGTGTGTGTATATATATATATATATATATATATATATATATATATATAGATATGTACATATATATATATATACATACATATATACACACACACACACACACACACACACACACACACACACGTATAATGTAAGCAGAAGGTTATAATTCACATAGAAAGGGATGATGATAAAGCAGGGAGGAAGTTCAAGAAATAAGGAGAGTGGAATTTTGGATGCAGATGTTTGAGGAAATAATAACCACATAGAATATTATATTCTTAAATTATCAGAAAGTATTCTGAGAACTGATCCAACGTGAGAACAGAGAAAGGGGCTAGAATTTATTGGATAAAATCAGCAAAGGAACTAAGGCATTGGATGCAAATAACTAAAGAAGGAAAGGCAGTGGAGTGGGATGAGGCTAAGAAGACATTTGGACTGCAGACTAGAGACTACCTTCCCTACCCTCGACTGCTATTAGAGCATAGGCAAAGAGAAAGGCATAGGGAAATCATAAATGAAACACCTGCTCTGGTAGAGTTTTTAGTTCAATCTAGAACAAAATCTGCTGTTAAAAAGGTATAATTAGTAGAGCATGTAAAATATTACACATTCACTATAAAAATCAATTGGAGGAAGTTAGGAAAGATTGGGAAGAGAGACTGGAAATTCAGATTACAAGGGAACAATTGGAGCATATTTGTATGGCTCCCAAGTATGTAACAAAGTCCGGAAGGTTTAGAATTTTTGCTTAGAACTGTTTGCATAGTTATTTTTATGTGCTAAGCAGACTTCAAAGATTTTGTCTTCAGGTAGATAGCAAATGTTGGAGGTGTGATGGTGAAGAAAGGGGTAACTGGGAACATATGTTTTGGGAGTGCAATAAGATGGCAGATTTTAAAAATTCCCTACAGAGTGCTTTCACAGAAATATTGGGTGAGCAAATAGCTGTAACTAAGGAAATAAATTATCCTTTAGAGTTGGGGGACAGGATCTGAATTACATAGATGTCGTAAGGCCACTATACATTTAACTGTTTTGGCTGCCAAAAAGGCAGTTACTAGAAAATGGAAATCAAAATCTAAAGCAACAGTATTTAAATTATTAAATACTGTAAAAGACATAATGCAATTGGAATAAAGATCTTTAGGAAAGGGAAGGAGTAAATTACATATAAATAAATAGAAATTATGGAAACAATATATGCAGAATAATGTTCAGGAAGAGTGAGGTTTAAGGGAAGGCAGGAATTGAGCAGTTTAATTTTGGACTGGTGATCGATATAAAGAAATAATATTTGTGATGTGCAATATGTGTAAATGAAAAAAAATGTTAACATGGTTTGTTTTCTTTTCTGTTTATACATGTTTGCCTATGCCATAAGTGATAATTTAATAAAGATGTTAAAAAACATTGCAAAATTATAGATGAAAGAAACATGTAGAATGGAAACGAAAACAGCAAGGAGCTCGTACACGGAAGAGTATAATCAATCCTTTAATCCAAAGTTAAGCGCTTTCGACTGGAACAACCCAGTCTTCTTCAGAACTGATAAAAACATACACCTATACAGGTATATATAGTCAGAATAAAATCAATTAGAAAAAAACGCCAAAACTCTTAAAGGTGTATATCACGATTTCGTAATTATATAGTATGGAAAATACCTTCTTAACTTCTCAAACTGAGAAGAAATTCCATAACTTCATATACTACAATAACTAGGAATACTTAAAATGTTAAAATATGTACAAATATAACAAAATAAATCAAATGCAATAATTATCTGAAATGAGTCATACATAAAAAACTTACATATAAATTCAATTGTACTTCACATTATATCAGTACACTACATATCATGTTGTTAAGTGAACTGGGTAAATCCCCCATATCAAATGTAAGTAATTAGGCATACTATATTGGATCCAATTCTATTGGGATAGTACCAGGAAAGGCTTGATACTAATGAAATCATTTAATCCAGGGGGTCTAGTAGCATCTAATAATATCTGCCACTTACTCTCTAATGCTGCTAACCGCATCTTCCAGTTACCCCCAAATAATGAGCTCTTTAATTGATCTATTATGGCAAAACGAAATTTATGCTCCTCCCCATGTTCTTGTATATGTCTATATAAAGCGTTTTTAGTATCCACCTGTATAAAATCCAGAACAGGCAACTGCAACACCAGCCAATTGATCTACTTGGCGTTGTGTGTATCATGCCCTGCCTACTATATTGGCAAAACTGAACGACCCTTAAAAAAGCGCATTTATGAACATTACTATCGTATACAGAAAATGGATACTAAAAACGCTTTATATAGACATATACAAGAACATGGGGAGGAGCATAAATTTCGTTTTGCCATAATAGATCAATTAAAGAGCTCATTATTTGGGGGTAACTGGAAGATGCGGTTAGCAGCATTAGAGAGTAAGTGGCAGATATTATTAGATGCTACTAGACCCCCTGGATTAAATGATTTCATTAGTATCAAGCCTTTCCTGGTACTATCCCAATAGAATTGGATCCAATATAGTATGCCTAATTACTTACATTTGATATGGGGGATTTACCCAGTTCACTTAACAACATGATATGTAGTGTACTGATATAATGTGAAGTACAATTGAATTTATATGTAAGTTTTTTATGTATGACTCATTTCAGATAATTATTGCATTTGATTTATTTTGTTATATTTGTACATATTTTAACATTTTAAGTATTCCTAGTTATTGTATATATGAAGTTATGGAATTTCTTCTCAGTTTGAGAAGTTAAGAAGGTATTTTCCATACTATATAATTACGAAATCGTGATATACACCTTTAAGAGTTTTGGCATTTTTTTCTAATTGATTTTATTCTGACTATATATACCTGTATAGGTGTATGTTTTTATCAGTTCTGAAGAAGACTGGGGTGTTCCAGTCGAAAGCGCTTAACTGTGGATTAAAGGATTGATTATACTCTTCCGTGTACGAGCTCCTTGCTGTTTTCGTTTCCATATTAACCTTGGTTTGGTGGAGTTTATTTTATATTGTTCTTGGTTGCACATGTAGAATGGAGGCAGAGGTTGAGTACTATTTTGAATGTGAAAAAAATGATAAACACTTGCCAAGTGTTATTTTTGTGGCTTTCCATAGAAGGACATTAAGATAAGATTGACAGCCTAAATCCTGTTTCTTTTGTGGGGACTTTTCTAATTTAATTAATTATTGTGACAAGATGTAGTGTAACTGGTGGGAGGAGAAAGGGCATACAGGAAGAACATGTGTGGTTGAACATAGGCTGGGTAGAAAGTGGGGGACACATTCGAATGGACTGTCGAGCAAGCAGTAAATAGGAAGGGAAGAAAACATGCATGAGGAAGGACAAAAAGAGAATGCACTGGGTAAAGAAGAAACTGTAGAAGAAGAAAAAATATTTAGAGGGAAGGGGAGAGTTTGCATGGAGGAAAATATGTCAGGAGAATGGATTGACACTAAGAATTTTTTGAAGGTCTAGCCAGTGAAAAATCTAATTCTGAGGACCATGTATTTGCACATAAACTCAGGAAACATTATTTAATAGGGAAAAAAGTAAAATAAGAAAGCAAAAAAATTAAAACTATTTCCCTTAAACATAAAAAGAAAGAAAAAGTTTTAGGGGACTTTCAGAAAATGTCAGTATTAACACTATAAAGATAGGGATACAGGAAAGGTATGCTAAATGTGATATGGATGTAGTTATGTTAGAGGAAGTAGGATTTCTGACAAGTGAAGAAAGGCTGCAAACAGAAAAATTGTGGAGTGGAAATATAACATAGAATTTAGAAAGTGAAAATTGTGCTGGGGTGCCTGTGTTTTGTAAAGAAACAGTGCAAATACTAGAAGTAATATTGGTAAGGATGTGAAGGTTAACTGTTATATATGTGAGGTGGAGAGAACATGTTTATAGAATTATAGCACTGTGTGTATATATAACTAGCAAGGAAAAAAAGAGGATCTGCTTCATCAAATATTAGACAACGTGGTAGTTAACATGAAAATTATAATTGCAGGGGACTTTAATTGTGATTTAAGGGGAACATATAAAATAAAGGGGAAGATTTAAAAAATGCAAGAAGTGATAACTTTTTTAAGTTAACTGTGTGGAACAAAAGCTGATGGACTTATAGAAACTGGGCATGTGGATCTGAAATTGATTATTTTGTATTATTGGAAGGATTAGGGGTAGTGGATGGTGATGCCATTGTGATGGGTTGTTCAGACCATTTAACAACATGGCTGTAGGTGATGGAAGAAAGGGAGTATATTGAAACTGGAAAGGAAATATAAAAAAAATAAATTAGACATTATGAGGTGAGACTGGAGAGTGGAAATTATTGCAGTTATGAAAGGATTATATAGCAGTTAAAGACTTCTGTAAAAACTGGTGTGAATGGTAGATTGAATTTAAAAAGAAGTATAAAAAGTGTTCTTATTCCGTGGCAGGATGATGTATGAAAGGAAAGTGAATATGGGAACATTTATAGAAATATATTGGAGAATAATACAAGAGAATATTATGGTATATCAAAGGAAATAAAAACTGAGAAAAAATAAGGTTTTAATGTTTACGCAGATATATTTTTTACAAGGGAGAAGGAAGGAGGTATCTGTATATTTGGGTAAAATTTGAAAGAGGGTATTAGTATAATCAGAGAAATGAAAAAATGTAAAAGGAGAGGTAAAAAGAATACAAGAGCAAGTGATGATTGTTGTAGTACATCATGTTTAAATATGTATAAGGATGGAAAATAGGAGGGAATGGAAAGTAAATAAATTCCCAGAACAAGTTAAGAAAGAATTTGAAAAATAAATTACTATTGGTGAATTGCATAATGTTGATTTAGTATTCGGCCCAGATGGTAAAGGGTATGAAATATACAAGAAATTAGTGTACAAGCAAAGAGGGTATTTTGTAACTGTACTAAATGAATGGCTGAAGGAAAACTGTGTATGAAGAGTTGCATAGTGGAATATTAAAATTTATATGGAAGAAAAATGAGAAGAATGAAATAAAAACATCAGACTAAATAACACATTAAAAAATATTGGAGTAATACAGTGGGTGGGAGGTTGGCATAATGGTTAAGGTGTTTACCTTGCAGACACAAGGTGCAGGGTTTGATTCTCACATGGGGTAGTTGGCTATGCTTAAAATGACCCACAAGGGCAGTTAGCCTAGTAATAATCTATGAACCTGAGAATGGAAGGAAAGATGAGGGATAATATGGAAAAGATATATGTTGTATGAATGGGAAGAGATGTCAAGAATTGTTATTGGTTATCGGAAGTTTTGAATTATGTTATAAGTAAAAGGGAGGATGTGAAACATGGTAGGTGATATTAGCAAGGGATTTAATACCATGGGACATTATGCTTTGTGGAATGTTACGGAAAAATATAAAATAGGTAACAGAATTAGGAGAGTGTGTATGTCAGCATATCAAAATAGTTGAGCCAGCAGTTGTAGCTGATTTCTCATTTCCGTAGTGCCAGCTCTGACTGGGTTGCTAGTTGAACTCAGGTCATTAGAAGCAAAAGTCAGAGCTTTATTCCTCTTTTGCCAATAGTCTATTTTAGAGTATTTATTAGAGATAATAAGCATCCCATGGCTGATTTTTAGATTCCTGAAAACTTATATCCAACCTTTCCTACATACGTATACATTTCTGGTCTGTATGAATCCATGATTCTTTATCTTACAGCAGAGAAGGGCTACAAATTCCAGCTTCTCTTTTAATTTGAATCTATGTGTGCCACCAGGTCTTTTGTGGTTCTCACTATAGGATTTTATTTTTTTATTTACATTTTGTTCAATGGGTTAATCCCATTAGGCCAGTGGTCTATTTTCAGGAGGGAGACCCAAGGTTGTATTCATACTAAGTAGGGGAAATTTGGCCAAGGCACCTGGAACTTCCCTTTCTTTTTTGGTTATTAGGAGGAACATTTTGTTGCACTTCCTGCTTCTGTTCGTGCTGTGAAAGTAACTAGGAGAAGCTGTGCAGTAATGGAGGGAGAAGAGAGGTGTTCTGATCTGTTAGTGATAGTAGTGTGGTTCTGTTAGCTGGACAGAAAACTGTTAAAAAGAGAGTGGATGGTACAAATAGTAAGCAGCTAGCTGACTTTAAACTGCATAATTTTGAAGAAGTTGTAAATAAAATTGCTTCTGGAGGTTTGATTAGTGAAAAAAAATGGTTTATTGAACAAGTGAGATCTTGGGGAAGAGTCTGATATTTTGGTGTTTGGATGTGAGTTGAGCAGAAAGGAAATGAGTCATGAGTTGGATGGTTATAGGCAAGATGCAGTTTGGAAAATCATATACTGTTGCAGTTAAAAGAACAAAAGGTGCTGTAGACTTTATTAAGAAGAGAAAATGGTTTGTTGTTCAGATAAGAAGAAATAGTCAATATTTTGTGTGGAATTATTTAGTGTTATCTTTGGGTTTTGAAGCAGAGGACATTAGATCCTTGATTAATTTGAGGAAAGAAGTATTTTGTGACTAAACTTTTGAGTCTGAAGACAATAGAAAGATTTTTGTTTGTGAAAAAAAGGACTGTGACCTGTGGAATGAATTTATATTTTCCAAGCAAGAGACTTGTTCAAAGAAAAGCATTTGCTTACTTTTGCACTGGTGAAATTGAGTAAAAAGATGTTAATTTTTTTTTCATTTATGTGTTATTCAGTTTCTGATATTGTGAAATTTATAGACGGGGATATTTGGAATGGAGAGTGGGAAATGGATGTCATTTTCAAATATGAAAACTATATAATAAAGCATTTACCAAGTGTCATATGTGTAGATAGAGAAACAATTAGGTGTTTGGGACAGCTGAAAATTAGTTTTTTGTTGGTATTTCAATCAACTGATAAATAACTATACACAAATAAGATGCAATAAATGCTGGTTAAAGGTCATGATGAATAAGAGTAAAAAGGAATGTAGAATATGCAAAAATGAAGGGCATTTTGTTTTGATTGCAAAAAAGAATAAGTAATATAATTGTTGAGCAGGATGATGAACGAAGTATTGTAATGTATGAAAGTAATGAGAAAATAGGAAAAAAGGGGAAAGGTGTTAATGAAAAAGAGGATGAAGCAGTAAAGATAACTGATAAAAATGTTATATTTCGGGAAGTAACTGTACTGAGAATGTTTAAAATGTAGAAGAAATTGAAGGTGATAAGTTAGATGTTTGTGAAGGCAGTATAAAGAATGTTAAGAAAAGAAATCATATAGGCTAAGAAAAAGAAGAATTAAAAATACATCCTCAAAGATTAAAAAGAAAGGTAAGGATTAAAGGAGTAGGTGTCTCCACTTTGGGATAATATATTAAAGGAGGATATTAATATAATGAGGGAAATTAAAAATGTAATAGAAGAGGTAAAAAAAAACACAAGCCCAAATTCTGAGTATTGTAGTACAGCATGTAAAAATATGTATAAGAGCAAAAAGAAAGAACATAAGAGAAAATGGAAAGAAAAAAATCAAGAATGAGTTAAGGAAGAATTTGAAAAAGGAATTACTATTAGTAAATTGGATGAAGTACTCAGGATAGTAAATGTTGATTCAGTATCAGGTCTAAATGGTGTAGAGCTTGATGGGTCCAAGAAATTAAGGGATTGGCAAATAGAGTGTTTTGCAAATGTTTAGAATGAATGGTTTGTTTATGAATACTTATGTAGTAGGATGTTAAATTTTATATGTAAAAATGAAATAACAAAGTGGAAATGTATCACATTAAATAATACAGAGTATATATTTTTATGAGACTATTACAGAGGAGGATGGAAGGATAAAAGGCATGAAAGAAAGTATATATGGTATAAAAAGGAAGGAATGCCAGGAATTATGGGTGGTTCAAGAAATTGTAGATATAAGTAAAAGGGAAGATGTGAAGCTTATGGTAGGTTATATAAGGCATTTGATGCAGTAGGTCATGATGCTTTGTGGAATATTATGTAGAAAATTGAATACATAATAGAATTAGGACAGTGTATAAGTCAGCATATCAAAATAAGGGTGAGAGTATTAGTAAATATGTGGCTGAGTGAATAAATATTTATTAACTGTGCTATAAAACAAGGATGCCCCATGAGTGTAATATTGTTTGCATTAGTAAGGAATATGATAATGAGTGAAGAAGCTTAAAAAAAAGAAAGATGATATATATGTGATGCAAAAGGGAGTGGTGGTTCCAGTAGTTTTGAAAAATGTAGATGATAGAGTTGTGGTTTTAAGAATAAAATATGGATGAGGGAAATGATGGTTTGTCTGAATGAATTTTTAAAGAAAATGAGAGTGACCTTGAATAAAAATAAAAGTAAGGGCTTGGGTGATTTGAACTTGGAGGGGTGAGTTTTTCAATGAGTGAAATATCTTTGTTAGGGATAGAATTTGAGGAAATGATGTAGTTATGAGGCAATGGGAAGGTTTGATAAAAGAAATGAAAGAAATATGGGTTATATGGAAGACTTGTATATAAGCATTCAAGTAAAAGGTTTATCTGGTGAATCCTGTTTTAATGGAAAATAGCATACATGTCAAATATTTATATGATCTCTGAAAATATGAAAAAGAAATTAGATATTAGTTTTTCTTTCATATGGGGTTCAAGATTAAACCCAGTGAAAAGAGGTGTGTTGTATATGGATAAAGATGAAGGGGGCTTAGGATTATTAAATCCAGTTATTTTTTTCTTCTTTAATTTTCTATAGAGTGTTAAAGTGGGTAAACAAAGAGAATGAGAAACTAATAGAAAGGTGAAAAAGTTTAAATATAAGTACAAAAATTTGGGAAATGATGAGAACAAGAAAAAGAAATAAGCATTGTATAAATTAAGAAATTAAAAATTATCAAGAAAAATATTAATATGGAAAATGAAAATTGATGATATAAAGAAAATAGAAGGATGTGGTATAATAATGTGATGGAACCATATTATTATATACATTCATGGGAAGATTTACCACAAGAAGTGATAAAAGCAATTAAAATAAGGAAAACATGGTGTACTAAGATTGTGGAGTGTTAGGATTTCCTATGGAGACTGGTAATAAGTTGCTACTGGGAAAGGGGAATATGCCATATAAAAGAAAGTTGAATGCATGTGCTTATTTTGTGAGAAGGAATCAACAAAATTGCACTTTTTTCATGTAAAAGAGTGGATAAACTCTAGAAAACGTATTAAGAAAGTTTTTTGAGATTATTAATGATGTAAATAATGTAGATATTATGATTATGTATGGATGTTATGAAAACAAAAAGAAAGAATATATAAGAAAGGTAAATAAGAATTTATTTTATGTAATATGGATTATTTGGAACAAAAGCTTAAAGAAAATTTTTGTTTAGTGGGAAATGGATTTTGGCTGATATATATTGCAAAAAAATTAGATTATGGTTGTGGAAGAAGGAGTGGGTGTCAGTTATGGAAGAACAATAATGATGGCATATATGAATGTGTAGATTTGTACCTGTAAACGTATATTTTGTAAATATATAAATAAAATGTTTTGTTCATGTGTTTATTAAAGGACCCCTTTTCTTTTTAATAAGTATTGTGAGATCTTTTACATCCACCTGAACTACCACCCACTCAAACAGATGGGGCCTTGGGTTAACATCTCATCCAAAGGATTGCACATTCAGAACTGAAGCAGCCCCCCCCCCCCAAGAGTGTGGAACCAGTACTCAAATGAGTGTTTTGTTAGAAAAAAAGATTATTTCTTGCCGTCCTCCTAGCCAGAGTAGTGGCACAAGAATGTTTATGCTTTATTTTCAAAGCTTTTTTGACATCTTGCTCAAATGGGGTGCCCCTAAGACTAAGGCATTCCCCTTACCATTTCTTCATATGCATGATCTACCTTTACCTTTATATTCTTGAGCTACCATATCTTAAGCATGTGTTGCTTTATCTCATAAAAAATATAGAGTAGGTGAGTGAGATTTCAGGGCTCCCACAAAAAGGCTTCTTTTCAGAGATCAGGCAGACTGCAGGGTATAAAGGTTCCACATTTGCATGCCCTTTTTTTCCTTCTCAACAAAGAAAAGGATTGAGTGACAGACTGAAGGTGTGTGTGTCTGTGTATGTATGTATGTATACATATAAGACGTGGTTATCTGTATAAAGTACAGATTAGAGTAAATGGATTTCAAGAAAACTACAGAGCACAATAATCACCATAAATGTAATCATACAGTATTGAATGGACTTTGAAGAAAGCTACTACCACATTTGAACTGCAAGGGGTAGCTGATAAATTTAAGGGTGATATATCTCATACCGCTCATTATGTACTTCACAGGTAGACCTACGTTTGGAATACTCATTGTTCTGGAGCATTAAAGAGTAATAGTTTTCATGTTGGTGGCAACTGTGCAGCAGATCCCCTGTACGGAGATCACACAGATGGAGGGCACTGAGATGTGAAGAAACATGAAAACACCAAGTGCATACACTTTGTAGGAAAGAAGAGAATTAAAGATGTGATTGATTCCAGCTTACATTGAAAAAGTTGATGTGTTTAGGTCTCTCTTTTCAAATAGAAATGGATAGACTGTGGCTTTTCTTTAGAAAATATCCCAGGATCAAAACTGACAATGTTCAGATACAATTGTACCTGCTATGCTGGTGATCCTGTTTTTGAAGTAGAACTGCACTGCTGAATAATTTAATAGGGAAGGAAGGACTTATGGTCTATCAATGTACAGTTTTTGTAAGGTGCTAAAAATAAGAGTAGATCTTGGAAGTAAAGTCACTGTAACAGTAAATCATGTCTACCTTCAAAGTGTTATTTTCCAGAAAGATGTTTTCCAAGTAATGTCTGTCTTCCCTGTGAGTAAACAAAGTAGGTCTCACTCAAAGCCAAGCAAGGTGCTGATAAAGGTCCAAGGCTGATTTATATATCCAAAGCCATCCCTTACTTTATTCAGTTCTTTGAGCCTGAAACCCTGCTGCAGAAGTATGCTATGGCAAGCAAATTTCAGTGTTATACTTGTAAAATATGGTTAAAAGGTAAAAAAAACACCAAGAAGATATTGTGCCTTTATGCAGAGAGGTGTAATATATATATATGTGTATATATGTATATATATATATAGAGAGAGAGAGAGACAGCTATGATAAACCCAGTATTGTTTAAATGTAGGAAAATAGAGAATAATAAAAAATATGCAATACGTATATCAGCCACAACAATGCTATGGTACATAATAGCAGTGCTGTCAGTAAGTAAAATATGTACCATGTTCAATCATAGCCTCACATCAGGCTTTGTGCCCACTGAATGACATACAGCAACAGTTATCCCACTCCACAAAGGGGGAGCCACCACTGATCCCAGGAACTATTGCCCTATTAGCCTATCGAGCCTGGTCTGCAAGGCCATGGAACATATCATCATGGAACTCATAAACAAAGACATTGGTAACTTCCAAACTCTGGATCCCACCCAGTTCAGGTTTGTGAAAGGCAGATCATGCCTCCTAAACCTGATCAACTTCTTTGAGGCAGTCACCAAAGCCGTAGATGAAGGTAAGGTGGTTCACACAGCCTATCTTGACTTCGCCAAGGCTTTCAATACCATCCCCTATTCTGGAATTATAGCTAAACTCACTAAACTAGGTATAAATCCCTACGTCACAAGATGGGTTGCCAACTGGCTCACTGACAGTACCTACACTGTCAAAGTTGCACACTCCAAATCTGACCTCAAACCAGTGACAAGTGGAGTACCACAGGGTTCAGTCCTGGGACCTCTCCCATTTGGTATCTACTTCTCTGAAATACAGGCTAACACAGAAGGCCTCTGGCTGACGAAGTTCGCAGATGACTGCAAACTAGGAACCATAGTCGAGTCCCCAAATGATGTGGAAATCGTACAGAAGGACCTTGCTGAGACAGATGCCTGGTGTCAGAGCCATGGCCTCACGCTCAATGCCAAAAAGTGCATTGTCATCCCCTTTGGTAAAACTCTGTACCCATGAGCTACTACATAGACAGCAGTCTACTTAACACCAAATGTGTGATAAGAGACCTTGGGACCCAGATGGACAGTAGTCTGTTCTTTGATAGTCACATTGACACAGTAGTCAGGAAGTCCATCTACGTGGCACACCTCATCATAAAAGGGTTCTCGTCCAGGAAAAAAGAGGTCATTGTTCCCCTCTACTCGACACTCATTAGACCCATTATAGAGTACAACGCTCCTTTTGGAATGTACCTCAGAAGATATCTGCAGCAGCTGGAAAGGCCACAGAAGTACCTCACAAAAAGGATTACTGGCCTCACACAGATTCCCTACACTGACCATCTCAAAAAACTCCAGCTATACTCCGTAGCATATCGCCTACTCCGAGGTGATCTCTGCCTAACATATAAAGCTATGTCAAACCCAGAGCTGTTGGACTTGCTACACCTAAAGAAATCCCAATCCCTCCAAGCTACAAGGTCTAGGGACGTAAACCTTGTCACCACAATAAGCAGGACATGCTGGAGGGATAGATTCCTGTCCCAGAGACTTCCCATACTCTGGAACAGGCTACCATCTATGTCAAGAAAAGTTCTTCATTAGCACTCTTCAAGAAAAATCTTAATGAGTGGATGGGAAATAGGAAATACACCTTGGGGATCACTTCTGTGTCTCTACTTGACAGTGGCACAGGAAAATAACTTTCTTGGGTGGCCTTGTTGGCTAGGCTTACATAGGCCCTCGGGCTGATAGCCTAGTACCTACCTATGAACCTATGTAGTGTATAAGCATCCAATAAAGAAGATGTACAAACAAATGACTTCCGGAAGGAAGGAATGAGGAATACTTTATCTTGTCCAGTTGTACTGTCTTCACTGGAAAGGATCATTGTAACAATATATGATGACATCTGACATCGGTGCCATGGCAGAGAGGAATAAAGCCCTGACTATGCTTTAGGTGACCCAAGATTAATTTGCAGTTCTGGCATCTAAGGTGCTGACAGGGAAGGGGGATTGTGACCATCCTGCAGAGAGGGTGTGCACTTAATCCTAGTGGTTGATCCCTGGTGGAGGCTGAGGATAAATGGGGTGAGGGCGTTGTTATATATGGGAATAGGCAGGGGTATTGGCTGAGTCACCATGTAGGCAGGAAGATATGTCAGCATATCCTCGTATGTCCATCCCAGACATTCAGCGAGTGCATATGGTATGAAGGTGAAGGAGGACATAATGGAAAAAATATTCTTGTGCAGCAGAATGATTCGGCACCTGAGTCTTTAATCTCCTCATGCACCCCAGTGATTTTGTCTACATAGAGTCTGGAAGAGGGTAATAAGGGTCCCATTAGATTCTGTGAACAAAGAAAGGAGTTGGCAGGAGCCAAGAATCACCTTTGAGGATCCAAAAGATTCAAAAACAATAAATCATGGCATCTGGGCAGATTCATAAGGAATAATAAATTAAAATTACCAGATATGTGCAAGCAGTCAGTAGTAATATATGAATCTCTTCTAGGTGTGTGTCCGATTTTGTAAGTGTATACATACATATACATATGTACATATACACACACGTATGTATTGGATGTAGATATTGAATTGTCACTGTGGTATTACATTGACATTCTGTGTAGTGAGCTCTTCTAAAACTCATCCATCAAATGGAACAAAAAAACACAAAAAATAGCTGTTTTTGCAGGGGAGGGCCCCTGTGCCTCACACCTCTGTATCTCTGACTAACTCCAAGATTGTACGAGGACAAGTAGAAATTTCCTTGCCTCACTGTTGTGCATTCTAGCTTTAACACCATACTGCATTCTGATGTAATGAATGGCAGTACAATGCTGCTCAACAATCAGAACTACTTCCTCATATACATATGCATGTATGTGTGTGTGTGTGTGTGTGTGTGTGTGTGTGTGTGTGTGTGTGTGTGTGTGTGCACACACACACACAAATATATATATATATATATATATATATATATATATATATATATATATATATATATATATATATATATACACACACACACACACACACATACATATGTGTGTGTGTATATTTATACAAAACAGCAAATAAAGAGGGCACACAAAAGAACCTCATAGGGGAAAACATCAAAAAGACCATGAACAACTAGAGACTTCACAGGCATGACTTGTTTACACATACACACACACACACACACACACGTGTGTGTGTTATTTATATTGTGCTATTTTAAGCAATGACTATGACTGGTTTCTTCCAATGTAAGTGATTTTTTTTTTATTTACAGCTCATAAATCAGACTTTACTTGCACCAGGAAAATAAGCAGTGAACAAATGTTACCATAAACCAAACTTGAAATAAAATAAAAGTTCAGTCTACTCTGCTATATTTGCAGCAGTAATTCAACATAGGTGTAAAAGATTATTTTTACAGTGGACAGTCTATCAAAACTTCACCATGTACACACACCCATAAGGTCAAAGTCTTTACAAAATGCACTTTCTTGCCCAAACTACACAACCTGCAAGAGCAGGTTCAGAAAAACAAGACTGGATTCAGAAATGTACTACAATGTGACGCATCTTGGTGCCTTTTTGGTATTCAGCAAGCACCCTTACACAGGGCTGCACGATCCTCCAACATGAAAATATAGCTGGCCATATGCTAATTAGCCATGAGGTCTCTTTCCAAGTAGCACCCAGGAAGGCATCTACAAGGCCAAGCAATTCAAGAAAGTGTTTGGTCATTTAGATCTGCATAGCCATCCCCAGCATGTGGCAGTACTAAACACAGCCAAAAGGCAGTCTTAAACCACTGAATACAAATGTGTTGGGGGAACTACTAGACCACAGGGGTTAATTTTAAACTGCCTTAATGGCACTGACATCAAAATGAGGAAGGAGGTGGGGGATACACTAGACACCAAGGAATCATTTCCAAAGTGCTATTCTCGCACCAGTGCTACTACCAGCAATAGGGGTGGGGTAACCAGTAGACCACCAGGGATAAAGTAAAGTGCTATAACAGCACATAAATCATAAGGGTAATTGGACATGTGGATCCATTGAACACCATAGATTATTGTATAAAGTGCTGAACTGGCACCAATGTTATTATGGGGAGTGTGGGGTGAGGGGGATATACACTCTGCAGTTCTGTACTGACACCAGCATTACTAAGGGGACTGGGGGAAGTAGGGCAAAGTCAGAGAGGATACACTAGACACCAGGGGCTAATATGTACATGCCATAATGGAAGTTAAGTTTTATGAAGTGGTAGTAACCATGGGAGGTTAGAGACAGCTGTGTATGCGTGGTTTTTGTGTGTGTGTTTGTGCTTAGCATAATACTGCTTAATTCAACACTTACTAGGGTTGCCACCTATCTGTTTTTTCCCCAGACTATCCAGAAATCAAACTGAGTGTCTGGTAGTCTGGAAAACACTGTCCAAACTCATGTATTCTGTTTCAAAAAAAGAAACAGACTACTGGAGTTTGTTAAATCAGTGGATTACTATGCTTTTTACAGAAAAGCATAGTAAATCAGCAGAAAAAGGCATCATGAATGGAAAAAAAGAGGGCATTCCCCATCGGCTGCCATACTAATGATGTCACAAATGGGCAGAAGTGAGAGGGAAAGGGGCAGAAATGGGTGGGGTTATGGATGGTGCAAGGGATGTGGCTTTGGTCCAGTTTTAGTCACAATGAAAGTTGGCGACCCTAACACTTTCATCCAGTAACATCCACCAGCTTTCTTCAAAATGAATAAAACAATTAGAAACAAAAAAAAAAGAAAAAAAACAAGCATTAGAACCCTTCCTTATAAAGATAACATGCATCACTGGATCAAATCACATGGGCTAACATAATCACATGACCATTGGAAACATTACTTATAAAGCTAAACTTCATCACTTGCTTGATTAATCACATGATGCATTCACATTGACAAGTCACATGATCTAACAAAATCACAAGTAAATAAAAACATAGTTGAAATATTACAACATAAACAGACTGAAAATATATTTCTATAATGTCATAAAGAATATTATTAAAATATATTGTTAAAATATATTTGATGCCAATTTTTTCATTACTTTCAAATTTTTCTCAGCTGTTTTGTCAATAGCTTCTTTCCTTTGAAAACATATTTGATATTAATGTATTCATTTAAGCCAGGTTTTATTTGCTCCTTACCTGAGCTGCAACTCTAGTTTCCAGGAGACTTTTATAATCCTCTCCTCTAATGTCAAATGGTAGATTTTCTAAAATAAAAATAAAACATTTTTAAAACTATTGCATATTTGGGAATGTTTAAAAAGTGTAGTATTACTGTCACCATTTTAATATAAATATTGTAAAAAAAATATTCTAAAAGTATATATTGGGTTCATCTAAAATGGAGCAGGGATAAAAGTACAAGGTCTGTGGGATACCAATGACAAACTCAAGTACATAAATATAAAGGGATATTTGCCCTGATCAAAGCACTCAGTTTTCTAAATCATCTTTTGTCCCTGGGACCTCTTCAGGTTGTTGCAGACAATACCACATCCATGTGGTACATCAGCGGGGGGTGGGGGGGCAGGACATACCCCCTTTGGAGACTAGCTGTATTAGCTTGAGATTTAGCTTTACAACACAGTGTCACTCTGTAGGTATTCTACATTCCATCAGAGAAAAACTGTGTAGTACACAGTCTGAGCAGGACAAGCACAGGGTCTCATGAATGGAAACTTGACCAGGAGGTCTCCCAAGATTTGATCTATCTGTGGGGAGTTCCTCAAGTAGACCTATTTGCCTCCTTTCTAAATCAGCTGGCAAGATTCTGCTCCAGGATTCCATGTAAAAAGGATTGTAAGGCAGATGAATTTTCTTTTTCTTAGACAAGAATGCTCCTTCATGCTTTTCCACTAATATCCAGGGTACTTCTGAAAATTCAGGAGGAATTCCTCAAGATCATTGTGGTGATACCATTCTAACCCATGCAGCACTGTTTTCCCTTCCTTTAGAAATTGCCAGGGGCAGTTACTACAAGGTTCTTCAGTTGACTGCCTGGATGATAGGGTATTAATTCCCCTTAGACACCTTTTTACTGAGGACATGTAACAGGTGCTAACGGAGGCAAAAAAGCCTGCTACTAGAAAATCATACATTCACAAATGGAAAAGATTTTCTAGTTGGTGCCAACAACATAACCAGTACCCATTTAGGGCTAGTTGTTCTCTGGCTTTATATTTGTGAGGGGGTACTGTCCTATGGCTTTTCCTACTCCTTTATCAAGGTTCATGTATTGTCCATTTCAGCATTTCTGCCAATGGATCCTCTTCTTTCAATACTTTCTCATGTTAAAATGTTTTTTAAATGGGTTTTGTGTAAGACCTCCAAAAAAATCTGGTAGCTCCTCCTTGGGATTTTAATTTTGTGTTCGAGAAGCTAATACTTGCTCCATTTGAACCAGCTAACCTGGCTGACTTTGAGGTTCTTAACAGTGAAAACAGTTTTACTGATTTCTCTGACACCTGCAAGAAGGGTGCCTGAGATGCAAGCTCTTATGGAGAGTCAACCTTTTCTCAATCTTCACAGAGACAGGGTATTTTCAAACTTAATCCTTCTTTCATACTTAAAGTAGTATCTTTGTTTACTGTAAGTCAAACTATCTCCTCTCTGTTTTCCTTCCTGAACCTAAAAGTGAGGGAAAAAGATATTCCATATCATGGATATCGACGGACAACTGAGATACTATCTTGACACACCTAAATCTATCAGATTTTTGGATCAGTTCATTTCTTGTGAAGGCAAGAAGAAGGGACAACCTGTGTCAAAACAAACTATTTCCAAATGGTTGTCTAAGGCTATTATCTTTTGTCATACTCACCACAACAAAACTATTCCAGGCAAGGTAAAGACCCACCTTACTAGACCCTTGAATTCATCAATGGCTTTTTGGAGAGGTTTAGATTCTGAAAGTATTGTAGAAGCAGCAACTTGGTCCTCTGTATATACGTTTACAAGGCATTACAAATGTGATTCCTTCTGTAGGTCCAGATTAGGCTTTGCTAATACCATTTTCCAGGTGTTCCTGGACCCTTATCCTTTCACCTCACAAATGTAATAAGCTAGGATAATCTACCCATCTAGGTAAGGCTACTGCAGTAGTGATCAATCTGATGAACATAGTACAGTTGTGTAAGTAAACTTACTCTTAACTGTAGAGGTTTGAATGATCACTGTTTCAGTAGCTGTTCCCTTCCTCCATCCCCCTTGTTTTTTTGATGTGCTGTTTTTTTTTTTTCCATGGTGTAGACATTTATTTTTTTGTTTTTCCTAGCATTGTCCTTTAAGTGCTCGGCCTCAGTTTCTGTGTTGGTATGAAAACTCTGAAGGACTTGGTGCCCAAAACTGCCTTTTTGGTCAACTCAGCTCAAGCTGATGGTTTGAGTGTGTGAAAGGTGCACTTAAGCTGTTGACGTTGTCCAGCTATTACATGCTTGGCAGGATATAACCCATATAACTAAGGCTGCTGCAGCAGTGATCATTTGAACATATACTGTTATGGTAAGTTTACTTACTCAGCTGTACTTTATAGGCCAAAAATCCATCTTCCTGCATGGTCATCATCTGTTGTTCCTGCCTTCACTTACTTGGAGACCAGAACGGCAGGAAGATGGGTGTAGTGAACAAATCGATGAGGGAAGGAGCTAAAAATCTGTCAAAAAGAGTGCAGAACAAATGGGGGAGGGAGACCCTGAAATCATTCTGACAAGGAACACAGAAACCACCATATAACTGCTTCCTCTGCTTTGCATTAAATTGTATACCAACAGAAAATAAAAGATCCAACAGAGTAAAAGTAAAAACAGCTTTGAAGAACATGTTCATGGCTTGAAAACTTCTTAATATTTTGTCTTGGGTCTTATGGGGTTTGCTTTTATGCAGCAATTATGCAACCATCTAGTGGCCCTCCCACAAAGGTTACGAATGACTCAGAAGACAGAGTATATTATGAACAGCCATCTTACTGACATCCTCCACAATCTGTTCAAGCAAAGCCTGTCATCTGGCTTTGTGCCTGAGGTATGGCAAACCATGGTGGTCATTCCCCTTTACAAGGGAGGACCTACCACTGATCCTGATAACTATAGACTTATAAACAATGTGAGTAAGACAAAATAACACATCATTGTGGACCTCATAAACATGGAAACTGGCAGCCTAAAGTCCCTTCATGCAAATCAGTTTGGATTTGTGAAGGGTATATCCTGCCTTCTTAACCTGGCCAACTTCTTTGAAAAAGACACAGAGGCATTAGTGAGTTATCCTTTGACCACTGGATATACAGTGAACTCTCAGTTAACCGGCACCAGTGGGGATTGGTAGATGCCAGATAACTGTAGATGTTAAGTTGTCTATCTCGGCTTTGTTCTTGCTGTTTGGGGTTCGGAGCCGATCCCCGGCCCCGACTCGGCCATCTTCTATAGTTCGAGAGCTGTTTACTGGCTCAAGGCTACCCCTTATCCCAGAATGCCCAGCGTCAGCTACCCAGATCTTGTTTGCCGCTTCAGCTGCGAGGTTGCATCCTTACTGGCTCAGGCTTGTATAATCTTTTTTGATAATTATATATTGTTACTTTTTTCTTGAAAGTTTGTCAAGTAATTGTCTTTTAGTATATAGATAATATTCCTTTATACCTTTTTTGCATTTTTAGCTTTGTTGGCCGTCGCTGCATAACTCTTAGGCCTTCTGTTCCATTGAACTCGTTTAAATTAGAGAGTCCCCCCCCCCTCCCCACAGGATAGCCGTTTAAGTTAGAGGCTTTCCTTCTATTCTTTAACTGTAAAAAAAAAAAAAAAAAACTCTATTTGTTCTTATTTTTTATGGTATAGTTATATTATTTGTTGTGTGTTGTTGTTACTATAATGTCTAAAGATACTAAGGTATCTGGCTTCAAAAAGTGTGACTCATGCTGTCAGAAAATGTCTCTGACAGATGGGCACACTAGTTTTGTTTATTGTTTGGGCGCTGATCACCTGCAGGACTCCTGCTTTATATGTCTTGTTTTTAGTCCAAGGGTCCTGCAGGAGCACAAAAACAAATTAATCCTTCGGGGATTATTGAAGCCTCAGGATTCTCCAGCTAAAAGTTCTCAGCCAGTGAAATCCCTTAAGGCTGTCAAGCCGTCGGCTCCACCTTTGGAGCCAACTCCTTTACCTGACCAACCAAGTATGTCGGTACCGGCTGGCACCGACAAGACAACTCCTCCGTTGGCTCCATCTGTTATTTCGGAGCCGTCTCGGAGCCATAAGAGATTGAGGTTGCCATCCTTGGAGTCCATCCACTTGGCACCACAGTCACCTTTATTACAGAGTGAATGTAGCCATCATTCTTCCCACTCCTCTCGATCTTCTAGATTATCGAATCATGATGTGGAGAGAGTAGTAAGTAGGTTGCTTAAGTCACAGGCACTGGCAAAAATTCTGTCCAGCCCACTTCAACAGGTATTGGCTCCAACCGCCTCTGTTTCTATTCCTACTCCAACTACTTTTAGCTCGGAGCCGGAGACAATGGACCTGCAGGCAGTAGAACCGTCGGCTCCATTCATCATTTCTCCTTCTGTTCTGACGTCAGCTCCGATTACCTCAATTGTACCTTCTATCGAGCGATCTGGGCGCCGAGGCTCTCTCGTCGGCTTCAAGGGGGGAGTGGCATCGGACCCTTGTCTGACCCTGTTCTCCCCCTCGGAGCTTCGGTGTAGGTGAGCTCGGCTCCAACATCGGCCTCGGAGCCGTCACCCTCGATGTGGAGAAAGACTCCTGTTTCTTCGGAGCCAGAACTTTCTCTGCCTAGAGGTCAGGACACCTTCGAGGTCATGCGGAGTGTGCTGTCCCCCGAGACATCTCTACTGCCAGCTCCATCGGCTCCTCCCCCGAGGTGTCTGTGCCAACCTCTACGCCTCCTCCAGACCCCAAGCATAGGGAACCTGTGCCCCAGGACACCCCATTGGGTGATCCCTCTTCTTCCAAAGCCTCCCGTGATCACTAGGAAGAGCCTCCCAGGAAGAAGAAGTGCAAGAGGAAGCACATAGACTCCCCTGAGTCTGTCACTTCATATACAGACATGGATGAATCGGAAGGGTCCCCAAGGTCTCCCTCTGAAGATGTTTCCTTTTCGGACATCCTTGAAATGCTTAGGTAGAGGAGGGACTGGACTTCCCTAGCCCCTACCCAGGACGAGTCTGTATACCTGGATGCATTCGCTTCTTGACCTTCCACCTCCTGGGTATCACCTCCTTTCGATCCACTCATGTCTGTAGTGGCTCAAAAGGCTTGGTCAGCTCCAGATTCTGTGGAACCTACTCCGAGGAGACCATATAAATTCATCACAGCCCCCCAGGACAAGCAATTCCTTTCAAAAGGTGTGCCCCTTGATGCCATGGTGGTAACAGCAGCCACTAATAAAGAGTTAGCAGAGACCTCTTCTTGTGGTCATCTTCTGAACAAAGAGTCTCGGATGATGGACAGATATGGGAAGCAAATGTTTGCTTCAGCGACCTTTTCTATGAGGTCACTGAATTATCTATGCCATTTTACACGTCTTCAAAGGGATCTCCTGAAAGAACTTGGAGGTACCCTTCAAGATCCTACAGCTGAGGGAGCACCAGCCAAAGTAGCTTCTCAGCTTGCGACTCTTAATTCCATAGTTAACTCCTCCATGAGGCTGATTTCCTATGCAGCTGATGGAGTGAGCAGAGCCACAGGTACAGGTGTGGCTCTCAGGAGACATGCTTGGCTGCAGCTGTGTCAGTTTGCGGAACCCTTTCGAGCGTCCTTCACCAATACTTCCTTTGATAGCTCTTTTCTCTTTGGGCCTCAGGTGAAAGACGCTTTGACCAGGTGTGAACATGAAGGCAAGACTCTCTCTGTTGTGGGAGTCTGTTTTTCCACTCCTTCCAGACCTTATCCCAAAGGTCTGAAAAGTGGGAAGATGTGGTACCGAAAATCCCAGGGACCCTTGCCTGACACACGTGTTGATTTTTCCCTCAGAGGCAGAGGGGGAAACAACAATAACAGACGCCGCCCTCGTGGCAGGGGGGGGGGGGCGCAAAACCATGGTGGCGGAGAAACTTTCTCTGCCAAACCCTTCCAGCATCCCTGAAGGGTTGACTGACTGCTCACCTCTGGAGGCAGTCGGGGGAAGATTTTCACTCTACCCAAAAGCCTGGCAAAATATAACAAGAGACAGATGGGTACTATCCACCATATCCGGAGGTTACAAAATTCCCTTCCATCAATCCCCCATAGAATCAAAAAAGCCCATCCCAGATGTCCCACCCAATCTAAGGGATCAAGCAGTCACAAAAGTTTCAAGACTGCTAGAAAAAAGAGCCATTCAAGAAGTCCCCGCAGACCAACTAAGATCCGGAACTTACTCAAGATTCCTTTTAGTACCAAAAATTACAGGGGACTGGAGACCAATACTGGATCTCAGCTGATTGAACAAATCTGTACAAAAAGAAAAGTTCCGGATGGTGACACTGCAGTCCATTTTCCCTTTTCTGGGTCAGGACAATTGGATGTGCTCCATAGATCTTCAGGACGTGTACTACCATATCAAGATGGACAAATGCTCCAGGAGATTTCTTCGCTTCCGTGTAGGGACCAGTCATTACCAGTTCAGAGTTCTGCCCTTTGGTCTTACCTCAGCCCCCAGGGTGTTCACCAAGTGTATGGCAGTAGTCACGGCTCACCTGAGGCATCAGGGATTCCAGGTGATTCCCTATCTAGACGACTGGCTCCTGACTGCTACCACCAGGTGTCAACTCTTAGAGGCACAGGATTATACAATCACATCATGCACTCAACTAGGCATTTCAGTAAATTTTGAAAAATCTGCCTTGTTGCCCTGTCAGTCTATCACATACATGGTAGCAGAATTAAACACAAAAGAAATGTTTGCAAGATTATCACAGGAAAGAGTTTCCACTATTTGTCAACAAGTGTTAATTCTAATGCAGAGCAAAAGGGTTCATGTCAGACATGTCCTGCAAGCCCTAGGCTCCATGGCAGCTGCAGTTCTTCTTGTCCCATTAGCTCGTTTCCACATGAGAATCCTTCAGTGGCTTCTTTTCACGCAGTGGTCTTTCCAGGAACTACCCATGTCTCACATGTTTCTGATCACAGAAACATGCAAAAGGCACCTTTCTTGGTGGATGGTCTCCCCACTAGTAATTCAGGGCAGACCCTTCATACAGCCCTCTCCAATAGCCACAGTGACCACGGATGCCACCCTGATAGGGTGGGGGGGGGGCATTATCTAGGCAGGACAGTTTAAGGCACTTGGCAACCTCACGAGTACCATCTGCATATCAATGTCCTAGAAATGAGAGCGGTTCTCCGAGCGTTGCAAGCCCTTCAAGACTCTCTTCCTTCAGGGACCATTGCAATCCAAACGGACAACATGTCAGTGGTGTGGTACATCAACAAACAGGGCGGGACCAGGTCTTACCCCCTTTGTCGAGCAGCACTCAGACTGTGGCAATGGGCGATTTCCTCCCATTTTCTGATAGCAACGCACATCCCTGGGAAATCCAACGTTATAGCGGACAGTCTCAGCAGAGCTATCCTCATGCCTCACGAGTGGTCTCTAAATCAGTAAGTTGCGGATCTTATCTTCTGCAAATGGGGAAAGCCTTGCTGCGACCTATTTGCCACTCCTCTCAGCAACAAATGCAGCAGCTACTTCTCCCTACTTCCTCTTCCAGGTCATATACCCAGAGATGCTCTAGTCCACGATTGGCCTCAGGGACTTCTTTACACTTTTCGCCTAATTCCAGGACTCATACAGAAAGCAAAACCGTTGGGTTGCAAAATGATCCTCATTGCCCCATATTGGCCTCGTCAAATATGGTTCCTGTTCCTACACCTCCTCCTTCTGGATCAACCGTGGATTCTGGACTCGTTTCCAGATCTGCTGATTCCCCAATCAGGCAGGTTGCACCAGTCCCTTCAAACTCTCCAGCTCACAGCTTGGTTACTCCGCTTCCAACCTTAGACAGGCTTTCCAATATTTCCCCAGCAGTCCCTGATATTATTATTTCCTCACATAGGTCTACTACGAGGAAAACATATGCTAGTAAATGGAGACGGTTTTCTTACTGGGCAGAATATAGAAATTTGGATCCTTTCTCAGCCCCAAGCCATGGTAGGTACATAACTTATTTTTTCCGGTTGCTTGAGAGTTACTATTAAAAATAGGCCTGACTAATACTGTACCTTATACTGTTTGTACTATTTGTTTGGTTTGACTTGTTCTCAGGTTGGGGAGAGAGGGAATTTATCCTTATCTTCCTTTTTAAAACTCTAAAAATGTAAGGTATGATTCTGTGGGGGGGGGGGGGGACAGAAAGTGCAACACATGAAAATTATACTGTATTTCTTTGATTTTTTTTTCTGGTTGCTTGAAAGTTGTGGTTGCTTGAGTTCCGGTTAACTGAGAGTTTACTGTAATAAAGTTGTTATGAAATCCCTATTTAGCCCAACTGTTTTCTAAGGGTATTTCATCTATGTCCAAAGATGTTATCATACCTTTTTACTCCTACCTTATTAGGCCTATAATTGAATATAGTTCTACCTTTGGCAGGTCCCTGTCTAAACATATGATCCATCTTGAAAGACCTCAGTGTTTCCTCACCAAGAAAATCAATTGCCTGAGTTCCTATGCAGAATGTTGTGTAGTTCTACCTCCCTTTTCTGTCTTGTACACACTTCATAGGGGTGATCTCCACCTGATCTGCAAAGCCACAACTACCTTGTTCTGAGCAACCCATTCATATTTGTAAAACCATCAATGTCTTGAACACCTGTACTAAAGACCTTAATCTTCATTGTAACATAAACTGAACCTGCTGGCATAACAAACAGCTCACTGAAAGGATTCTCCTCTGGAACAGACTCTTCCTTCATGTTAAACAAAGTACTTATCTCCCCCTCTTCAAATGCAATCTGGATGAACAGATGGATAACCATAAATACTTCCCCAGTCTTCTCCAGTAAAACCTCGTGGACAGGTGTGGGAACTGCAGTAAATTGGCTACAAATGATCTGCCCAGTTAACTACCTAGTGAATCTATAATAAGCTGCAAAGGAAAGGATACCAGAAATTCAGCATAAAATATGAACTTGCTAATTAAATATGAACTTGCTAATACCCCCATGTTCTGAGGGCCTAGCTGTTCTGTGATGCATTTCCTGCCTTATTTTTCAAAGGTAATTACTTATTAACTGTTTTTCTTCTGCTATCCATAAAAGTGTGCACCCAGTACTATGGATGTCCAGAGGTAAAATCAGTGACATTTGTTGACACACTCATAAACTTACCAATATTGCCCCTGACAAGCCAGAGATGTCATAGGACACACACACACACACACACACACACACACACACACACACACACACACACACACACACACACACACACACCTCATGCTTATCTACAGATAAATTGGAAGGCTGCTAGTTCACTTATGGATGGCATGTCTTTGGGATGTTGGTAGAAATCATAGCACCTGGTTAAAACCCAAACAAGTCAGGGAGGGCACTCAGACACCACATACATCCTTCCCAGGCAACTAAAGATAGCCTTCCACCCACATACAAGCATAAACTATAACAGTAATCACATTACACTGATTTCAGCAAATGCATTGTATGTGATACTGCTACTGTCTTTCCAGATTGGTAATTGTTTAATAGTGGTCAAGACAACAGCAAAGCTAAATCACTTACTTTCACCAATAGATATCTTCTATACCCATTAATTACAGTCACTTTACTGACTGTGTGCACCTCAGATGCATGTGAGAAAAATGACTGCATTAAAGTATTTACATTATTTACTTTAAATATAAATATATACTTTATTTACACAAATGCATACCAGTCTTGCAAAAACAGATTAGTGATTATTTATGTATTGCTTTTGTTGACTGAGGTAGTCCAGCTGGGCTGTGGTAGCCCTTTTCAGTAGAGATCTGTAGAGAAAAGCTCCAGTAACAAAACAGGCAACCTTATACACAACAGAAAAATGTAAAGCTTAAAGTTACAATATGGACATATAATAACTGAAAGGCTGATATTCTAGAAAAATCTGCAATCAATAAAATATAGAATTTTTGTATATTAATACAAGACAATTTGGCATATACAGTAAGGTTTAAAATACATTTATGGGTAGAAGAAATGAGAGAGATGAGGTTGAAGAAGTATGTATAAAACAGATGAGGTGATAAGAGTAGAAAGCAGAGAGTAGCTGAGGAAAGGTGAATAGTGTGTATATTTAATTGTTGTGAAGTTGAGGTAGATGTAGAAGGTAGTTGGAAATTTGCAGGAGGAAAAAACGTATCAGGTGGGAAGTAGAGACAATATAACTGGCTAAAGTCAAAGGGATGGAAGACAGTAGGAAACTTACATTGAGAAGTTTGCTTTGTTGAGGCAAATGAAGGTGTATAAGGGCCAGGGTAGTCTAGTGTAGTTTGAGGATATTCAAAAACAAAGACAATTATTTTTGAAGCATTGTTTTAGCAAGTTTTTGAATTTGGAAAGCTTGGTTTGTTGACTGATTGAGGTAGGAATATAATTCCAGATTTTGGAGACATAATTTAAGTACAAGGACAGACCAGCAGAATTACAAGTATTAATTATGTTTAATAGGAACTTGTCTATGGAGTGCAGTGATTGTATATGGGTGTACGGTTCCACTCAGGCTTGGAGTGCAGGAAACTTTTGGGGTTTGTAGATTATATTATAAACAGCTGCAAAATGGGTGATGGAGATAGTGGGGAAGATCTAGCTAGCCTGTTTTAATACTAGGCAGTGGGGGGTTAGCAGATTAGTTAATGGCAAATTTAGTGATTTTTGTTACAGCATTGTTCAATATTTGTTAGTAGAAATTGCTGAAGGTTGGTTTAGGTGTGGACAATGTATAGTACTGAAGGTAGGAGACATGCAGAAGATAGTTTTTGGCATTGTTATTTAAGAATTCTTTGGTATGATATAGAAATTAAAATTTTCTGTGGATTTTCTTGATAGCTCATTGCATTTGAATGTCACACTTTAGGTGATTATCTATAATGATGTCACCAATTCACACAAAGTTTTCTCCAAGGACAGAGTGATGCATGGAAACAACCAACAATCTTCATCTCTATAATCCAGCAAACACTGTCAAGACCACATCATGTAAACAATAGTCTATTAAACCACAAACATGGAGGTAAAAAGACTTGCAGTATACTGGTTTTGGTATGCAACCACCTTCTTTACTACATCCAAATAAAACAATCATATGATAGATATAAGTAATCCCTAGAACAGCATGATTTTAAATTTTAAAGTGATAACAACACATTAAGAGATAAAAACAGCTGACAATGTTAACAATCACTTAGTCCTGGGCTAAATAAAGCACCAAGTATTATAATCCAAAATTCCTGTCTATTAGAAATTATTTTTTGCAAATCCGAATGGGTAAACTTAAGGGGTTTAATCCTGTCAATACCTGTAAAATGAAAAATGGGCATTGGATGTCCAATAACATTTTACAGTGCTGAGGTATTCAAATATTCTTAAACTCAACTGCCTGGAGGTCTTGCCTACATAAAAAACTGAAGTTACATATTACTAAATATATGACCATTCATTATTACAAGTAATAACATATCTAGTGTCAAAAACATTTGCGGTATTGGCTGAAGAAAATTTATGACATCTCAACATATGTTTACATGCTGTATGAGATTCACATGGGGAAACTACCCCTAAGAATATCACCAAATACAGACTTCTGATTAAATGGGAGAACTTACATCTATTTTTAATAATCTGAAAAAAATGTCCCATATTTTTCCCCTGATATAAACAAAGTGACATTTATGTGGAATTAGTGCAGAAATATCATTATCAGCAAGTGGTAACCCCCAATATTTATCTACTAGATCCTAAAAAGAAATAACATTGGATCAATAAGTGGTTATAAACTTCAAATCAGATTGTTTGTCAGAGGATTTGTGTACATTACTCAGTAATTCATTTATATCCTTCAGATGACACTTGCATTTAATTTCCAATTCTTAATTAGGTGTATAACCCCTATTCAACAAGTGTTGTGTCATTTCATAAGAACAACTGAAATCATCAGCTTCTACTGAACAAATACAATTAGCTCTATAGAACTGAGATAGGGATATATTTTCACATATGTGTTTAAGTTGATTGCTGGTTGGCATCATATAAGAATCCTAATGGAATAGTTTATGATATAACGTAGTGACGATACCCCCCCCCCAGTCACTATCTTTAGTAATTGCCACATCCAGAAATGGTATTGAATACCCCACTTATTTCCATTTAAGTAAATGACAAATTCCTGCAGTTCTCCTATATCATCCTTCCAAATTAGTGAGACATCATCCAAAAAAGCATCACCACACATCCATAGAATGTAGATGCAAATTATGGTTATCATTGTAAATTAGCATCTCCTCTAAATAGCCCATAAAGAAATCAACATATATTGGAGCAAATGAAGCTCCCATGACAGTCCTGTTAAACTGACAATAACATGCATCTTGAAAATAAAACACATTCTTGGTAAGAACTAATTTGAGTGTGTGTGTGTATGTGTATATATACATACATATATATATATATATATATATATATATATATATATATATATATATATATATATATATATATATATATATAAACCCTGGCAAATATATCTTGAGATCTGTCTAACCAATATTGTAATGCCTTGTAGTCCAGTCCAATGTGGTATATTTGTATTATAATGATTTTACATCTAATGTGCATAAATATCACTGTTTTTCTATATAAATATTTGATAACAATTGAAGAAAATTAGTGGTATCCTGCAATCTACATCTCACCAAACTTAACAATGGCTGTAAGTATAAAGTGAGAAAAGCAAATAATGATTAAAGAACCACATCCTGACACTATAGGCCTACCCCCCAGGATCAACAGAATGTTTGTGAATCTTGGATAGTACTTAAAAATAATGAGGCTTAGGATCCACTGCTGACTATTGCTTAGTTGTATGTTTAATAAAAATGCTTTCCCCAACAGCTGAATGTTAAAATTTGTCAATTTCAGATTTAAAATTCGGTGTAAGATCAAAAATCATCCTTTGATAGAAAGACCACGCTGTAACTGTTTCTCAGCCTCCTGTATATATTTAATCATATCACTACTACTACCACTCTACCTTTATCTGCATTATTAATCACTATGTCCTTATTTGCGAACAACTTGTGCAGCAATTTTCTACCTGACTGTGTTAAATTATCACCTCTTCAAGCCTTAAAACTGGGATAAGTAAAATGTAGTCACTTAAGTACAGGTACCTCAAAAGCTGAGGCAGATGATTTCAAAGGGGGGCTGAAGTGGTAAGGCTGAAACTTAAAACCTTCATAAAGCTCACATCTGTGATCATAAAAATAACATTTTAAAATAAATTTACGTCCAAAAGCTTTAACATCCAAACTCATCTGAACTTCTGAAACTTTTGCTGATGGTACAAAATTGAACTGGTTATTGAGTAAAGTTCATCATCACGTGTTAATAAAAAAGAAAAAAATATTATGAACCAATGATCCATTTATTTGTTCATTTGTTGAAATAGCTGCATTAAATCTCCTGGATCTGTGGTGATTTCAGCCCCCCTCTACATGCATAGGTTCATAGTTTCATATGTGTTTAATAGGCTTTTTAAGCCTAGCCATGCACCTGAATCTCTGTCAAGTTCTGGTGCCCTTGATAAGTGTAAGCAGGGGCTTGGGAGATGAAACATTTTCAAGCAGGGCCTTGGGAGATGAACCATTAACAAGATGCCTGTGTCCATTAGAGATATAGGTGCTAAACCAGGGATGAATTTCCTGTTCCCCATCCACTTGTCCAAGTTACACTTGCATTGGATTAGGGAAGAACTCTGCTGCAAATGCCTTTTCCAGAGAAGGGGCAGTCTCTGGGATACATAATTGTCTTTCCTGCAGGTCATATTTAAATCACAGGAAAGGTTTAGGGGTTTAGAATGGGTAATTCTGGTGCTGTTTGATTTGCAGATATGCGAGAGGTCTATCAGAGTGGGGTTTGACAATGCTTGTATGCCAGGCATAGATTTCCTCTCGACAGTCTGTAGAAGTCTGAATACAGGGATAGGGCCTTGTGGTGGTCTTCATGGGTCATGTTACTTATGCCTTGTATTCTTTTAGTGAAGAACCTCTGTGGACATTCCAGTTGTTCGATATGCCAGGTTAAGAACATACAAAAGGGGACATTATACTCAATGGTAGATCTGATGAATGCCAAATACAGTGGAGCAATGACCTCCTTGGATCTAGATACCATACCTTTGTTTATAAGTTGCACAACATAGAATTATTTTTCTCACCACTGTAGACACATGATGATCAAAGGCTAGATTACTGTCTATGTGTGTGTCCCCAGGTACATGACTACTGGATCAACTCTTAGGGGGTGTGCTATTGATATGATAGCTACCAGGGGTTGATGCCTCCCCAAAGGAAACTATTATGCATTTCTTGGCATTTAGATTTAATCCACAACTCAGACACTAGTTGTTTGTCTGTGTCAGTCCTTCCTGGAGAACTTTTATATTGGTAGGAGATTCATTGATAGCTCCTAATTTGCAATCACCATCAAATTTAGTCAGCCAGAGGCCACTGACATTGGCCTTTACTTCAGAGAAGTAAATGCCAAAAAGAAGCAGCCCCAGGACTAATCTCTGAAGGACTCTGCTTGTGACTGGCCTCTTTGTACAGGTGGAATCCCCAGTTCTAACTTCATGGGTCTTATCTGTGAGTCAGATGGCTATTTTGGGAGACATAAGGGTTTGTATCTAACCACTTGAGTTTAATGCCCAAGTGAGATATTGTGTCAGATGCCTTGGGCAGGTCAAGGTAGGCAGTATAAACTATTCTGCCTTCATCCATTGCACTGGTGACCTTCTCAAAGAAGTCCAGTAGGTTGAGTAGGCATGACCTGCCCTTAATGAAACCAAATTGGGTTGGGTCCAGTGCCTAGAGGTTTCCAATGTCATTATTTTTTAAACACCTTTATTGGATTATCCCTTATGACATACGCAGATTTACGTTTATATAAAAGTAATCAAACTGTATTAACAAGTTAAAATTAACAAACATTATACTTCACGTATATTGCTATATATCATATAACCTAAGCAATATTACATAAATTATTCAATTCCTGCCCCTTTTGTAAACAAGAAACATCCTTATTAAACCATCACTTACAACATAAGCAATCATACATTTATGTAAATGAAAACAAACCACACCGGCACAATCCTAGTTGCAATCATTTTGCATCACAAACCATACTGACACACTCATCGTTGCAAACATTATACATCACTTATAATCTAACCAGTAATTTTCAGTCAAATATTACATAGCTTATTTATGTCCTGCCTTCTTTTAAACTGCATTCCTCCCCTGTATATATTGTTCCCACAATTCATATTTTTTCCTATGTAGTTTGGTCCTACTTTTTTCTAAAGATCACGATTCCAGTTGTTTTATCTCAGCTACTGTATTCACTATTTCTAATTTAGTTGCTTTAGATTTTGATTTCCATTTTCCAGTAATTGCTTTTTTTGGCAGCCACCATAATTAGAGACAGCAAGGCCTTACCATGTCTAGGCAGTTCTGACACTTTATCATAGCCCAGAAAAGTCATCTCTCTCTTCACACCAATCCACCCACCCAGCATGTCTGACAGTGCATCCTGCAGGGAATCCTGAAAGTCTGTCAACTCACTGCACTCCCAGAAAATATGTTCCCAATCACGTCTTTCTTCCCTGTCACACCTCCAACATTCGCTGTCTACCTGAGGAAAAATTCTCTGGAGTTTACTTGGGGTATAGAAATATCTATGTAAACATTTCCAATCAAAAATCCTAAATTGTCTAGATTTTGTTGCATATTTGGGAGACATATGTATATCCTCCCTTTCTTTCTTTGTGAATTGCTTATCCAATCTCTCTTCCCAATCCTTTCTAACCTCATCTATTTGATTCTTACAGTTATGCAATATTTTATATGCTGTACTAACTATTCCTTTTTTAATTGCAGCTTCCGTTCTAGATTCTACTAAAAACTCTACCAGTGTTGGTCTTTTGTTTAGGACCCCCCTATTTCTTTGCCTATATTTTGCCTATACTCTGACATCAATCCTTAATAGGAAAGGCAATATCTAACCAGCAGTACAAATAAATCTTTGGCATCTTCCCATTCTATCATCTTTCCCTCTCTAGTTATTTCGTCCCAATACCTTGGTTTCTTTGCCAGTTTTCTCCAATAAATTCCAGTCCTGTCTTGCCTGTTGTCTATATTCCTAATTGCAGTCATCCCTATTGGCAGAATCTCTTTTTTCCATTCCTGTGTTGGCTTAATTCTTAGAATACTTTCTGCTACTTTATGGATTTAATATTCGGTATGATTATTGTTATTCTCCTATAAGGCCTGCATCCAAAATCCCAGTCTCTCCTTGTTTCTTAAGCTCTCCCTGTTTCAGAATCATCCCTTTCCACTTTGAATTGCAGTTTTCTGCTTTTGCTATCTATAGGAGCCTTAATTGTGCAGCTCTGAAATATGCCTACAAATTGGGTGATCCCAATCTGCCCTGTTCTACTGGAAAAAACAGCTTATCTCACTTGACTCTTTTGCTGTCGTCCCCTTCCAGGTAAAGTCTTTCAGCTCTTTATTAATTGCTATCCACAACTTCTCCTCTCCTTGATAAAAATATGCCTGACCTGTGTATAAGGCTAATGGGATTAAAACATTTTGACTGGTTGTATCTTACTATCCATATCCATATAACAAAGCTTCCATTTTCTCAGTTTTTGTATTATCTTTTGTTTAGTCTCTTCCCACATAACCTTATCTGCCACACCAGAATCATTTTTAATCCTTACTCCTAAATACTTCATTTTTTCTTATCTCCATAAATAAAGATATTGCTGAACCAATTTGTGTGTGGGTATATAATTTACTGCTATTTCTTTTGTTTTAGTTTAATTAATTTTGTATCCACAAAAGATTTGAAACTGTCTCAAAATGTCCCACAACATTGTATTGTCTCTTTCTGGTTTTGTCAGGTATAAAATAATATCATTGGCAAATAGAGCCAGTTTTTCTTGACTACCATACCAATTATATCCTTGAATTTCTGAGTCCCTTATTTTCTTTGCCAGTAGTTCTAAATATAATGCAGATAACAAAGGGGAAAGAGGACACCCCTGCCTGGTTCCTCTGCTCAAGCAGAAATTATCAGAAAGGACGCTACCCACTTTAATTTTCAACTCAGATCTCTCATATATCCCCTTAATCAACCTTATAATTTTTTTCAAGAAATGCAAATGCTTCCATTGCCCCGCTAATAAAGTCTAAGCTTACTCTATCAAATATTTTCTCTGCATCAAGACCCACCAACAACAATGGTATTTTCTTACATTCTCCTTCAATCTGGATAATCAATGTTTTGTTAATGTCAAATGTTTGCCTCTCCTACAGAAAACCACATGTATCAATTTTGGCATTACTTTTGACATTCTTTTAATCATTATATACATGAACACTTTATAATTATGGTTTAGTATTGAAATGGGCCTGTATGAAGCTAGATCTGATGGATCTTTACCCCCTTTAGGTATTACAGCTACCCCTGCTTTCTTCCAGGATGTTGATACTTCTCCTCCTCTTAAAATACTGTTAAACAAAACCTTCCAGATCTTTATCAGTTGTTTCTCTCCTAGCTTCCAAACTTCCACATGAATACCATCTATTCCTGGGGACTTTCCTGTAGATTGGTTATACATCTCCTCCTTTCCTAACCATTAGTAATTGAGCTTAATCCACCTCTAACCTTGGCATATTTAATTCTTTCATAAACATTTCTATTTGTACCTTTTCTTGATTTCCATATTTCTCTGCTTTATACAGACATTCATAGAATTTCCAAAATACTTCTAATACCTCTACAGGATCTCTTGTTACCTTCCTTGTTAATAGACTCCCTAAGCTTGGCAACAGCCCTTTCTACTTTCTTTTGCCTGAGTCATTGTGCTAAAGTTTTTTATGCTCTAGTTTTATTAGCATATGAGACTAGTGAGAGTTATGGGTCTGTAGTTTCTGTGTCTGTAGATGGCCCACCTTTGTGCAAAGAGATGACTGTTGCTGTTTTCCATTCATGTGGCATGAAGCTTGTTTGGAGGCTACAGTTAAATAGCAATTCCAGAGGGCCTGAAGGTCATGTTTCATGCTATTTAGAAGCCATCCTGGGATATTGTCTGGGCCTTAGAAAGAGCATTAAGGACCTGTTACCTAGTGATAGTGGGAGGAGGAGTTATAGTTGATGGCATTTCCTGAAGGAAAGTTGAGAGAGAGAGATGAATTTGTCACCCAGTAGCTTTGCCATATCTTCTGGTTCAGTATAGGTGTCTCCGCTTACAATGTCCTCTGCACACAACTGTGTATTGCCTTTGAGGTTGCGGACATAGCTAAAGAGTACCTTGTGATTGTCCTTGGTCTGAGAGGCCAAATTTACCTCAAATTTAGCTTTGGTAGACTTTATCTGTCCTCTGGGTCTCCGAGTTGTTTGTTTAGTTTGATGAGAAAAAACTGCTAATACTATCCCCTTTCAACCTCCTCTTCTTAGCAGGGGATATTCACCCTAACCCTGGACCTGTAACATCCTCAAACAACAATACCTTACACTCAAGCCATCCCCCCCCCCCCACAAAACCCTAAAACCTTTCACTGTCAATAGCCAGAGTCTCTGTAACAAAATATCCCACTGTCTTGCTTGGCTAAGCCTCAACCAACCCGACATAGTTGCCATCTCCGAGACTTGGCTCAAGCCCTACATTTCTGACTCTGAAATACTACCATCTGGATTCCATGTTCTTAGGTGTGACCACACAAACAGAAAGGGTGGAGGTGACGCCCTATTCTACTCCAACCTCCTCTCCATAATCCCCTTCCCACATCCCATTCCTCAGTTTAGTAATGCAGAACTAGTAGCTGGCTTATTAAAGATGAATAATCACAAAAACCTATCTATCATTGCCTTATATATTCCACCCAGGAATAACACCCCAATCCTGGAAGATATTTTATTATGGGCCTCAACAAACATAAACCTTGAAACTTATATACTAGGGGACGTAAACATAGATTGGAATACAATCAACAACTCCACCCCTTCCCTATACATCAACTTGTTTAGCTTTACCAAAATAATCCACTGTATTACCAGGCCTAATAATACAAAACCCCCAGGATCCACTCTCGACTGGATCCTCGTCTTCCATCCAAACAAATTTTCCAAGTCTGGAACCCTCCCCAACTCCATTAGTGGCCTCCTCCCAGCTTTCATTCACCGATCCACCTTCCCCCCCCCCCATCAACATCAATACATACATACAAGTAACCTCAGTAACTTTGATTCCCAACTCTCCTCAAACTGCCTTAAACAAATAAATTGAAATATTGTAAAATCCCTTCCACTTGACAATGCTGTGACTTTTTCAACCTAACTTTCCTAAATACTCTATACTCCCTAGCCCCTTCAAGGACTAAAAGAATAAAAACCAAAACTGCCCCATGGCTAACCAAAGACACCAAACAAATTATGCACTGAAGAGGCAAAGCATGGAAACTTTACCAAAAAAATAAACTCCCAGATACCCTACTTCAATATACACAGCTCTGTAACCTTGCAAAAAACAAATTATCAAAAACAAAAAAATCTTACTATATCAAACTCCAGACCTCTCACCCAAAAAAAAACCCCAGGCAATTTTGGAACTCTATCAATTCACTTCTCAACTCAGGCACCAAAAACAATCCCTGCCCAGACCAAAGCAAATCAGACCTAGAAATAGCCTCCACTTTTAACTCCTTTTTTATTAACTCAATATCAGAACTTACCAAGACATTTCCTAAGAATAACCTCCTTCCCCAACACCCCCACCCTCCAACCCCAACCCTTCCCCCTTGTTCGAGCTCAAACCCATATCTACTAACTTCATAAAAAGACTTCTCTCTAAACTAAAACCCTACTCCAATGCCCCTGACAACATTCCCTCTTTTTTTTTAAGTCTGCTGCTGACGGGATCACACTCCCCATTAGCAACCTAATCAACAGATCCATACAGGAGTCCTATGTCCCCAAACTCTGGCAATCAGCATGTAGTCTCCCCTCCATGAAGGAGGCAAAAACACTAATATATCCAATTTCCGCCCCATAGCTATCCTCTCCCCGATCTCCAAGACCCTAGAAAAATGCATTCACCTCCAATTAATGCCTTTCCTAACTGAAAACTTCTTACCCCTACCCAACATGGTTTCAGACCTGGCCATAGCACTATAACAGCTTTACTCTCTTTTCTAGACACAGTCAATCAAGTCCGTGATTCTGGGAATATAGTATCAACTGTACTGTTAGATCTCTCAAAAGCATTTGATACTGTTTCCCATACCCACCTTCTGAGCCATCTTTCAAATCTACATCTCTGCCAAAAAACTCTATCCTGGTTCTCAAAATACTTGACCGACAGTTCTCAGGCTGTGAAATAGAAAAAAGGCACCTCACCATTTCTTCCCACTCCAGCAGGTGTACCCCAGGGATCAATTATTGGCCCTATGTTGTTTAATATCCTTATCAATACATTTCACTCTGCCATCCCCAGTGCCAAAATCATACAATATGCAGATGACTCTACTCTAGTCTGCTCTGCCACCAACCTCCCTGATCTTTCAGCTAAGACTCAGACTGCTTTCTCAACCACAGAACACTGGATGCTCCAAAACCACCTTTCTCTGAATGCTAATAAATCTAAAATCTTAATATTCCCTCCCTCAAAATGCTTTCCTTTTGATTAAAGCTCCTTTCAAGTCATAAGCCAAAACAACTCTCCTATTGAAGTTGTTCCTTTCACCAAACTACATGGTGTCACCATAGACGAACACCTACAATTTGACACCCACATACAACGAAATATAAAAAACAAACCACCAAAAACTTGGCATGCTGTACAGAAACTACCACTTCCTCTCCCCTTTTACTAGACATACACTCACCTCTACATACCTCCTCCCCTCCTTAATATATAGGGCACCCTTGCTTACCAACCTTTCTTCTACCTCCTCTTCTAAACTTGAAAGCTGTTACAAAAAAAATTCTAAATTTGTCACTAAATCCAAACACTCATCCTATCACTGTACTGCCCTCCGCTCTCTTAACTGTCTAGAACTCCCTAACTACCTGGACTTCCTCCAACTTACTACAGCCCATAGGCTAATATTCAACCCCACCACATGCCCTGCTCTCTCTAACATCCTACCTCCATACATCCCAAACAGAACACTTAGATCTAAACACCAAAACATAATCACAGTCCATAAACCTAAATGACCCGCAGGTCAACTTCTCCCTTTTTCCTTAGCCAGAAAATGGAATCCCCCCCCCCCCTTCCTAAGGACCATACAAAACAAAGATACCTTTAAAATTAAGCTCCACTCCTACCTCACCTCTAAATGAATATGCAATTGCGTTTTACCCACCTAGCTATCCTTTCTCTATCCCCATTGCCTCTTGGTTACTGTAAATAGGGGTCAAGCTCAATTATCTGCTAACCCTCACATTTTTTTTGTTCTGAGCTAATTTTCTTACAATGTCTTTTCTTTTTCTTTCATTCAACATATCTTTTTGACATTTAAATTTGAAACTAGATTGTGTATAATATATCTGTAATATTTTGTATTGTATTTGTATTCTTGTACTGTGGAGGTTTTCTCCCCGGGCCTCCACTGAAAACGGGCTCCCTGGGCCCAGTGGACTTCCCCAGTCATCAAACTGAAAATAAAATAAAATAAATAAATAATGAGAGTCCTTTCATCTTGCTGGGTGCTGCACCTCTTAATTTGTGCCATGCTTTTCTTCATTCTGGTATACAGCCTATTGATGTGATTCCACTTGGGTGGCTTGTTTTTTAGGTTAGTTTTGTACTTTTTGCTGGTGGGTACAGTTGCCTCTATAAAGCTTTTAACATGCTTGTATAGGGTTTCTGTAAACAGTTCTGCATAGGCAGCAGTGTTCTTAGGGTTTATGGGGCTTGAAATTTTGCCAGGTTATCACTCAGTAGTAGGAAGTTAGCCTTAGTTCCTGAATATTCCAGGGTTATCTGGGGTTCCAGGTTTTATTTTTACTTCAAATGAGACCATTTTGTGGTCTGACCTTACCAGAGAAGACATTACACTGGGGGCATGCAGCACTCTCCCATATTAATGAGGACCAGATCCACTATGGTTGCACCCCTTTTTGGTGTACTGGCAATCAGGAGTCACTGTGAATGTACGTTTGGTGTCATATATGAGTCCCAGTTAATAGTGGGGTAATTAATGCCGCCCACAAATATGGTATTGGGTTGAATGATGAGTGTTTCTAATAAGTTTAAATACATGGTATGGGTTTCCTGAGTCATAGAGGGGGACTTATAATTTGCAAGAAAGTGGTATTGGATTTTGCCTGTGGTGATTTGAACATGGAGAATCTCAAATGCATTGTCCTGTTTGACCAGCCTTGAGGTATATTTATTTTTGATGTAAAGCAAGACACCTCCACCTTGTCCCTGTCTGCATAGTAGTTGGTCTATATGTGTTGAAGGCATTATAGCCGTGCTCTGCTGGTGTACACTCCATGCTTTTAAACCATGCCTTAGTTACCGCACAGACATCAGCATTCTCTAGTGTGTAGACATCTTCTAGGGCGTAGAGTTTTTTGTTTAGATTCCTAGCACTGAGCAGTAATACCTTTAGATTTTCTTGGTTTTGATTTGGTATGTTGGAAGTACTTTCCAGTTGACATTGCGTAAAAAAGGCAATATGGAGGGAGCACAATGTTTTAACTAATATTCAAAAGCCTAGAGAGGAGAGGTGCAGACTATCCCTGGCAAAGCAACATGATCTGTTGACCATCTCCTTCCATGTTGACATATATTGCACTCCCTTAAAATTATGTGTTTTTCTCAAGGAGCATAAATCTTTGCATTGTTACACCTAGGTGTCGGTCACAATCACCTAAATCAATATCAGTATCAGTGGCTGAAGAGATATTTGTGAAATGATCAGATGATTCAGAAGTTTTAAGATAAACTGTGTTGATGAACATTTGAACTTAATGCTGCAGCATTGATGATTTTTATTCATCTTATTAAGACTCTCATTCTATGTAGCAAATCTTATGGTCTGTTTGTATTGACTTCAAGAAAACTGTCTATTCAAATTACAGTTCTTAACATTCCACTTATGTTTCTTCAATTTACTGTCAGCATGATCTTCTTCCAGCTCTTTCAAATGTATAGACAATATGGTGAAATGTATAGGGTAACTTTTATGTGTAGAATATCCCAAATCTTGTTGAGAGAACTTAGTGTCTTTCTTCACCTGTTGCAAAGTTTGGCAGGCTTATAGCTTAATTAGGCCCTGTACAAACCACAATGAAGCAGCCTGTTGAATATTGTGCCACTGTGACAATGACACCAGGTAGCTTTGTTGAGACACCAGTTCAATAGGAGTGTTGTTTAATGAGGTGAAGGAAAAGTTTTTTTTTTTTTACAGGAAACATATTTTGGTTTGAAAAGAAATAGATTAGTTTTGATGAGGTGGTGGAGAAGTTATTTTTGTATAGGACAGATTTTGGTGCAAGAACTTAGTTTTCTTAGCATTCAGCAGGAGGCAGAAAACTTTCTGAGTTTAGTTTCTATAGAAGAAAAAAATGCGTTTTCCTGAATTTATTGGAGGGAATTAGCTATGGTTATCAGTATAGCATCATTAGCATACTGAATGATAATTGCATCATTAATAACAATGTAGAGGTCATGAATAAAAATGTTAAAAAGTATGGGGCCCAAGACTGAGCCTTGTGGCACTCCATCTGAGATGAGCAAGAATGGTGATTGTTCTTTCTGCCATTTTACTGCCTGTAGCCTATAAGAAAAGTAGTTATGAAACCAGGAAAGGGAGGGATTGTCAAGGCCTATTGAGGATAGTCTATGGAGAAGAATCTCATGGAACACAATATCAAACAGGTTCATGTTAAATGATTGAATGACAAAAACATCGAACATCAGTTCATCAAGACGAAGCACTGAATATTTTAATCATTGAATGCCAACTTCATCGAAGTTCAACGCATCGAATCGCAATAGTTGATCAACAGCTGCACGTAAGTTAGAATGAATATAAATATTTACTACCATCTTGTTATACATACCAAAAGTAAAATGCAAGATGGTAACATCGCAGCTATTGGCTAACTATTGCGATTTGATGTGTTGAGATTTGATGAAGTTGGCTTTTGATGATTAAAATGTTGGATTCTTTTGTATTGATGACCTGATGTTCAGTGTTTTAGTCATTTGATCATTTAACATAGAAGCATATCAGACATCTAAGATAAGTCAAGGAAGAGGGATGAAACAAAATTTCCAGAGTCCCTGGGAAGGTTGATATGATGGGTGAAATTAACGAGAGCTATAATAGTATTGTGGTGTACAGTGGATATAAAAAGTGTACAAACTCCTGTTAAAATGCCAGGTTTTTGTGATATAAAAAAATGAGACCACAATAAATAATTTCAAAACTTTTCCCACCTTTAATGTGACCTATAACCTGTACAATTCAATTGAAAAGCAAACAAATCTGTTAGGGAAAAAATTATAAAAAATAAAAACCATACAATAAACTGGTTGTATAAGTGTGCACACCCTTAAACTAATATTTTGTTGAAGCACCTTTTGATTTAATTACAGCATTCAGTCTTCTTGGGTAGGAGTCTATCAGCGTGGCACATCTTGACTTGACAATATTTGCCCACTCTTCCTTGCAAAAACGCTCCAAATCTGTCAGATTGCAAGGGCAAGTCTTGTGCACAGCCCTCTTCAGGTCACCCCACAGATTTTCTATTTTATTTAGGTCTGGGCTGTGGCTAGGCCATTCCAAAACTTTAATTTTCTTCTGGTGAAGCCATTCTTTTGTTGATTTGGATGTATACTTGGGGTCATTGTCATGTTGAAACATTAAATTCCTCTTCATCTTCAGCTTTCTAGCAGATGCCTGAACGTTTTGGGCCAAAAGTGACTGGTATTTGGAACTGTTCATAATTCCCTCCACCTTGACTAAAGCCCCAGTTCCAGCTGAAGAAAAGCAACCCCAAAGCATGATACTGCCACCACCATGCTTCACCGCGGAGATGTTCTTTTGGTGATGCGAATTGTTCTTGCGCCAACGTACCTTTTGGAGTTGTGGCCAAAACGTTCAACCTTGATCTCATCAGACCATAACGCATTTTCCCACATGCTTTTGGGAAACTTGATATATTGTTTTGCAAATTTGAGCTAGGCCTGAATGTTTTTCTGTGTAAGAAAAGGCTTCCGTTTTGCAACCCTACCCCATAGTCCAGACATATGGAGAATACAGGAGATTGTTGTCACATCTAGTACACAACCAGTACTTGCCAGAAATTCCTGCAGCTCCTTCAGTGTTGCTGTAGGTCTCTTGGCAGCCTCCCTGACCAATTTTTGTCTTGTCTTTTCATCAGTTTTTGAGGAACATCCAGTTCTTTGCAACGTCACTGTTGCCCCATATTTTCTCCACTTTTTGATGACTGTCTTCACAGTGTTCCATGGTATAGCCAATGCTGTGGAACATTTTTTGTACCCTTCTCTTGACTGATACCTTTCAACAATTAGATCCCTTTGATGCTTTGTAAGCTCTTTGTGAACCATGGCTTTTGCTGTAGCAGACAACTGTATAAATGTCAGGAAAATCCTACTAAGACAGCTGAACTTTATTTGGGGTTAATCAGAGTCTCTTTAGTTGATGGCAGGTGTGTACCCAAGAAGACTGACTGCTGTAATTAAATCAAAAGGTGCTTCAACAAAGTATTAGTTTAAGGGTGTGCACACTTATGCAACCAGCTTATTGTATGTTTTTTATTTTTTATATTTTTCCCCTAACAGATTTGTTTTTCAATTGAATTGTACAGGTTCTAGGTCACATTAACGGTGGGAAAAGTGTTGAAATTATTATGGCCTCATTTTCTATATCACAAAAACCTGGCATTTTAACATGGGTGTGTACACTTTTTATATCCAATGTATGAAGCCATGCTGGGCATTGTAGAAGAGGTTGTTATCTAGTAAGTGTTTGAGATGTTTTCAAGGATTTTTTTTTTTTAATTTTCAAATATTTTTGATTATAGAGAAAGAATGGCTATAATGTGATAATTACATAATTCTCTAGAGTCTCCTCCTTTGTATAATTGAATGATTATTCCAGATAACAGGTACATAGTTTTCTTGGACTGATCTGTTTAAGAGGATAGACTTAGGATATACTGAAGAGTTTGGCTGTCATGCTAACATATTCTGAGGGAAGATTTTCAGCAGCAAGTATAGTGGGTTTTAGCTTATTAAGTAGTTTTTTGATTGCAGAGATGGGCACTGCATTGATGTGGATGACAGGAATTTTAGAGGATAGTTCTTTTGGGGTGTAGAGGGGAAAGTGGACGATTGTGTATGAGGGAGATGACTGAGTGAATAAAGTGTGAGTTGAGTTGGTTAGAAATAGGTTCAGTATGGTTGGTGGTTCTAAGGATTGGTTTAGCTGGGCAGCCTGGATTTATTGATTGGTTAATGCAGGACCAGAATTATTAGGGGTTCTCAGTGTATGTTTCTTGGATTGAGGTATTATGAGTTTTATATGAGACCTGACTGACTTTTTTGGTGCAGTTGCAGGTTCTCAGAGGTTCTGCAAATTGGTCTGTATTTTACTATAAATATTTCCAAGCTTTGTCTCTGGCTCTCATAAGTTACTCATTAGTTTTTGTGAGCCAGAGGGAAGGGTTGAATTTAAATATTTTGTGGCTTGCTGGGGCTAGCTGGTTTAATATAGTAAGAACGGTGTCATTAAAACATGCAAATGTTTTGTCCAAAGGGAATATTTTTAGTAGATGCCAGTTGTGAACTTTCAATATTTCTATGAATATGTTTTTGTTAAAGTGAGCTAAGTTGTGGACTGTATTGTAGTGCTGGTCCTTTGAGGGGTGAGTTTGTAATATTTTCATAAAGATTGGGAAGTGGTCATTCAGAGAGTTTGGGAGGGTACAAGAGGGGATAATTTTACATGTGTCAGATGTGATGGCACATTCGAGAAGAGAAGATCTATTGGAATGTTTGCTGGATCTGTTTGGAGAGGTGATTAGTTGTGTGAAGTTGTATAGGTTTATGACAGCGGTAGGGTTAGGAGTGGAAATAAATTGCCAATCAATATTTACATTACCCAGAATGATGGTTTCTTGGCTGATATTTAACTTCATCATGACAGCAGGAACAGCTATCAATAACAATACTTGGTATTTATAGTTAGAATGTTGACTGTGTATGCCTCAGATGTGTGACTGTGGTAAAAAATAACAATAATAGTAGCAACAGCCAAAGAAGTATATTTCAGTTTTTATCACACAAACACACGGTAGCCATTGTAAAGTATTCCATGTTACTTCACACAAAAGCACATTAGTCCCATGAACACAGCTTAATGACCATTTAAATTGATCAGATGATAAAAGGGTCAATTGCTTTCATCCACTGACACCTCCCAACTGGCAGTTATGGTTGCTTTCAAAACTGTATATACCAAGTAACGAAGCCCAAAAGTGAAAAGTGACACTGCAAGAAGAAAAAACACTGCTCCAAAGCCATAAAATGGTATTTTAATAAACAAATGTAAGCGCTTTTATTTCCAGTGCTACAGAAACATCATCAGACAAACAGATACACTACCTCACATCCTTTAAATACCATAAAAACATCACTTCCTTAAGGGATTGACCTCACTTCCTTGAGGGAGTGGGGCCCAAGTGCAAGGCATGTTATACAACATCTTATGCAACATCTCATTTTCTCTGAAAGGTGGTGCCAACATGCAAGATGCAAAGTTACAAAACATTTTGTTGCATTCATAAAATCCTAGTGCATTTTGAATACTAAAAGCTAAAAAACATATATGGAAACATAGAAGTTAATTCTAATACTAAAATTGCATTAGTTGCTTTGTATACTAAAAAGTGCATGTCATTTCATTATAAAAATCAACAATGCCTGCTTTTACCTTTAAAATAGGTTTGATCGATATGTACTCATTAAGCCCGGGAGGGGGGGGGTAGTGGCATTTAAGAGAACTTGCTAATACAGTTCCCTTTTCTCCACTAAGGTCTGCCAGTCACTCCCTCTGTGTAGTACACCCACCATTTCCAAAGTAATGAATACAAATTTCTTAAAACCAGGACACGTGGTGGAATGCTTATAAAGTGCCTTACCTGTAATTTTGCTCTTAATAGCATAAAGATGCTGACAAATTCTCATACGTAAGGGGCCGTTAGTTTTGCCAGTATAAAAAGCAGAACAAGTGGCACAAAAACTGATATAAACAATCCCCTTGGTGTTACATTCATATTTACCTTTAACAGTAAGAAAGAATAGGCAACCTTGAAGAAGGAAACTACTAACTTCCAGGATATACCTGCATTGTCAGCAGGCCCCACGTTTTTTCATTCCACACCTGTTAGTGTGGCCATTCATTTGTTGCTTGTTGGTTTCAAAAATACCCTTAAAGTATTTGTTATTTTTATAAATGAATTTGGGTTCTGGGCCCAACCTCCCCAAAAGGCCCAATGATCCAAAAAACATTGCCTAGTATTTCTTAATCATGTCCTGTAATAAATAAATACCTGGATTGTAATGCAAAACAAATACTTATGACAAGGTATGCCGATCATGTCGAGTGTTACTTCCTTGACCATCAAGATTAATAAAATTGGTACCCACATCATTGTTGCATAAAAGGGGCTTATATCTAACATCCCTGTTTTCCATAACATAATCAATGGTGCTATCCAAAAAATCTTTGGAGTAACCCCTTTCAAAGAACATACCAACCAGTTTTGCAACCTCTACTTTGAGCACCTCACCATCTGAAACCAACCTACATAGCCTGATTGACCTTTTACTAAATTTTTCTTTTGCCAGCTTGGATGCTGGCTAGAGAAATGTAAGTAGGCATTAGAAAAGATTGGTTTCATATATATATTAGATTCATATTTGAAATTCTCCAAGTTCTTATAAAGAGTCATATCCAAAAAGTCTGATGAGTTATTATGATGGTGATGAGTAAACTCCAAGAAATCAGTAGAGTGGTTAAGGAAGTCCATAAAATTTTCTAAGTCCTCCAAACTTCCTTTCCACAAAATAAAAATATAGTCCATAAATCTCAGATCCAAACCCAACATAGGTGCAAATACTGAATTTAAAATAAAATTAGTTTTCCAAAACCATAGGACCATATTGGCAAAGATGGGGGCAGAAGCGGCCCCCCATCGCAATGCCTGTATGCTGTTTATAGTACTCCCCTTTGAAGTATACAAAGTTGTTTGTCAGGACGAGTTCCATAATCTGATATATAAGACTAATTTCATTATTGGACAGATTAGAGCCATTAACCAGAGCTTGGTGGAACCAGCCCAGTCCTTCATCATGGGAAATAACCAGAAAAAGGTCCTTTACATCGATGGTCACCAGTAGGGCATTAGGCAAAAAAAGGAAACCCTGAAATCAAATTCAAAAAGTGCCATGAATCTTTTAAGATGTGACTTTTGTTTACAAAAAAGTTTTTAATTTAATATCAACAAATTTTGCCAATGGTTCGGTCTTCGAACCCACTGGTGCCACTACAGGTCACAATGGAGGGTCAGTAACTGACTGATGAATCTTGGAGATACTGAAAATTCCTGGGATAGGCTCGCAAACAGTCAGAAATTATCTAACGTGAAGAGGTAGATCAAATGTAATAAATATGTCTTCTAAAATGAGGTATATACTATGATAAGCAATGTTCACCTCATTTCATGATACCTCAACAAAAATCTACCATTCTGTAAAAATTCCAGCATCTTTGAGGAGTAAGAAATTCTGTCCATGATGACAACACCCCCTGTTTTGTCTGGTTTCATAATTCATATGCTGGAATCATTGGGAACTCTATGCATAAGTTCCCTCTCTTCACTCTAAAGGTTGTGGAGCTTATATCTCCTATGGTTAGAATGTCAATCCGTGATGTTTTGCTCACATAATTGTTCAAAAAGATGTATACTTGGAATTAATGGGGGGGGTTGACGGTAGTAGATCTTCGCAGTAAGGGAATATCAGACCCTTCCTCATCAGGATGTAAAATTCATTTAAGGTTCAATTTTCTGGTAAAAAGTTTAAGTTCTGTTATCACATCGACCAAATCAGGTTTATTAGAGGGTACATATTTAAAACTGTGTTGGAACAATGAACCAAACACAAGAGTAACAAGAAGTGATGAAAAACTGTAAATCTTACAACCTTGAAATTCATATATATTGTCAGATGCATCAACATGGTCATTACCATCAAATGTGTTGTCATCTACTAGTTCTGGGGTCGTAGAGGTTGCAAAATTGGTTGGTATATTCCTCAAAAGGGGTTAACCCAAAATTTTTTTGGATAGCACCATTGATTATGTTATGGAAAACAGGGATGTTAGATATAAGCCCCTTTTATGTAACAATGATGTGGTACCAATTCTGTTAATCTTGATGGTCAAGGAACTACCACGCGACATGATCGGCACAACTTGTCACAAGTATTTGTTTTGAAATACAATTCAGGTATTTATTTATTACAGGACATGATTAAGAAACACTGGGCAACGGTTTTTGGATAGGTTGGGCCCAGAACCCAAATTCATTTATAAAAATAACAAAAACTTTAAGGGTATTTTTAAAACCAGCAAGCAACAAATGAATGGCCACACCAATGGGTTTGGAATGAAAAAATGTGAGGCCTGCCAACAATGCAGATATATCCTGGAAGTTAGTAGTTTCCTTGTTCAAGGTTGCCCATTCTTGCTTACTGTTAAAGGTGAATATGAATGCAACACCAAAGGGGTTGTTTATATCAGTTTTTGCGCTACTTGTTCTTTTCATATTGGCAAAACTAATGGCCCCTTACGTATGAGAATTTATCAGCATCTTTATGCTATTAGGAGCAAAAACACAAGTAATGCACTTTATAAGCATTCCACCATGTGTCCTGGTTTTAAGAAATTTGTATTTATTAATTTGGAAAAGGTGGGTGAACTAGACAGAGGGGTGACTGGGAAAACTTAGTGGAGAAAAGGGAACTGTATTGGCAAGTTCTCTTAAATGCCACTACCCCCTCCCCCGGGCTTAATAAGTGTGCATCAATCAAACCCATTTTAAAGTTGAAAGCAGATATTGTTTGATTTTTATCACAAAATGACTTGCATTTTTTTTAGTATACAAAGTAACTAATGCAATTTTATTATTGGCATTAACTTCTATGTTTGCATATATGTTTTTTAGTTTTTAGTATTCAGAATGCACTAGGATTTTATGAAGGTAACAAAATGTTTTGTAACTTTGTATCTTGCATTTTGGCGCCACCTTTCTTAGAAAGTGAGATGTTGCATAAGATGTCGCATAGCATGCCTTGCACTTGGGCCCCACCCCCTCAAGGAAGTGAGGTTAATCTCTTAAGGAAGTGATGTTTTTATGGTATTTAAAGGATGTGAGGTAGTAGTGTATCTGTTTGTTTGATGTTGTTTCTGTAGCACTGGAAATGAAAGTGCTTACATTTGTTTATTAAAATACCATTTTGTGGCTTAGGAGCAGCGTTTTTTCTTCTTTCAACTGTATATACTTCAACAGTTTTGTAAGATTCAACTTTGTTTCACACAAATGATAGACACAATAAAAGTAAAGTACTTCATCTTAAAATCACATTAATCTTGTAAAGCCAAATACTATGCAAGCAAAAGCAGTCATTTACTTCAACAGACAGCTCTCAACCCAACAGTTATAGCAAATTCATTGTATGCACACATTTCAGATGTGTGACTGTAATGAAATAAAACAATAAATTATTCTTTGTATGCAAGGATGTTTTATTTTGATTTTCAAACATCATCAATGATCATGTTTGATAAATGGAAAGAAAAAACTTTTACATACTTTATCAGTAAATAACATTAAAGGAGATTCTGTTTCCCAATAAGTATCACAGTAACAGATTGTTTTAATTTTATTTTATCACATACCTTCAAGTCCTCTTCCTGCATGCTTTACCTTAATGGTGCCTTTTCTTTCCATTCCTTGTCTTGAAGACAGGTGGCAACAAGTGCAGCACACACAGTAATCCATCAATCCTTCACATGTGCCCATACATACACTACCACAAGCCTTCTTAAGAGGGGCACCCATATCTCTCAACAATTATGTACAAAGCAAAAAATAATGGGGAAGACAAAGGGCCAAAACCATTTTTTAAATATTACTTTAATTTACTTTAAAAAATCAAAAGAACAACAGATTTTGCACAAACATGAATTTTGTGAACGTGAAGAAGTATGAATGTCCAGCATTATTTACTGAATAGAATACTCAGTGATTCCTTAGAAAATCAAACATTTCATGAGGGACAGGGCAAAAACAGTAAGCAAGATCAGGGATGTCCTGCAAAATTCTAGACAGTTAAGATCTACAGGGAAATGGCCACTGGCCGACATGATCAATCAAATAATAAAAATATCTCTGCTCACTGCATCCATTGTTAATCTCCTTGGCTTGCTGAGTCATTCCCACATAACCTATTTAAAAATAGCATAGTACTGCAGTAAATCAATGCCACAACAGTACAGACTACAGTTAGTAAGCAGTTGGCATTTGAGTTCAGGGGATTGCTACTCGGCTTGGCTCTCATTCATTGGTATCTCCAATCCCATAGCCCATAAAAAAGTAGCTTGCAGCTGACATGATATCATCAGTCATATAGCATAGACAAAAAAATAGTCTGTAAAAGTGGAGAATTGGAAATTCATTGTGTTAAACGATAGATGAAACCTGAAAATAGGAGCATACCACCAAAATTGGTATGGTTGAAAGGTATGTAAATATACAGCACTTTTTCCAAGACGTGAACATAGGCAGCCTAAGCACTTTGTTTATTCATTTTAAAGTAAATAAATACTGCTACTGTTTATTTACTTAGATAAATATGTCTTGAGGCATTAATGAGGGAATATTAGCTTCCTAGTCTCCCCCCTCTGTTACATTCACCACTGACTTTTGCCATATTGCACCTACCCTCCCCTTAAACTGGAATAGGTTAGTGTTGTTATAAGAATGATACTTGAATGTTGAGCGAAAGTGTTATAATGATGTGCTTGAATGAGTCAGGCTGATATCAAAGACAGATTAAAATATAAACTAGTGTTTTGTCAGTATTCTCCACTACCATTCTAGGGAACATAGGATGGTACTTACTTTGTCTGGCTTAGTTTACATAAAGGAAATCTGTGTTGCATTACCTGTACATGTTTCCTTCCTCTCATGTCAGGTGCACCCATCCCTCCCATTGCCATTGCTTAAGACGTCTGAGCCACTAATCAAACCTGGGTCATGCGTCACAGTCAGGTCTTCATCCCTCTTTACCATAGGGTTAGCTCTGCTAAGGTGTATTTCTGTTATGGTAGGTATGAGTTGGGGGTGGCTGATGTAATGGCCATCTGATTCTGGATTGTAATTAGTGAGATTAGTAAGTGCTCTTTGAAATCATTTGTTGTCAGTTGTTCCATATAAAAAATATTTTGACAAAGATGTTCAATGATGTCGCTGATTAACTGTTTGATGGACTTCCAGAATAGTGTAGATAAAGCTGTGAGAAATGATTTCCTCTTTCTTGAATACCATTGCAGAAACTGTTGCTATTCTGCAATTTTTTTCTCAGTTCTAGCTATCTTTGGTAAAAGTTATTGTCGTTTGAATTATTTTCCAAGTTATCCAGGTTTAGCCTTTTTTGTCTAGTTATCCTTTAATACCTGTGGTCATCCATGGCCATATCTTCTGTTGATCCATGTACATATAAGATACAGAAATATGTCATATATGGATGACAGGTGTGTCAGAAAACAAAACCGTGAATTGTTTGTCACTGCAAATAAGGGTAAACAGTTTGTGGTCTGCAGCATAGTATGCAGTTTTGATTCCTTACATCTGGATATTGGGCATTCTGCTACAGGTTGAGGAGGCTTCCTCATCATTTTAAAGGCCCAGTTGTTAACAATAGGTGATGATCACTTATGTAATTGTGTTATCTTGATATAGCTCTGTGATACATTAGTTATTAGAATACCTACTGATGTATTTTTGAGCTGGTGCCTGTGCTTGTTGTTGGGTCTTGTAGTTTCATTTAGTTCTAATTTCTCCAAGTATTTTGTTTTTTTAATACCATGATGGGAATGGACCCCATTCCTAAGTCAGGGTATGATTAGAATTGATGAAATTTAGTATTGTTTCAGTCTTTGATGTTAGCCAAAGAGTGCTCTTCTCAGCATCCCCAGTGTGCCCAGAGTTGCCTCTTGCTGTAATTCATACAGGGTTATATGTATTGGTAGCACATATAAGTATGACTATAAATTCTTTTTTGTTAGCCCTGTTGCACCTACATCTACAACTACTGTTAGAACTATCTGGGCATCTTTCTTCCACATTGCTTTCATTTATGCCTGCAAATGCTGGTATGTAATGACTTTATGTCTCTCTGTATGAAAGACAGTATAATCACTGGGTGTAACAATTTCAGCGATGACTGCTACTTTTGTCTTTTTTCATGGACTACTATATCTGATTTTCTACTATATCAGGTTTTCTTGTATCTATTTTTTGACCTGTTGATAATGAGTGATCCCATGTGATATACATTTCATCATTGTCTGCAGTGCTGTGTTGTTCATGTTTCCAGTGATTCTGAGCTACATCTACTATATTATATTGTTTGCAAAATCTCCACTGCAACAGTCTTGCCACATTATTGTGCCTTTCAGTATACAGGCCTTCTGCTAGGAGTGTATTACTTCCAGCAACAAGATATGTGACTGTTTCCAGCTCTTTTTATAGAACTTGCATTTGTCTGTTTCTCCTACCTTTTCAATGGACTTTGTAAACCAATGTGTACATCAGGCAGCACGATGCCAGGGCACTTCTATGGGCTAGGCTTGTAAAGGCTCCAGGGCATTAGCATAGTATACACCTATGAACGTAATGTACGTCTCCCACAATCCTGGGCTGCCATTATTAGCCTTTCGTCTTCTGGTTTCAGTTCACCACTCATGAACCATTCCTGCATCAAATCTTTTTTTAACCACCTTAATTAAATACGTAGACAAACTTAAATTTTAATAAAAGTAATCAAAGCTTATTAGCTATATTTACAAACATTATATGTTACATATGTTATTCTATACATTATAATCAAAGCAGCATTACATAAATTGCTAAATTTCTGCATTCTCTTAAACCTCACCCCCCCACAAAAAAAAAAAACATTTTTCTGCATGTATTGTTCCCACAGTTTCCATTTTTTCTACATAATGTACTCCTGTCCTTTTCTAAAGATCCCAGTTCCTGTTCTTTTATCTCTGTCACAATATTCACTACTTCAAGTATAGTTGGTTTAGACCTTGATTTTCATTTTGTAGTAACTGCTTTTTTGGCAGCCACCAGAATTAAACTTAACAAGGCCTTACTATGTCCAGGCAATTCAGATCCTGCATCTCAGCTAAAAAAATAATTTCCTTAGTTACACTCATTTGCTCACCCAGTATGCCCAACAGAGTACTGTTTAGGGATTTTTAAAGTTTGCCAACTCGTTATACTCTGAGAACATATGCTCACAGGTACCTCTTTCTTCCCCATTACACCTCCACCATGTGCCATCTACCCGAGAAAAAATTCTTTGGAGTCTACTTGGGGCTTAAAATTTTCAATGCAAACACTTCCAGGCAAAAATTCTACATCTTTTAGATGTTGTTGCATATTTGGGAGCCATGCATATGTCCTGTCACTGTTTCTTTGTGAATTGCTTATGTAATCTCTCTTCCAAAGTGTTTCTGACCTCCTGTGATTGATTCCTATAGTTATCAAACAATAATTTATATGCCCTATGAATTACCCTTTTTAACAGTAGCTTCTGCTCCAGAGTCAAATAAAAACTCAACCAGTGCAGGTCTTTCATTTAGGCTTCCGATATCCCTTTCTCTTTGTCTATACTCTAATATATAAAAAGGTTTTCCTGTCCTTTTCCCATTCTGTTAGCTTTGTTTTTCTAATTACTTGTTCCCAGTACCTTGGTTTCTTTGCCAGCTCCCTCTAGTAAATTCCAGTCCTCTCTAGCATATTTTCTGTACCCCTGATTGCAGTCATCCTTATCAGCATTCCAGCATCAAATATTGGTCAACATGGGGTTGTTCCAGGAGATCTCTGTACTTTCTCACTATACTTATGGCTTCTTCACTTTATTTTTCATCTGATCCTTCTCCTTATATTATTATTTTTTTTTGTTTGGCACATTTGGTTGTTGCCTGATCTCTCTTTTTACTTCTGGTTTGATTTCGGTTCCTGCTTGACACAGAAATGCTTTTGCTAAACTAAGCTGTTGTTGTTGTGTCTTTCGGCTTTTCCCGGTTAGGGGTCGCCACAGCGGAACTCCGGTCCGCTAATGATTGGCAGTAGATTTTTACTTGCCGAGTTGCCAGACCTGATGCACAACCTTCAACGAAGGTACGCCCATTCACGCATGTCTCCACACATTAAACGCTCTAGGTGAGAATCGAACAGGACGTCGTACTGTGAGGCGACAATGCTACCACAGCACCACCACCGCGGAGCTTTTGCTAAACTAAGTAAAGATGTCATTTTAGACTTCTCCTCATGTTTTAAAACTCTCACTATGTCTGGATTTGATGAGGTCAGCAGATATGTATGCTGTCCCATGACTGCAGATCTGTAAATGTGTCAGCTTAGAGGAGATCATACCTCCTTTAGTTCAAGAATGTATAATCTTGGTAAACACTGATTTTTATATCTCAATTGACAAGTGTCCAGTTGATCCAGTACCTCAATCACCCCAAAACTGTAAGTTAAAACAGGAGGAGAAAATTGATTTAAAGTTTGGACTTTATTCCTAGAGGTCAAGGCAGTTTTTTTTTTCATTTTTTTAAACAACTTTATTTAATTATCACTTAAGACATAGGCAAACATATAGTAGCAGAAAAGAAAACAAACCATATTAACATTTTCTGTTTACGTACATTATAATCACATATATTTTCTTTTTTTTGTAATTATCAGTTCAATGTTACGTAAATTGCTGAATTTCTACTTTCCTTTAAACCAAACTCCACCTCCCCCTGAACATTATTCTGTGTGTATTGTTCCAGAATTTCCATTTATTTCTATGTAATGTGCTCCATCCCTTTTCTAAGGATTCCTCTATCAGTTCTTTTATCTCTTTTATAATATTCAGTACGTCAAATACAGTTGGTTTAGACTTTGATTTCCATTTTCTAGTGATTGCTTCATGACGGCCAACAGAATTAAACTTAAGAAATCCTTACTACATTTAGGCAATTCACATCATGTGTCCCAGTTAAAAAAATATATATATAACCTCAGTTACAGCCATTTGCTCATCCAATATTTCTGTCAGAGTACGCTGTAGGGAATTTTTTAAATCTGCCAACTCATTATACTCCCAAAACACACATTCTCAGTTATCTCTTTCTTCCCCATCACACTTCCAACATTTGCTATAAATCCTGAGGAAAAAAGTCTATAAGGTATTCTTGGGTTATAAAAATACCTATACAAACACTTCCAAGGAAAGCTCCTAAACCTTCTGGACTTTGCTACATACTTGGTGTCATTCATATGTCCTCCCATTGTTCTCTTATAAATTGCCTTGCCTGTCTCCTCCCAATATTTTCTAACCTCGTCTGATTGAGTCTTATAGTTCACGTGATATTTTATATGTCCTACTTGTTATCCCTTTTTAACAGCAGCTTCTGTACTAGATTTGTTCAAGATTTGACTAAAAACCCCACCAGAGCAGGTCTTTCACTTAAGATTCCCCTATCCCTTTCTCTTTGCCTATACTCAGATAGTAATCCCTAGTAGGGAAGGCAGTCTCCAGCCTGCAGTGCAAAAGTCTTCTTGGCCTCAGACTACTGTATTACCTTTCCCTCTCTATTTATTTGATCCAAATACCTTGGTTCATGTGCCAGTTTTCTCCAGTAAATTCCAACTCCTTCTTGCGTATTTTTTCTACTCTTACTGGTAGTCATCCCTATTGGCAAAATTTCCTTTCTCCATTCTTGTGTTGTCTTAGTTCTTTGAATAATTTCTGTTACTCTATAAATACAATATTCTGCATGTTTTTGTTATTCTCCTTAAGAATATGCATCCAGAGTTCTACTCTCTCCCTTTATTTGTTGAACTTCTCTTCTGTTTTATCATCAACCCTTTCCATTTTTGAATTATAACCTGCTGTTTCTGTTATGAATATGAGTCTTAACTGTATAGCTCTAAAATAGCCCTTCAAATAAGGTAATTCTACCCCAAAAAGACATAAAAATGATATCAAAATGTTTCACAAGACTGGATTTATGGATTCATCAGGTACAGAATAATATATTCTGAAAATAAAGCCAACTTTTCTTGATTATAATACCAATTATACCCTCGTATTTCTGAGTCTCTTATTTTCTTTGCCAATGGCTCAAAATATAAAGTGAATAACAAAGGGGAAGGATCTTGCCTGGATCCTCTGTTCAAACACAGCTTATCTGAGAGGAACCATCCCTCTTTAATTCTTGCCATCAACCTTTCTTATATCCTCCTAATTGACCTTATTATGGTAAAAGAGAATACAAATGCTTCCACTGCCCTAGTCATAAAATCCCAGCTTACTCTGTCAAATGCTTTCTCTGCATCAAGACCCACCAACAGCAGAGCTATTTTCTTTCATTCTGCTTCCCTCTGGATCATCATTATTCTTTTCATCATCATCATCATTGACTCCCTTTTTCCCATTTTCTACATGAGGTCGGTGTGTTGTGTTAACTTTCACCATTTCTTTCAATTCAATGCCACGCTCCTGCCTTCTTCAACACTCATGCACATTTGCCTCCCCTCCACAAAACCATATCTATCATTTCTGGCAACACATTTGCCATTCTTTTAGCTAGTGGAGACATAAATACCTCATAATCATGGTTTAAAATTTTGATAGGTCTGCATTTTTATCTTAGTTTTTTATTGGCACATGATCTGAAATAGTTATTGGATGTGTGTTGAAACTTTCAGTTAAATGCAAATGTTCCTGTGAAATATAATTTATTTTTTTTCAATAAGCATCTTTATTAAATTATCATGTATGACACAGGCAATTTTACATTTATATAAATGAAAAACAAACAACATTGAAACCACTTTAGTTGCAAACATTATATATCACTTATCTAGCCAGTCATTGTCAGTTAAGTTATGTCTCATTCAAATCCTGCTTATTAAACCTTGTTCCTTCTCTGCATATATTGTTCCAATAATTCCCATTTTTTCTATGTAGTTTGCTCCGTCCCTTTTCTAAAGATCCCAATTCCAGCTGTTTTATCTCTAATAATGTTGGTCTAGACTTTGATTTCCATTTTCTAGTAATTGCGTTTTTTGTCAGCCACCATAATTAGACTCAGCAAGGCTTTACTATGTCTAGACAATTTCGATTTGGTATCATATCTCAAAAAATTCATCTCTCCAGTCAATCCAATCTGCTCACCCAGCATCTCCAACAGAGGAGTTCGTAGAGAATCCCTAAAGTCTATCAGCTCAATATACTCCCAAAAATATGTTCCCAGTCACGTCTTTCTTGCCCGTCACACCTCCAACATTTACTATCCACCTGAGGAAAAATTCTTTGGAGTCTACTTAGGGTATAAAATACCTATGTAAACACTTCCAGGCAAGGATCTAAATCTTCTAGACTTTGTTACATATTTGAGAGATATACATATATCCCCCATTGTGCATATTTGAGAGATATACATATATCCCCCCATTGTCTCTTTGTGAATTGCTTATCCAGTCTGTCTTCCCACTCCTTTCCAAGCTCCTCTGATTGATTCTTATAATTGTCACGCAATATTTTATATGCTTTACTAATTATTCCTTTTTTAATGGCAGCTTCTGTTCTAGATTCTATTAAAAACTCTGCCAGTGCTGTTCTTTCATTCAGGAGCCCTTATTTCTTTCTCTTTGCCTATACTCTAATATCAATCCTTGATAGGGAAGGCAATCTCTAACCTGCAGTCCAAATAAATTCTGGGCCTCTTCCCATTCTATAACCTTTCACTTTCTAGTTATTTGCTCCCAATACCTTGGTTCCTTTGCCAGTTTTCTCCAATAAATTCCAGCCCACTCTTGCCTATTATCTGTATCCCAAACCACAGTCATCCCTATCGGCACAATCTCTTTTCTCCATTCTCTTGATGGTTTAGTTCTTAGAATACTCCCTGATATTTTATGAATATAATACTCTGTATGATTTTTGTTGTTCTCCTTAAGAGTCTGCATCCAAAATCCCAATCTCTCCTTATTTATTGAGCTTCCTTCCTGTGTCAGCATCATTCCTTTCCACTTTGAATTATAGTTTTCTGCTTGTGCTTGAATAAGAGGCTTGATGTATTGCTCTAAAATAACCACTCAAATTGGGTAATCCTAGCCCGCATTGTTATGTTGGAATCAGCTTATCCCACTTGACCCTTGCTGTCTTCCCTTCTCAGATAAAATCCTTCAACTCTTTTTAATTGCGATCCACAGCTTCTCCTCTGGTTGATAAAAATATGCCTGACCTGTGTGTAAGACTAAAGGGACTAAAAACATTTAATTGCTTATATCTTAGTATCCATATCCATATAATAAATCTTCCAGTTTTTCAATTTTTGTATTATCTTCTGTTTAGTCTCTTCCCACATATCCTTAGCTACCACAACACAGTCACTTTTAATCCATACTCCTAAATACTTCATTTTATCATGTCCCCATAAATAAGGATATTGTTGGACCAATCCACGTCTGGGTACATAATTTACAGCTATTGCCTTTGTTTTAGCTTCATTAATTTTGTATCCTGATAAGATCTGAAACTGTCTTAAAATATTCCACAGCACTTTAATGTCCCTTTCTGGTTTTGCCATGTATAAAATAATATTATCTGCAAACAGAGCCAGCCTTTCCTGGCTAGCATACCAATTATATCCGTGAATTTCTGAGTCCCTTATATTATTTGCCAATGGTTCTGAATATAATGCAAACAAAGGGGAAAGTGGACAACCCTGCCTGGTTCCTCAACTCAAGCAGAAGTTATCAGAGAGAACCCCATCCACTTTAATCTTCACCTCTGATCCCTCATATATACTCCTAATCAACCATATAATTGTTTCAGGGAACGCAAATACGTCTATTGCCCTGCTCATGAAGTCCCAGTCTACTCTGTCAAATGCTTTCTCTGTATCAAGACCCACCAATAACAGTGGTATTTTCTTACATTTTGCTTCCCTCTGGATTATCAATGTTCTGTTAATATTGTCAAATGTTTGTTTCCCTTTCACAAAACCACACTAATCCATCTCTACCAACTTTGGTATCACTTTTGCTATTATTTTAGCCATTATAGACATAAACATGTTATAATCATGGTTTAGTATTGAAACAGGCCTGTATGAAGCTGGATTGAATGGATCATTACCCTCTTCGGTTACCACCTCCTTCTTCCAGGATGCTGGCACTTCTCCTCCTCTTAAAATACTGTTAAACAAAACCTTCCAGATCTTTATCAGTTTTTGTTTCCCTCCTAGCTTCCAAACATCCAAGGGAATGCCATCTATTCCTAGGGACTTTCCTGTAGATTGGTTATACATAGCCATTTTTATGTCATCTCTTCCTATCCTAACTGTTAATAATTGTGTCTCATCTACCTCTAACCTTGGCATATTTAATTATTCCAGAAACATTTCCATTTCTACCTGTTCTTATTTCCATATTTTTCTGATTTATACAAACTTTCATAAACTTTTCCAAATATTTCTAATACTTCTACAGGATCTCTTGTTATCTTCCTTGTTATAGGCTCCCTAAGCTTGCTGACAGCCATTTCCACTTTCTGTTGCCTGAGTCATTGTGCTAACTGTTTTTGTGCTCTTGAATTATTATCAAAAAACAGTTGCTTAATAGCAATCTATCTAACCTCTTGGATATTATTGAGATAATCCCTTATTTTCTGTTTAGCAGTCTGCAGTTGCTCCTTTTCTTGTTCTGAGAGATTACCCCTATTTTGCAATACGTTAACATTTGTCAGTCCCTTTAAATAATTCTTGTTACTTCTTAGCCATATCTCCCTTTCCTTTATTTCCACCCTAGTTTTAAGCTCACCTTTAATTTTATCCCATGCCCTAGCTATAGTTTCAGAAAAAATGTTTATCTTCTCTAGTGGCTCCTGAATTAATTCCAAAACCCATTCCTTAAATTCCTCTTTTCAGACAATAGGTGGGAAAACGCCAGTGGCTCATTTTTATTTTAGTTATTATTGGTGCATGATCTGAAATAGTTATTGGATGCATTTCAAGTTAAATGCACATGTTTCTGTGAGACATAAATTATATCTAGCCTAGCCTAGTTTTTGTATCTTGGAGAATAATATGTAAATTCACTCCGAACTCCTAGTACTGAATTCACATCTTCCATGCCTAACACTATCATAAAATTCTTCAAAAATCTACCGTCCTTTGTTATATTTTCCCTTCTAAGCCCCCCAAGCACATCATCACTGTTGCAAATCAAATTCCAGTCTCCACCTATAAGTAATATTCCATGCTGAAAGCTGATTATTTCTCCCAGAATTTTCTTAAGCTCATTTATAGCAGTTTTAGATGGAATGTAAATGCATGCCAGTGTAATCCTCCTCCTTTGCCAGTAGCCCCTTAGTACTATGTATCTTCCATTATCTTTTTTCCTCTTCTATCATTATCAAAGCTCCTCTTGCAATTAGTATAAGTACTCATCTTTTCCTTTGCCCTAGATATTCCACTGAATAACCATCCTGAAAACCTGTCTTTATCAAATTCACATGTTCAGTTCTTTCCAGGTGTGTCTCCTGTAGCATAGCTATTTGCACTCTACATTTTTAATATAGTTCACTACTCTTTCTTTTTTATATTTATCTGTAAGACCATTCAGATTGAAAGACATCACAGAAAGCATCATTTTCTGATATAGTTATTATCACAACCTTTTATGTATAAATGCTTTTTTGTTAAATGTCTTGTTCCAACTTTTATGCTACATGCATATACTGTTCAGCAGGTTGGTCTTTTATACAGTTGATCTGAAGTAGTTAACTTCATTTGATCAGCAAGCTGTGGGTTTCGGATGTGATACAGATCCGAGCCAGCAGCATACCAAGTAAAAGATCCGAGCGCCAAGCTCCTCCCCGCTACCCATACTACACTGCACCCTCCTTCCAATCCCCAGATCTCATTTGCCACGGCTTCGCCAGCATGGGATTTTTGAGCTCCAGGCAAGTTGCCAGGATTTTTTCAAAAACTTTGATCTGCGTGTGCCCCTTTTGATAATTTTATTAATAATTATTAGTTTATCCCTTCTCAGTTACCATTACGGTAATTATTGGGGGTTTTTTTGCACTTTGAAAGTTGTTAACTTTCTGTTAGTGTAGGCCTCCCTTCCCACCCATACAGTGTGTGTGTGTGTGTGTGTGTGTGTGTGTGTGTGTGTGTGTGTGTGTGTGTGTGTGTGTGTGTGTGTGTGTGTGTGTTCCCTAATATGTCGGAAAGTCAGAAAGTGACTTTCTGTAAGTGCACAGAGTGTGGCCACAAGCTGTCACCAGCCGATGGTCACACTCTGTGTGTAGTTTGCTTGGGGGTGGCCCATTTGTCATCCGGCTGCAAGATCTATGCGGCCTTCAACCCCCGAGTCCTGTGGGATCGCAGGAACAAGTTAATTCTGGCAGGTCTTCTACCCAGAGAATCAACTTCTGCCTCTTCTGCTGCTTCCTCACCAGCCATGGCTGTGGCTGTCCAGCCTTCAGGCTCTCCTCCCCTGTCCGGGACTCACCCTCCCACCTTACCACAGGGAGAGAGAGGCCAAGAAAGAGAGAATAAAAGAAAAACACAGGGAGACAGAGAGACATTCAGAGAAAGAAAAAGATAAAGATAGAGAGAAGGGGCACAAGCGGCAGGCCAAGTTGGATCCAATGGCCCCTCCCGCTGAGGTTATTTTGTCTCCTGTGAAAGTTACCAGGCCATCCTCTTCTTGGCTCCGTTTACACGTTTTTTTTCTGGAGCCGGAGGGGGAGGCTAAACCACCCTCGAGGTCGTCTTCATGTCGGCTCTCCCGGCCTGTGTCGGTGGCATCCTCTAGATCGATTCGGAGCATCTCTGAAGCAGGCATGGATCGGATGATGCGAAGGTTTTTACAAACTCAACTGCAGATGGGGGTGTTGCTGGCTCCCCCCCTCCTGGTGTGGGGAGTTTGGCTCTGTTTTTCACCCTGATAGCTCCTTCTCCGATCCACCATTAGATATCGGAGTCTATGGATCCGAGGAGCCCCGGAGTCAGGGGGTCGGCGCCGATGGTGCCTTCGGCCTCAATGCTGGCCATGCCCTCGAGTCTGTCAGATCCACTTTCAGATCTGAGCTCTCGAAGCTGAGAGTTGGGTGTCGGATCCGAGGGGATGAGTGTGTCATCAGTTCTGTTGTGGTCGGGGCATGCCATCCCTTTGGGTCCGGCCGTTCCAACTTCGGCTCCGATCCCTTCGTCAGATCCGAGGGTCTTAGCTACCCTCACTACCAGTTTCAGGGAGGCCAGTTCTCCCTCGGCATTCGACATTGTGGAGAGGGTTCTCTCTGAAGGATCGAGACTCCTCACTCTGTCCTCAGGGTCCATCCCTGCTCCCTCGCAGCTGGGTTTGTCTTCAATCATCCAGTCCCCCCAGGGACAGCCTGTGTCTATTGTGCCCCAGACAGTTCCCTTGGAGGAACATGAAAACATTTGTGAGCCCTCCCCGGAGAGTCCACCCGAGGAGGTCCCTCACAAATGCCAGTGTAAAAGGAGGCACTTGGACTCCTCCGAGTCCCTCACTGAGGATACTGACTTGGAGGAAGGGGAAGGTTCCCCCAAATCACCCCCCAAAGACGTCTCCTTTGGAGGCATTATGGAAATCCTTCGCCAGAGGGGGGGGGGTGGTCTGCCCAAAAACCTTCCTCTGACGAGTCGGTATTCCTGGAGGCATTTGACACAGGCCAGTCTACCTGTTGGGTGTTCCCCCCCACTGCCGACCATCTGGTGGATCTTATCACCACCAGAGCTTGGAAGGAACCAGACACTGTGGAGCCTATACCCAAAAGGCCCGACAAGATATTGAGTCCACCGGCAGATAGAGCTTCTTGGAACAAAAGTTCCCCGGTTGATGCCATGGTGGTGGCGGCCGCCACTTAAAAGGAACTTACTCAAGAAAGTTTCTCAGTCAACCGCTAGACAAAGAATCCAGGGCTATGGACAGTCTTGGAAAGCGGACTTTTGCTTCAGCCACCTTTACTATAAGGGCGCTGAATTACTTGGCCCACGTAATTCGATTGCAGCGGGACCTCGTGAAGGAGTACGCTGAGTCTCCCCCCGGAGTCCATGTCGGCCAAGGATAAATGGACCTTCTCAGCTTGTATGGCCACTCTCAAGTCTATGTCCAATACGTCCATGCGTTTACTCTCTCATGCAACCGAGGGAGCCGCTAGGGCTAGCGGGACCGGCATCGCCTTAAGGCGTCATGCCTGGCTCCATCTTTGCGACTTCTCGGAACCCTTCAAGGCGTCCTTCGCTAATGCACCCTTTGATGGTTCGACTCTTTTTGGGAAGACTGTCCGCAATATGCTTGTCCAGAGCGAGAAAGATGGGAAGATGCTGTCAGCCGTTGGGATCCGCTTCTCTAACCATCAAAGGTCCTTTTCCAGGAACCAGCGAGGGCAAAAGAAGCTGTGGTTCCAGAAAACTCAGCAGTCCTGGAATGCTCAGGACTCTTTCTCCTCCAGAGACAGAGGGGGACAAGGTGGACACCGGCCCAGAATCAGAGGTGGGGGGGCGAAGAACTTCGGGTCACATGAACCTTTTTCAGAGCGACCCGCGCAGCAACCCTGAGGGGTTTCCCGACTGCTCCTCCCTGGAAGCAGTCGGATGTGTTTTTCGATGCACCTAACCCAATGGAAGTCCATCACGACAGATCACTGGGTGCTTTGAATAATATCCAGAGGCTATTCTATTCCCTTCATAAACAAGCTCCTTACACAAGGCGCCTCCCGGATGTTCCACCCGCTCAGAGGGAGGCCACGGCCTTGGAAATACAAAAGCTACTAGTAAAAAGAGCCATCCAGCAGGTGCCCCCAGACCAGTGTGGTCAGGCATCTATTCTAGGTTCTTTTTGGTGCCAAAAAAGATGGGGGACCTAAGGCCGATTCTTGATCTATCAACAATGAACATGTTCATTGCCAAGGAAACATTCCGGATGGTCACGCTTCAATCCATCCTGCCCTTCCTGCAGGAGGAAGACTGATTGTGCTTGATAGACCTCAATGATGCATACTACCATATTCTGATGGACAGGCGATCCAGGAGATTCCTCCGCTTTTGGCTAGAGGCCAGGCATTATCAATTCAGGGTCCTACCTTTCGGTTTCACCATAGCCCCCAGGGTGTTCACCAAGGTCATGGCAGTTGTAGTGGCCCACCTGAGACTTCAGGGCATTCAGTTCTTCCTGTACCTGGACGACTGGCTCCTCACTGCCCCCACCAGGCATCTACTCTTACTAGCTAGAGATTTCTTTCTCTGGTTATCACCTCGGCTAGGGATTACCATAAATCTCTGGAAGTCTTCCCTTCAACCTGTTCAAGTGTTAGACTTCATAGGGGCGAGAATAGATTCTCGTCAGGCCAGGACATTCTTAACCCCAGACAGACTATACAGCCTGGCACTTCATGTGTTAGCACTTCTGCAGTCCTCTGCACCCCCTGAAGAATTAGTCCTGAGAGCTTTAGGGCCCATGGCAGTAGCTATCAACCTGATCCCTTGTGCTCGTCTGCATATGAGAATTCTACAGTGGACGTTGCAAGTTCAGAGGTTGATTCTTCATCAATGTCTAGATTTTCCGATCCCTCTGAGCAGTGTGTGCAGAAATTCTCTCACGTGATGGCTCCAATCTTGAAATTTGCAGGAGGGATGTCCCTTTCTTGTGCCCCAACCCCAAGCCACGGTGACCACGGATGCCTCCCGCCTAGGGTGGGGGGGCATTGTTCGGGCAGGACTGTTCAAGGCACGTGGACTCAAAATGAGACTGTTCTGCATATAAATGTTCTAGAGATGAGAGCGGTCCTTTTAGCGTTACAGGCCCTTCATGCTTATCTCCCTCTGGGAATTATTGCGATCCAGCCAGACAATACATCGGTGGTCTGGTATATCAGCAAACAGGGGGAACCAAGTCTTATCACCTTTGTTGAGAAGCCATGAGAGTCTGGGAATGGTCGATCTCCACCAACCGCTTTCTGATAGCAATGCACATTCTGGGTCGGTCCAACATCTTGGCGGACAAATTGAGCAGAACTATCCTTTCTCCCTATGAGTGGTCTCTGAACCCTTGTGTAGCAGAACAGATCTTCCTCAAGTGGGGTCAGCCTTGCTGCGATCTCTTCACATTGCCTTCCAATGTGAAGTGCAGCGAGTTTTTCGCTCTAATCCCCTCAACAGGGGAAGCCCCCAGAGATGCTGTTGTTCATGCTTGGCCACCCGGTCTTCTTTATTCGTGTCTCCCACTTCCGCTCATGATAAAGTTCTTACAGAAAGCTCGCCAGTTGGGGAGCAGATTGATCCTCACAGCCCCATTCTGGCCTCGTCAAGTCTGGTTCCCCTTCCTAAGGTCTCATCTCATAGCTCCACCTTGGATCTTGGATCCCATTCCGGATCTGATTCGTCATCCCACGGAAATGCTTCCTCCGAATCTGGACAGCCTGAAGCTCATAGCTTGGCTGCTCCAGTTCCACTAGTTGCTAGGACTCCCAGTATCTCTTCTCCTGTTAAATCTATCTTGGTTGCAGCACATAAATCCTCTACCAGGAAAATTTACTGTAGCAAATGGAGACGCTTCTCCATTTGGGCTTCAGAGAGAAATCTAGATCCTTTTACTGCTCTGATCCCAGCGGTATTAGACATTTTGTCTCATATCTTCCAGCAAGGAGCCAGCTCTTCCACAGTGAAGGTCCAGCTGGCAGCTATTTCTCATTTCCATGTAGGGGACAATTTAGGCTCTCTTGCTGCTGCCAGAATTTGTAAGACCTTTTTGAAAGGCACTTTTCTTCTGAGATCTTCTATTAAGAATCCGTCCCCACCGTGGGATCTGACTGCGGCTCTTCATGGCTTAGTTGTGCCTCCTTTCGAGCCCTCGGCATCAGTTGACTTAAAATTTTTGTCATGGAAGACGGCTTTTCTGTTAGCTATAACTTCAGCAAGGAGAGTGTCGGAGCTTCAAGCTCTTTGTATGAAACCCCCATATCTTGTGTTTCATAAAGACAGGTGTCTCTCAGGACTAATCCATCTTTTCTCCCTAAAGTTGCTTCTGAGACAAACATTAATCAATCTATTAATTTGCCTGTCTTTTTCCCTAATTTTCAGAACAAAGGGGAATACAAACTTCATTTGCTGGATGTTCACAGGCAGTTACATTTTTATTTGCACAGGACGGCAGCCTTTCATAAATCTGATCAACTTTTTGTTTCTTTTGCTAAGCCCTTTTTAGGGAAACCAGTTTCAAAAGTGACTCTTGCTAGGTGGATTTCCCTTTGTATCCTAAAAGCATACAGAGAGCTTGGTGTACTGGAACCAGTAGGAGTTCATGCTCATACTACACATTCTGTGGCAACGTCTTCAGCATTCTGGTCTAGAGTTTCCCTGGATGAAATTTGCTCAGCGGCTACCTGGGCGTCTTCTCACACCTTTATTACTCATTATAAACTGGATTTGGTGTCTAGAGGAAGGGCTTCCTTTGGCTCTGCAATGCTCCGGAATATCCTTCCTTAAGGGCCTCCCAAGATTTCGGGTAGCTGGGGACTCTGTCCCACAGGTTGCTGATCAAATGAAGTTAACTACTTCAGAAAAAGAAGTTATGTACTCACCATAACGTTCCATCTGAGTAGGTAAACTTAATTTGTCAGCAACCGTCCCTCCCTCCTTCCCCCTTACCTTGGAGTTATTTTTGCTGAGCTCGATGTTCAGAGTTCACAAGCTGGAGGTTTGTCCTTGGTTTAGGGGTCTTAGGTTAGTTTGTTGGTGTCAAGTGTGGAGTGGCAAACTCGATCTGAGGATTGGAAGGAGGTTGCAGTGTATTATGGGTAGGGGAGGATCTTGGAGCTCGGATCTTTTGCTTGGTATGCTGCCAGCTCGGATCCGTATCAGATCAAATACCCACAGGTTGCTGTCAAATTAAGTTTACCTACTCAGATGGAACGTTATGGTGAGTACATAACTTCTTTTTTCTTGTCATATCCATTTCAGCCTATGCCACATCTTACATAACGTCTTGTTTTTGAAAGCCCTCATATGGAACAAACAACTCTCCAACCCCCCCAAAACCTATTAACTTAATAATAACACACAAAACTATGTTGTACATCTTCAAATATTTAAGTTTTTTCCTTCCTTATAAGAAGAAAAGTTCTAAGTTGATAGCCGCACACACTGGCTAGAGTTAACCAAAAAGAAAGGTTAATCATTCGAAGCTGTGTGGTACAGCTTGTGCTATTAGTAAGTGCTATTTGATTTTGTCTATCTTTATAGCACTCCCAGCTGAGAAAACACTTGAACACTTTCAGTAAACACTTTCTCCAAGCCATCTTTCTTCATCAAATTGTCTTCTAGTGACATGCAAACCAGACACAAAATTGCTAAGGATACCTGGTTTACCAGAAAAAAAAGCCTTATAATATTCAATATTCTTTTTCATCTACATGCTTTGTAATAAATGTAAATCCAAAACTTCAGACTTGCCAGGAGAATCCAAATAAAGGTCAGAAACTGGGAGAAGGTTTCTTTATTAAAAATCACAATAACGCCAGACGAATTTGTATGTTTTTTTATTATGATAAAAAAAGTACAAATTGGTCTGGCGTTATTGTGATTTTTAATAAAGAAACCTTCTTCCAGTTTCCGTCCTTTATTTGGATCCTCCTGGCAAGTCTGAAGTTTTGGTTTTAGTTGTTTATTGACTTGCTTCCATCTTTTTATCTGGTCTTTGTAATAAATGTGTTACTGGATAATGCCTAGAGTCTTAAAACAGTCATTTCCCTATGCAAGCTTTGGAAAAAGCACACTGATTTTTCTTTTGTAATACTCTCTTAACCAGACCTTTCCTCTCTCACCCACTCTCCTCTCTCCCCCTTTTTACATTGTACTGCCTACATTTCTTAAAACTGAACAAAGAAAAAGAAAGGGAAAAAAGAAAAAAAAAACAAAAGCACCTGTTTAATTAGTATTCTCATTGCATTTAAAAAACTGAGAATACTTTACTCCAAGTCTAATTGATTTTGTCCTATCTTTAAAGCCCTCCCAGCTGGGAAAACCCCTGATTGCTTTCAGAGAACATTATGTCCTAGCCAATTTCTCTTTTCTTTTTTATTTCTTTTCTTTTCCGTCAGCCAATCCCCTTCTACCAGACTGTCTCCAGTTTCTCTTTATCTGTTTGTCACCATGGAGACATGAGAACCGGACAGCCAGTTTCTCTTTATCAGATTGTTTCCATGGAAACATGAAGACCAGTTGCAGAATTGCCATTAAGTATGCATGCATTTGCTAGAAAAAAGCCTCAGAATATTCAATATTTTTTCATTTACTTGCTTTCTCTTAAAAATAATCAAGTTAATTTCCTTAATACAGTCATTTCCCCATGCAAGAATGAAAAAAAGCACATTAATTTTAACTTTGTAATCCCTTTTTAACCAGAATTTTTTTTATTGCTTTGCATATATTTCTCACAACTGTACAAGAAGAGAGGGAAGAGGGGAGAAAAAGAAAAAAATAACAGCACCTGTTTACAATCCCCATTACACTTAAAAATAGGGTGCAAAGAAAATTATACACAACAAATACAAATGTTTTCTTTACTTACAGTTAGCTTTCTCCCCTCTCTTCTCCTCCCCAAAACATTTTTTCGAACATTAATGACATGAAGCAGGGCATATACTTTAAAGTCCCCCACAAATCCAACAAATTTTGAAAAAGTCCAATATTTCCAGATTTTCTTGTTCTGTCATATTTCACAAATATAATTATTGTGTTGTAATTCCACAATGAGTTACTGGTTTTATTACTGTTCTTCTCCACCACCCAAATCCTGTCTCTGCTTCATTTCCAATGTACTCTCGATTCTTCTAGTCAACTTTCATGCTCTCTTCCTTCTCTCCAACATTTTTCCATTGAAATACTGAAAGAGGTTTCACAGGTACAGTCTCTCTGTGGTCTTTCTTACCAGAAGAACAAGAAGCAGAATCTCATTCTGTCTCACAGCTCACTTTTTGTTGGTCAAACTTTTGTATTTCCTCCTTAGCATGCACTTCATCGAAAAAATGATTTTGCCCCTCCAGGGAAGAACACTTTAAAGACAGCTGGATATAGCAATTTGAATCTCACATTCACATCTCAGCATTCCCTGAATAGTGGAATGAATTTACTCCTCTTCTGTCTGGTATACAGTGAGTAATATTTCTCCGCAAACACTCTGCTCTCTCCACTTTTAGTATTTTGTCCTTCTGCCACAGCTTTGCCAGAATCAACTCATTCTGCTGGTAGTATTGCATCTTTACCATTAAAGGTCTAGGTTGCTTTCTGATAGCTAGGTTTGGAGCATACACATGATGTGCCCTTTCAACAAACATGTCCTGCTGTGGAATACCAGTCCAGTTGCTTTTTTGTGCTTTCATAAAATGAATGCAGTCTGTTCCTTCCAGTTTCTCTGGCATAGCTGAAAATCTCAGGTTTTCCCTATGTACTGTGTCCTCTAATTCTGTTATTTTTTTTTAAACATCTCTTCCTGAGCAGTCTCATATTCAAACAGAATTTTCTTAATTTTGACCTCTGATTTTTGCAGCTTTATCATCTCATCTGAATATCTGTTTAAAGCTTCTTCCATTTTTTTCCAGCCTTTTCTTGTTTGGGTTAATATACTTCATCAGTGTTTTATTTAGTTTAACTAGATCTGTATGCAGCCGTCTTGTATCTTCCTGGTTACTAGAAGTTATGTCTGAAGGTTGCATTGCTTTTTGATGAACAGCTGCAGAACTTTCCCCAGCCTGTGTTTCTTCCTCATTTTTTTGTAGCCAATTTTTTCCAGGTCTTCTGTATTTCTTTATTCCTGGCATCCAGGCAGTGCACTTAGTAGCCAGTTACTGAAATTTACCCATAAACACAAGTCTACTGGCCTTCTATACTGAGTTTCTGTTTTCACACTGGGAGAGCTAGAAACAAGCTATTATTCAGTGCTCAGCCATCTTGGAAGTCATTTCTGTGAAATATAATTTTATTCTTGTCTAGCTAAGTTATTGTACCTTGGGGAATAATATGTAAATTCTCTCTGAGTTCCTACTACTGAATTTACATCTCCCATACCAAATATTTCATAAATTTCTTCAGGATTCTACCCTTTTTTGTTATGTTTTCCCTTCAAGGTCCCCTGATACATCGTCACTATTGCAAGTCAACTTCCAGCCCCCACCTATACGTAATATTTCATGTTGAAAGCTGATTATTTCTCAAAAAAAAAATCTTAAAGGGACAGTCCCGGGATTTTTTTTTTTGTGTGTGTTGATTCAACCTTTGTTTACATTTCAGATTTGCCATTCTGAGCATACTCACTTTTGGCTGAGGGGGGTGGGGGAAGAGAGCGTGAAGGAAGTCTCAAATGTGTTAGCCAAATTCCATCTCAAATTGCAGTTTTACTGACAAAAGCTCTCCCTGTGAGCCATTCATTAGTTTAATCTGTGCATTTTACCCATTGAGAAAAGTAGCCTTTCAGTTATTTTATGATCTGACTGCTACTACTACTCTAGAAAGCAGACCAGTAATGGAATGCTTTTAAAACATTAGTAAGCAGAGTTTTTTCTTTCATTTCATATTTTATTCTGTGGTGATTGTGAATCCTGGCCATCTACAACAATTTTATGAAATGGCTTCTACCTATAGAAAGCATCCGAGTCAGGCAAACAACAGTGGAAACCATATTTCTCTTTTTTTCATGTTTTACTGTATTCTGATTTTTGAATACAAGGTGTAGTGACTTTTTGACCTGCTAGTAATTCCATAGAAAGCAAGTACATGACAGAAGGTTGGAGCATTAATAGACACAGTCTTCTGTTCCTTTTTCAGCTTCTAGTTTGATATGTGCTGATTTCTGAATACTACTAGACACATGCACTATTTGTTATGAGAGGGCTGCTTGTACAGCTACAGAAGACTGAGTGATGCAAAATGTAAAAAATAGTATACACTGATGTCCCTTTTCCCTGGCACAGCTTTCTTTATTTTAAATATGAGCCAGGAGCTGGGGGCATAGTTCCCCAATCCAATGTCAGTATTAGAGGAACACAAATCCAAAGATTAGTTTATCCTGGGAGCGGAAACAAGACTGGAACTGTGGATTTACAGGATATTTCAAAGTAAAATTATACTGTGGGTGAGAATGAAAGTGATGTATCAAAGTGGGTGCGACTTCTGTCAGTTTAACTCGGACCCTAATTTTAAACACTGGGATTGTCCTTTTAAGTTCCATAATAGCAGAATATAAATACACACCACCATAATCCTCCTCCTTGGTACCAGTAGCCCCTTGCTACCACAGATCTACCATTATTGTCTTTTTCTTTCATCTGTCACTATTGGAGACCCTGTAGAAATTAGTATAATTACTCTCCATTTTCTTTGTCCCTGATATTCCGCTGAATATCCATGCTGAAATCCATTCTTTATCTGATTCACATGCTCGTTTCTTTTCAACTGTATTTCCTGAGCATTGCTATTTGCACTCTGCATTTGTTAATATAATTCAGTACTATTTCCTTTTTGTTTATACCTGTAAGGCATTTGCATTTCAAGATAATATGGATAATGTAGCCATTATTATAAAACAACTATTATTCCCACCTATTAAACACAACAGTTTTTTGAATGTGTATTTATAATGTTTGTGTTACACTCAACACACTAATGTTTGGCTAGCTGATCTTTTTATATTTTTTTCTCCTCTCCATTTAAACCTATGTCACATTCCCTCAAGCAAATAAACGAAATACATTTTCAAAACACCCCATCCACTATTAACTTAGAACATATTCAAACAATGAAGTTTAACCGTCCAGACATGAACAATTGTCTCAAATTGACAGTTGTACCCACTGGCATTTCCTAACCTAAAGTTAAGGTTACCCATGCCAGAATGCATGCTGTACAGCCTGTGTTCCCACTTCCACTGATTGCTACCTGTTCTTTTCTTATCTGTATTCCCCTCCCACATGTGAAAAACTGGTTTTAGGCTTTCAGAAAATATTAACTTTTACCACTATGAGAAAGTGCACTGGCTATTTTTAAATAAAACCAAATTGTGCATTGCTCAATTAAATGCATTAAAGTATTAAGGCTGTTAGGGAGGCTGATATCTCTTTTTAACTGCCCATAATTTCAAACTTTATTTTTTACCGAACTGCTTGCCATTGTACCTTTAAAGTTTGCATTTTTCTCAGGAAATAATGCTCAGAACCCTCAAGCTGAATTGCTTGCACCTGCGGAGAGCTTCTCTGCATGGAAAAGTGCTTGGCAATGAATCTTTGTAAATTTCACTGAGAACAGAATGTACAGCTACTCCCACTAAACATTTGCTAATGGAAAAAAAAAACAACTTATATCTTTGTAACTGTAAGAAACTTAGTATTTCCACAACTTTCCTAATCGTGTCTTATTTTTAAAGCCTACTTGGTTACAAAAAACACTTGTTAATAGCTTAAACCAAAGGCATTAATTTAGACATTCATCATTGTTAAAAAATAAGAGAAAATATCTTAATTCTACATATAATATAATGTAATATATAATATAGTGTAATATATAATATAGTATAATATAATATAATATAATCACTGCACTGTTACAACTCATCCGTACCACAGCAGCCCAAGATAACTGCATATTAACATTAAATGTGCTTTTGTTCAGCCTTTTTTCCCGTGTTATATTGTAAAGCCTATATTTCTTACAACTAAAAAGTACTTGTTTAATATCTGGCACACACAACACTTACTGAAAATGCTCCCACCACATTTAAGATACCCCTAACTGCACACTACACAAAACTGCTTTACTATATGTTTAACATGCATTTTATATCATGGAATGCTTTATACATATATTAACAAGAACAAAAGTTGCTTTACTAACAGTTACATTTTTCCTTTTTAGTGTCCTTAATATTAATGACATAAAGTGGGGTATATACTTTACAGTCCACCCTCATGTTTAACAAAGTCAACAAAAGTCCACAAATCCTACAGTGAAACACCAGCCCAGTTGCTTATTCGTCCTTTCAAAAAATTAATACAGTCTATTTCTTCCATTATTTTTTTTTCTGGTACAGCAGAAAATCTCATGTTTTATCGGTATACTCTGTCTTCTAAAAATTATTTTTTTGAAACAGCTCTTCTTGAGAAGCCCTATACTCAGACAACTTTTTCTTAATTTCAGTCTCTAATTTTTGCCATTTTTATAAGTTCACCTGAACAGTTAGTTAAAGCTCCTTCTATTTTTCCAGCATTTTGGTATTTGAGTTAATATATTCCTTCAATATTTTGCTTATTTTAATCACCTCTGAGTATATTTATTTTTTCCCTCCAAATTACTGGAAGCCATCTCTAGAATCAAGGCTGAAGCATAAACTGTTTTTTTCTGCACAGCTGCATAATCCTTCCCACACAGTGGGCCAGATTCACGAAGCCTCCGTGTAAGAGTTATAACTCTTACATGGAGGCTGCAGTTAAACGGTGTGATGTCAGCATGTCATGCATATGCATGAGGTGCATGAGGCATGCTGAATCACACCAGTAACTCTTACACGGTCCATGTAAGAGAGTAGGGGGCGTGTCTGTAGGCTAAGCCCTGCAAGCGGACACGCCCCCGGAAGACTATAATGGCTGAAAGTAAACAGCCACGAGAGAGGCCATGGAAATGTGAATAAACACACTACACAACACATGCCCCGACTGACCATCAGTGTATAAAGTGAAGAGATGTTATAAAATTAAATTAAAACCTTTTTTTTTAAAACCCGTAAATGTTTGCTACTGTGTGCTGTGTGCTGGGTGTGCTACTAGTGCAATCACAGTTAGCAGTCAGTGGAAAAGGATATAAGAACTAAATATGCAGAGTAAGCCAAGAAGTAATAGCTTAGCGGTAGAGTTGCCGGCCTAAGAGTAGGCAGGCAGGGTTCGAGCCCCCACAACAACCTTTTTTTTTTTTTGTAAATAAGCACTAAAAAGCCCCCTGACAGTATTGTACAAATGTAAATGTATTCCCTTTTGTAAAATGGAATGAAATGGAGCATATATTTTGAAGTAACACAATAATAAAAATAGTCAGAAATGTACTGATAGCTAAGCTGCTGTGAGACAGACTGCCCGTAACTGAGTACTGTTTAACAAGCTGCAAACTGCATGCCCGTTGCTAAGCACCGGTTTAATAGGCTGAAACCGTTTGCAACTAGCTGTGCTTAGCTGAACATGTGTGTCACTAGCCAATTAAGATTTATCCCAGCGCACACCGTTTGCGTGCCGCTCCCACAAGCTAACTGCCAGTGCGCATGCGTTAGCTCCGCGCAAACGAGCACAGACCTGGTTTTAAGTGCTTAAAAGTGCCTTTATGGCACTTTGATTGACAGGTCCTGTACTCAGTTTGAAAGTTTGCAAAGAAAAATAAATTCCCACTGTCAGTCTCGAACCCAGGACCTTGGTAACATTAGTCTGTATGACCTACCACTAAGCCATGCTTGCCGTACAAGAACGCAGTGCTAAAATAAATATAACATGTAATAGTAGGAATCAGTATAAAGGCAATATAGGAGGTGTACTATCCAAAGCATGTCAGGTAGAGTTTCAATGGCCAAATTACTGGATTCCCATACTAGTTCAGTGTTAACAGAAACAGCCCTGCTACTTGTTAGCTTGTATATAATAAAGTAAGGTAATGTACATATATGAAGGTATGTATATCTACACATACAGATATATAAATATATATTAATACATATGAAATATAGTTGTAGGTGTCAGTATCCATACACACTCACTACAGGAAACAGTGAAGATAAATGCAGCAACCAGAATATGCAACACAGCCTGGCTCCTGTGAGACCTACTAACCCCTTTAACTGCTTAAAGGTGCCTCCAGCACTTTGATTGATAGGCCCTATACTCAAGTCACAAGCAGAATATAAGCATACTAGTAGGCCCTACCCCAAGACCATTGTAACACTAGTCTGTATGACCTACCACTAAGCCATGACTCTCATACAGGAATATAGTGCTAAATAAGTGGAACATGTAATAGTAGGAATGAAGATAAAGGCAATATAGTATGACTACTAACTAAAGCATGTCAGGCAGACTTTTATAGTCCCAATTACTGGATTTTCCCATACTAGTGTAGTGTTAACAGAAACAGCCCTGCTAATTGTTAGCTTGTACCCAATAATGTCAGCTAATGTACATATATGAAAGTATGTATATGTACACAGATATATATATATTTATATAGCAATACATATGACATATAGTTGTAGGTGTCAGTATGCATACACACTCACTACAGGGAACAGGCAAGAGAAATGCAGCAACCTGAATCTACAACACAGCATGAAGCATGGGAGATGTACTAACCTTCACACTCACAGAACACTGTCAACAGCATACCAGCATGGTCCACGCCCTACAAACTGAAAGGGCAACGCCTATCTCACATACCCTTTTATAGCAGTGTCCTGAAATCACAGTGAGACATGCAATCAGTACACACCTGGCTGCATGCAATTAGCAAATGCTGTCTTACAATTGGTGCAGAGGCCATCACATGGACCTATGCAGATACCTACAAAAGCAATGAGTACCCACACTACACTCATGCAATACATTCATTGCACAAAACCGACAGAGAGAGAGAGAGACAGAGAGAGAACAAAACATAAATAAAGACAGCCAGCAGCAAAACCAGCAGCAGCAGCAGCAAACTTCAAGCAGCACCAGTGACACACCAACAGCTGCCACAAACACAGGTAATGCAAAGTAGCAGGTTAATACTGCGTTTACTGTGACACCTCCAAATGTATCATAGTTCACTATCTATAGGTATGTGCATGAGATAGGCTGTGTGTACATAGTCCTGAAATATAAACATATGTAATATTGCTGTACATGTTACCCATACTTAACACTTCCATAGCTTAGAACACAAGGCCAGTTGTGCATATGATGCAGTAGTTCCCAGGGTCAGTAGAGGTTCCTCCTCAATGGTGTGGGACCACTGTGTATGTATGGCACTGTTCAGGTACATATCCTGTAGTATGGCCAGGGATTAATATCAGTCTGTCGTGTGGTGCTATGTCCTCCAGGGGTGAATGTAGCACACATCCAGGGATACCATTTCGTAACAGTGATGCTATGTGTTCTGCAATGATGAAGGTGGCTCTCACCTGGACATGTGAGAGGATAGGGAGGTGACAGTCATTTGGGATAACTAATACCACATGTGTAGGAGAATGGGGGGGGGGACCTGCACCTAAACTGTCTGAAACAATGTTGCCAATATCTGTGCATGTGGTGAATGTGAAGCATCTTAACACTGCTGACCACAGATGCCTTGCTGTCATGTGAATCTGCCCTGTGCTGCAGTAGCCTCCTACTATTTTTATACAATATGCCTGTATCTGTACTCCACTGGACATGATTAATAAGTGGTGTGTAGTTGTTCTGGGTTAGATATGTGTGTGCACAGTACATGCAGTATGTGGGATGTCTGTGGTAAGCATATGCAAAGGTGCTGGCGGTGTGTGTTGTGGCTACCACTGGCCCAATGGGCTGCATGGATAGCATCACTGTCATAACTACTGAATAACTGTGTAATTAAATGCATACATAGCAAGGTAGTGTACTGTGCTTGTGGTGTTGTTCGGATATGTAAATCCAGGCTGAGTAATGTGTGCACATCACAGGGTTGGGTTGGATGGCAACACACATCCAGTATGTAGGGATGAACACCCAGAATGTGTCAGGCGTGTCGCCTGTGCAGAAGTATCCGGCCATTACCTGTGCATCCCCACAACACACACACATGCAACATATGGCAGAAGTACTATAGCAGTACACACATGTTCATAGGTTCATACTAGGCTATTTGCCCTAGGGCATTGGTGAGCCTAGTAGAATGTGTTTGTCTTTCACCACCCAATTACAAGTTATGCTGCTATGCCCTTGTCCGATGTTAGTATACTGTGCCTCTGTCTAACAGTGACATAGAAGTGATACCTGGGGTACAACTATGATCTACATCCAGTCATCCAGATTCCTATGGAAGAGAGTCAATGAGGGGCTCTGCCTAACCTGTAGTGTCAGCTCATTACAGAGTGAAGGGAGCCTGTCAGTCAGGAATATGCCCCTCCAGCATGTCCATGGATGTCAGTGCTGAGGTCCAGCTCTCCTGAGCATGTGGCTGTATGGGACTCTGATTGCCTGAGGTGCAGCATGTTCATTACTGCTGGGTAGGACATGGCTGTATATGGCACGCACAGATTGCCTCTGAACCGGCAATAAGCCACTGAGTCCAGCGGGATTTACTTTACCTGGGAAGCATATGACATCTGTGTGAGCCATTGCATCCCCTTGATGAGGTACTGTTGTCCTTTACCAGTTGCTGTGGGTGTCTGGTTAGGTACATCCCAAAAGGTGCATTGTACGCAATTATAGGCTTGATGATGGATGAGTAAAGAGGCACAATGACCTCCCCTGCCATACATGTGAATCCCTCATGATTAGCTGGGCTATATAACATGTCTTTCAATCCACATTGGCCATGTGGTTGACAAATGACAGACCGCTACCATGTTTCTACCCCAGGTCCCCAACTACGTCTTCTGTACTCAATGGCCTAACACCTATGTTGTACTGTGCCACCAATGTGGAGGCGTGGGAATCTGCATTGAATACTGATGCTCCCCCTCCTTTGTTCAAGTGTTGTGGCCGACAAGAATGGTAACAGCTATAACCTGGTAGTACTGGTGTGCTCCTGTGAAACCTGAAACAGGTTCATGTTACTGCACAGATATCGATGTCCAGCATGTCAAGTAGGGTTTTGAGTGTGTGCATCCTTAGGTCTAGACTTCTGGTGTTGAGTAGCATCACTCTCACTTCCTCATCCTTTGTGATACAAATGGATGTGGGTTTGCCTTATGAGCCTTGCCTAATACAGGCACTATGGGTGTAGCAAGAGTCTCCGCCAAATTCCAATGGGACAGGGGTGACAGGTGCAAGCTGTCCCTAGCAAAGCATACCACCCCAAGATGGCAGGCATTGGCACACCTGTGAATGACACCAGTATGTCAGTCAATTGTTGGAAGGGATCATCGTGCCTTGATATTGTGGCATGGTTCTAGGTGAGGGTAGGATGCTACTCAAGGTCAGGGTCAAACTGTCTTGGGCTACGTGCTCAGAGAGCTCTGTACTGTCTCATGTCATGTAGTCCAGGGAGGAATGTGTCAGGCCATTCACACCAGCATGGACAGTGACTGAGTCATACCTGTACTTGCCTTGGGGTTACCTGAGTGTTTGTGTTATGTGGCAGGTCATAGTGGCCGACAGGCTGCACACCGTGACCCTCACCTCATTAAGGCTGGTGAACGTGATGTTAGTGTGCCTGATGATAGAGGCACCTAGTACAGGTGTATGAGGTGTGTTGTTTACTGTTAATGGCTGTGAGTGTTCAGCACATTGGCTTTGTGTGACATGTGTTGCACATGTTCGTTTCCGTGGTAGTGGTTGCATGGATGTCTGCTTAGGAGGTCTCTGCTGCATAGGCATAGCTGTGGTCCGAGCCTACAAGTATGTTTATGTGTGATCATGTGTTAGGTCCGCTGTTGTGGTAGGTCTATGTGAGACTGGAAGTGTAGTGTGTGGTCTCCTTGGCCACCTGACTGGTTATGGCGGTATTGAGTAGACAGAGCCTAGCCTCCAGTTTGGTATATGGTTGCATCACTCACATGAGTTTGAATTTGTTGTTAGGAGGAGGGGTTGTCTGTGTACATGCATCTGTTCCAACATTGTCTCTGGAGTACCACACTCACCAGCTGGACTGGGAGGGAACTGACAACTGACCTCTGGACATGCTAGAATACTATTCTGAATTCTGTAATAATTAATGATTGAAAACAAGGTACAGTGGGGAGTGAGGGTGTACTGACATTACCTACAACTGCTGACTGATATAAAAGCGTCAGTGAGCAAGTGCCAGGTAACCTAAGTGCAATGTGTCACAATTAAGTAAATGCAACAATGAGAAGCAGTCACTTGCTGTCATGTGTAACATGGAAATACGTACAGTAAGCAATGCAGATATCAGTAGTGAGTCACAGACGTGTTGACAAGCTGTGTACTATGTGGAAGTAGCATACCAGTGAAATAACAAGCTAACAAATAACAAGCATATAAACAAAGGTAGATCCAGGAGGCCTGGATGTAGTGGTTGCTACAGCAAACAAGGTGTAGCAATGTCAGTAAGATACAGCTCAGATATGCAGGCACTATAAACCTGAAACCAGATGTCCCCAGCTATGAATGGCAGAGTACAGCCTATTGTCACACGAGTGCAGACCACAAACCTTGTTAATGTTAAATAACTGGCCTGAAGGCCAACTGCCCATACCAGAACTAATACACTTGTACACTGGGCCCTCAATCAGCAGAGCCCAACATCAATGGATGAGAGATATGTGTCCTGCCACCACAGTGCTTGCCACCAACCTCCCTAATGTAAAACAACTGGTCTGAAGGCCAAGTGCTTAGTACAAATGACATAGAATGATAGCTACACTGTAATCAAGTTTTAACCAAGCAGTAATAAGTAGAAGTTAATACTCCCTGTATAGAATGTGTACCATGTATTGTTGAGATACTATGCTGATAACCTGTTTGTGTACCTTTCCAGCTTGACATGGCTCCAAAAAGGAACCCATCATATTCTGCTGCAGAGGATGACGTGATTCACCGGAGCCTGGTGCATGACTATGCCATCCTGTTCTCACGCACCACCCAGAATCAGCAGGAGAGGTCTGCACTGTGGCAAAACCTCGTTAGCAGGATAAATGATGTTGGCGGCATGATAGGACATATGAGCAGGTGAGACATCACTGCAGTGATTTGATAAGAAATGTCCGCCAGCGTGCTGCAGATATCCGCAGGCAACAGGTTGCCACAGGTGGGGGGGTGGCCACACATCCCCCCCTCACCAGACAGGAGGGGCTACTGCTAAGTGTTGTGGATCCAGCCCCAGAACAACAACAGCAACACCCATGCATCATGATGGAGGTTGGATCCACACAGCAGCAACACACTGAGCGTGCAGGTAAGATGCCATATTCATTTATTGTTATTACTTTTACATTTGTTGACCCAGATAGTCTAGCTGGATATATGTCCATTTTCAGTAGAGGCCTGTGGAGAAAAGCTCCACACATAACGTAATAAAGGCAGACAGACAAGTTGTTAATACAGACAGCCAACATGATAGGATTGTACACCAGCCTGTTAACTAAATCAACATACATGTAAGGAACTCAAACAGTTTAGAGTCATACACAATATACCGTTGGTTTAAAAGCAATCCTACCTAAAGCATAACGGTTATGCAATAAGGCAAAAGCCAGATACATAATAGTTAGGGCTTAGAAGGGTAGAGAAGTAGAAGGAGTATGAAAGATACAATGATATGGAAGAGGCAGGAGTCAAGAAGGGAAGTGAGGAAAGGAAGGAAGACAGTCAAGAGGATGTGGGAGGGATGGGAGAAGTAGGTCAGAGCATAGAAGGACATCAAGGTGAAAGAAACAGGGTAGAAGCTAGTTTCTATGCACAATGAGGGGTTAAAGGTAAAGAGAGGGTAGGAGAGGGACATTAGCCTGTACTCCAAGAAGAACAAAGCCAGTGGTTTGGGAAGTGCAGTTTGGTGTCGTTTGAAGAGAGGTAAGGGTGAGATTAGAGTTAACCCCTGGTATGTACATATGACTGTTCTGTACACTGTTACTTCATGCACGCATAAGGTGTGCATGTGGTATGTATCTGTCATCATGATATATATACAGACATTATGTGCAGCTGATGTGTATAAGGGAACTAGTGTACTACTGTACTGTATCATGTGCAAAACAAATGGCACACATGTGCCCACTGACATTACTCTCTTCACACTTCCAGGTCCCTCCCATCTAGCAACGAGGCAGGCCATACATGCTGGTGAGTCTTTTAACATTATCTGTAAAGCAATTTAGAAAACTAGGAAGAGTAGTGTAACTCTGTAGTAGACTTGCTGGTGACTGTGTTCACAATACCCGTAATACAGTTGTAGTAGATTGAGTAGTGTAACACGGTACTGATGTTTGTGTTTACTGTGGGGTGTGCATGTGTGCAAGCATGCCTGTGCCCAAGTGTGCATGTGTGTTAGTGTCCATGAGTGCATGTGTCCATTTCTGAATGTGTGTATTAGTATTGAAATGCATCTCTGTCAAATATGTATGGAGACTGTAATCTGTATTCCATGTTTTCCTCCTGTAGGTTCTGGTGCTGCTCTGGTGACCTGCAGCAGGGAACCTGAATCTTGTGCCCCAGGTACTGATGATGATGAAATGTCTGTAATGGTGCAGGAAGGTGTGTCTGGGTCCACCATTGGTCAGCCAATTGACAGTACACAGCTTTCAACCCCGTCAATGCGCACAGTCATCCTGCCGTTACATCCTTTGTCACCATTGTCCCTAGGTGATGGACAGTCTGCAGTGGGCATAGATCAGGGTAATGTGGTACCTGTGGTACATGCATCCCCACAAGGCAGCCATGAGCAGGGGCCTCAATTGGTACCACGCAGACAGTCGCCCATGGGTTCTCGTGGGGGCATCCGTGGCCGTACTGCCTCTGGCCGACGTGCCCAAGGAGGTATGTCAACCTCCACTATGTTTTGAACTGTCATGCAGGCACAGGCACGTATGGAAAGGTACACCAGACAGGGTCTGAGGGAGCTGAGAGAATGTCGCACAGCCATGACAGATGGCATGCGTGACGTTGCGAATGCTATCCGTAACTTCACAGATGTCGTTGACAGACGTTGTGGGGGCATAGAAAAGCTGCTCCACAACCAGATGTCCATGGGCCAGGGCCATGGTGTGAGTTTGCGACGTTGACGTGGCAGTATGCCAGCAACAGCACCAGCTGGCAGTGGCCGCGGATGACAACAGGCCCACTCGCGCACCTCAAGTGCCAGCACCAGCCCCAGCAATGCTGGGTCTGTGCCGTCATCAAGACGCCCCAGGAGACCACGTGCATGTGGCTCTGGACAGTCCCAACAGAGAACTGTGTCCAGTCAACACACCCCTGCTTCCGATGACAGTACCCAGTCTGGGTTAGTACCGGATACGGCCCGTAGCACCCCTGCCAGGCACAGGTACCGTGTCCGTGCCCACAGACACTGATCTGGATGACCTGACAGGTGCAGTCTGTGGCTGTCCACAAAACCCTGTACATGGCAGCCATCATGTGGGACTGTGTGCGTGCTTACACACATGCAGAAACCTAACACCTAGGGCAAACACATACACACACACACTGCACCAACACTGGTCCACCCTGTACTGCTGCCCCTCACAAACACACATACACACACATGTCAATTGGTGTTACCAGTGGCTGGCTTGGGCATACCTAACCCACACCCTGTGCATATGATGACACTGTGCCACCTCCTGCATACTACAACATCGGTGCAGGTAAAGGTAAACATGTTGCTGATGCACAGGGTGACTACATAGATGTGTATAAGTAGTAACATGTTGGTAACTGTTCACTGTTCCAGTATAATTGTGTGTATATCCCAGCAGTCCTGCTGCAGTAACTGTATGACTGTCCTCAATTGTTATATGCACCCATACTACTTACCAAAGTGTACCAGCTGCACACCATCACATGCTAACATTGACTATGGCAATGCGCATCTTGTGCTGTTACGTAGATTCAGCTATATGTAACTGTTCTGTCACACATGCATTTATACACACCCTGCTACCCACACACATGCACATGCTCACCTGCCATTCCCATTATTTATCACCCTACATGAGTAGCTGTTGATACATGACAGGTACACATTTGAGAAGTGCAATATGTTGTTTACTACTGGCGTCCCCTTCTCTACCTGTACTCACAGGGTGCAGGCAACCTCATCGGTTGAAAGATGTAATGTGCATCAGGTACTGTAGTACCCTGATTGCCACATCAAACATGTTTCCCATATGGAAATGCACACACAGACACATCCCACATCCACACACTTGCCACATTCAGGCTTCAGAGCACTATCTAGGTATATTTGGGTACATGTGCGTGTTACAGTAGCATGTAACACTATACTGAGTACTGGCAGTTGTCTGTTGTCATGTTGTCTGTATAGAATAAAATAATTGTTTGATTATCCTACTCCGTTTTGTGGACATTACTTGAAGATGTGTTACCTTACATGTGTTATTGGTACCACCACCTTCTCTTTGGTAGTTTTGTTTGTATAGGGTGCTGTCAACATCACTGCTTGTGAAGGGTAATGACCACCCTGCAGTGCATAGCCCCATGTGGCAAAAGCCACATCCCACCCCATCATTGTGCACACACACTAACCCCACCAACAGTAAAACACATACTTTCCATTTGCAAGATTCAAGCCCATACCTAACTGTGTTATGACAGTAGAAACAGACACATTAGCAGAGTGTGCTATTTGCAGTAGTTGGAGAAATCCCTACTAATGCTGTACTTAGAGGGTGCTGACATCATCTGTGTGTAGGAGGAGGGATGTGCACCCTGTAGTGTGTTCTCCAAGTTGTCAAAAGGCAGTTAACCCTCCCAGCATAGTGCACACACATAAATCCCACTCATACTAACACACATATATTCCTTTTGCAGGATTCAAACCCCTACCTAATTACGTTATGACACTGGAGAAAGACGCATTAGCAGAGCGCGCTATGCGAATTACTGGAGGACTTTACTACAGGTAATATAGTTATACAGTCCTGACATCATCAGTGTTTCAAAAGGGGAATCTGCATCCTGTACTGTACTGTCACAGTTGCTAATAGGGACATTTCCAACACACACATCGATGTGTTTGAGGTTTGCATATGTGGGGGATCCAGTACTCCAGTGTGATGAGTATATGGTTTGATTGCAACAATGAGGGACATACTCCGAGTGGTGAGCTGTTTGTACTCATGGTTGTGATGATCAGGTCTAGTATATCTTCCCCTCTTGTGGGAAGGTTGGTTACCTGTTCCATAGCCAAAGAATGTATGATCTATGTGAACCCTAGAGCTTGGGTATTGTGGCTTGTGTAATGTTCACAGTCTATGTTTGGGTAGCTAACGTCACCCAGTATGATGGTGTTTGCAGAGTAATCTAAACTGTCCTGTGTCAGCATGAAGGCTGTGTGGGAGTCCTGAGTTTGAGAGGGTGCTGTAAGAGCCCCTCTGTGTCTCTTGCCATGTGGTCCAGGGAGGTACGTCTCAGGTTGTTTGCACCAGCATGGACAATGTCTGCCTCATAGCTGTACTTGCTGTGGAGTGACCTGTGTGCCTGTGTTATGTGGCACATGCTATCACCCGACAAGTAGCTAACTGTGACCCTCATCGTGCTCTGTCTGGAGGGCGGCACGTCTGTCAACAGCTCATGTCAAGCAAGTTCACACCCCTCATAAATGATGTGGAAACCGTCAAAGGCCCAAGGCCTGTTGACAATATGGACCAGACTGCAGATACCTCTATAAAGGCATTCTATGGACACATTCAGGAATGCATGGATCATGAAGCCATATATGAAAGCATGACCCAATTCTCCAAAGGCAGATGTCCTGGGTGCCGGACACCAGCCATAAACACACTATACAATAGAAGGATGACGCCACTACATGATACAACAACCTCCCAAAATGTGAAGGCACCACTGATGAGTATTGGAAGAAAATTACAGGCACCCATATGATTGTCTAAGGCCATCTTTGAGAGAGGGTTCCACAAGCCACTGAGGATAATCACAAGGCTGCCTGTAGTTATGTTAGTAACCTGGGTGGTACTACCCAGATATGCTCAGAGGTAATCCAAGATGTCACACAAAATACAAAACATGCAGACATTGCCATCATCCTAGTGGGCAGGTTCAATGCTGCCTTCTCCAGCCACCACACCAAAAGGGCACATATGTCTCGTGGCACAGTGCTGCCCCCCCCCCGACATCACAGATGCTCAGGTAAGAGATGCCCTTCCCAAAGCAATAAACACTGCATCAATGGGACCAGACAGTGTCCCAGGCTGTGTCCTACATGAACCATGAGAAGAGCTACACCCAGACATAACACCACTGTTCAATCCCAGCCTTAATACACGGTATGTGGCCAGAGAGTGGCATACAGCAACAGTGGTCCCTCAACATTCAGGTGGTGCCTTCATGGATCCTGGACACTACTCGACCCATATGTCTGATTAGCTTTGTCTGCAAAGCTATGGCAAGGATCATCATGAACTTCACATATCTAGATATTGTGGACCTACAGACATGTCACCATACACAGTTTGGCTTTGTCTATGGCAAATCCTGCCTCTCCAACCAGTTTGATTTCTTTGAAACAGTCACCAAGGCCACTGTCAAGGGGAAGGAGGTGTACACAGCCTACCTGAACCTTGCATAAGCCTTGGATACAATACCCCAGTTGTGCATTCTAGGGAAGCTCACCAGTGTACATATTAACCCCTATGTCACTATGGGTATTGCACAGTGGCTCAAGGGCAGAACACACACGGTAGAATTGCTGGAGCCATGTCAGCCTACAACCTGGTACAAGTGGTGTCCCACAAGGCACAGCCCTGGGAGCTGTCATCTTCATTATATATTTATCATAGGTACAGGCCAACATGGAAGTACTGTGGCACAGCAAGTCGCAGGTGACTGCAAACCGGACACCATAATTAACTCACCAGCTAACACACGCACCCTCCAAAAGGGACTCTTGGAAACACACGACTTGTGCCACAGCCATGGCCTCAACGTGAATGACAGAAAGCGTATAGTCATCCCTTTGTCAAACACAGAGTGACCACAACGTACCACATATGTGTTAATCCATTAAGTGCAGACGAAGGAATTATGGACCTTGGGGTACACAGGTTGATAGCATTCTACCATTTGACAACAACATGGACAAAGTGGTTAGGTAAGCATGTTATATGGGCCACATCATCATGGGATCCACATGTAGATCAGGGGTGGACATTGTGCCCCTTTACTCATCCCTCATCATGCCCATAATTGACTATGATGAACCTCTCGGCATGCACCTTACCAGACACCTGCAGCAACTGGAGATACCACATATGTACCTCGACAAGGGGATCAAAGGGCTCAAACAGATACCACATACTGACTGGTTAAAGTAACAGCAGCTTTACTCAGTGACATACTGCCTCTTCATAGGCAATCTGTGCCTGACATAGAAGGCCAGGTCATACCCTCAGTTAATGGCCATGCTGCATCTCAGAATATCCAGATCCCACCAGGATACACACTGGAAATACTTGAACCTCAGGAGTGATATACACAGGACATGCTGGAGGGGCACATTCACAACTCAGAGGCTCCCTTCATTCCAGAATATTATCCCAATAGAGGTTAGGCAGACTGACTCAGTGACTATCTTCAAGAGTGATATTAATGACAGGATGTGACATTGTAGGGTTACCCTGGGTATCACTTATGTGTCACTGTGAGACAGAGGCACAGTATACTAACCTTGGAAAAGGGCATAGCAAGACAGATTCACAATGCATGTTGAAAGGCACACACATTCTGGCTAGGTGGATACATGCCCTGGGCAGACATCCCTTTACGAACCTATGGACCTATGTATCTTTATCACCATTGTCCCTATGTGCTGTTAATCACCAATGTAATCTCAATACTATGGTAGCATGTGCAAAGGTCAGTTGTCAGTCACCTCTATGGTACAGTTACATACAAGTCAGTCAGATGCATGAACACATATGACTCAGTCATTGTCCATGCCACCACAGCTGATGTGGGATGTCCCTCACTGGGATACATGATAGGGAACATGGAAGGGATCACTGAGCAAGTGACACAGGCTGGTAGACCCCTGACCTTGGTTGGCATCAGACCCTCACCAGGGATTCTGACAAATTACTGAATGCTAATGACTTCGTGTAGCTACAAAACCCTAGCTGAATGGTTCTTAGCATGCAGTCACTGCATTGCTATGGAATACTGTCTTACCACTCCCACAACAGGTGAAAACATGCAGCCCCTGTACATCAACAACATGTAGACTATATGCCCCAGACCAGGTGTGCATCCCTCACTACTAGGCTGATAGCATCCACATCTCACACTGTATGTACACATCCCACATGCTGCACCTGCACAGAAGACCATGGTCATAATGTTACTCTGTGCAAATACCATGTATTCACATGTGGCAGGCATCACACATGGTAACTATTGAAGGTCACAGGTACATATGTGTATTTGGTACACACATACATCATGTGTGCATTGCCATAACTGGTTTAATCAATGTCTTGCATTATTGTGAGTGACAACCCACACACATGGGCATTCTGTGTGTGCAAAACACACGTGGCATGTCTGTAATCAAAAGCCATACATAATTGTGATATCGTTTAGAAAGGGGTATGTGCATCCTGTGGTGTGTTTTCCCAGTTGCCAAAAAGGATGTTTCTTTCATACACACACACTTACTCCCCTTCACACACACTTGCCACCTGCTGCATTCAAACCCCTACCTAACTAGGTTATGACACTAGAGACGGACGCATTAGCACAGCGCGCTATTCGCATTACTGGGAGTTTCCCCTTCCCCTGATATACTTATAGGGTGCTGACATCATCAGAGTTTAGAAAGTGGAATGATCATCCAGTGGTGTGCTTTCCCAGTTGCCAAAAGGGATGTTTCTTTCATACACACACACTTACCCCCCTTCACACACACTGGCCACCTGCTGGATTCAAACCCCTACCTAACTAGGTTATAACACTAGAGACGGACGCATTAGCACAGCGCGCGATTCGCATTACTGGGAGTTTTCCCTTCCCCTGATATACTTATAGGGTGCTGACATCATCAGAGTTTAGAAAGTGGAATGATCATCCTGTGGTGTGTTTTCCCAGTTGCCAAAAGGGACGTTTCTTTCATACACACACACTTGCCACCTGCTGGATTCAAACCCCTACCTAACTAGGTTATGACACTAGAGACGGATGCATTAGCGCAGCACGCTATTCACATTACTGGGAGTTTTCCCTTCCCCTGATATACTTATAGGGTGCTGACATCATCAGAGTTTAGAAAGTGGAATGATCATCCTGTGGTGTGCTTTCCCAGTTGCCAAAAGGGATGTTTCTTTCATACACACTTACACACACTTACCCCCCTTCACACACACTTGCCACCTACTGGATTCAAACCCCTACCTAACTATGTTATGATACTAGAGACGGACGCATTAGCAGAGCGCACTATTCGGATTACTGGGAGGTTTCCTTTCCCCTGATATACTTATAGGGTGCTGACATCATCAGAGTTTAGAAAGTGGAATGATCATCCTGTGGTGTATTTTCCCAGTTGCCAAAAGGGATGTTTCTTTCATACACACACACACTTAACCCCCTTCACACACACTTGCCACCTGCTGGATTCAAACCCCTACCTAACTATGTTATAACACTACAGACAGACGCATTAGCGGAGCACACTATTCAGATTACTGAGAGATTCCTTTTCTGCGATATACTTATAGGGTGCTTACATGATCAGTGTATAGAAAGGGGAATGAGCATCCTCTGGTGTGTTTTCACAGTTGCTAGGAGTAACATTTGGACCAAGTGTGTGAGCATGCCCAGTTCAGCCTTCCCATGGCATGTTGTGTGAAAGATGTCTCATTTATCTAAGTGTGTGAGCATGCCCAGTGTGGGCTTTACATATGTTGAACTCTGCAGCCCATCACATTTGTGGATGAGTGTGACCTTCAACAAATACCTCCAGTTTATGGTTGTGTGTTGTCTGCCATGTTGTGTAGTTACTGTCCGAATGCTTTTTGTGTGAACAAAACAGGGTGTATACTGTGCCTGCAGGTTTTGCATGGGATACTTTGCACACAATTGTCAACATCCGTTCATACTGACCTAACACTGTAGCACTGTATAGTGTAGTGTTTCAGTACTTTCACTGTGGTGGTCAGTATCCTGGGCTTTAGTCCTATCACCGCTTTACATTTCCATAGTGTGCACAACAGCCTGGTTAGGGTCCAGTTGTGCACATCTGCACAAAGGCAGTGTCTCTACAGACCCTGGTAATTACTGCCCCATAAGCTTAACAAGTGTAGTCTGCGAATCTATGGAGAGGATCATAATTGAGCTCATAAACAAAGATATAGGGGACATGCAGACATTATACCCATCCCATTTTGGCTTGGTCAGGGGCAGATCATGCCTTTTGTACTGGGTTGACATCTTCAAATTGGTCACTTAGGCCATTGTTGGGGAAAGGCAGTCCATACAGCCTACCTTGGCCTTGCAAACACTTTCAACACAATACCCCAGTCAGGTATTTTGGAAAACCCTAACAACTGAAATGTAAACCCATATGTCACAAGATGGGTTGCAAACTGGCTTAAGGACGGGACCCACAGGGTTAGAGTTGCTGGCACTATGTTAGACTCCAGGCTGGTCACAGGTGGTGTCACACAGGGCTCAGTCCTTGGCCCCCATTGTTTGTCATGTACTTCCCAGAAGTACAGGCCAACATGGGAGGACTTTGGCTGACAATGTTTGCAGATGACTGCACACTGGGCACCATGGTGGACAGTGCATCACACACGGCTATCCTTCAGAAGTGACTCACAGTAACTGATAGCTGGTGCCAGGGCCATGGCCTGAAGTCAAAGTGCACAACATGTGTAGACATACCCTTCAGGAAAAGCAAGGTGACCCCAAGCTACCATATAGGTGGCAATCCTCTAAGCACAGAGAAGGTTATCATGGACCTGGGGACCCAGGTTGACAGTCGCCGTTCTTCTGAGACTCACATTGCTAAAGTGGCTAGAAAGACCTTCTACATTGCCCACCTGCTCAGGATGGGATTCACATCCAGATCTAGTGGGTCATTGTTCCCCTGTACTCTTCACTTATCAGACCGGTGATCGAGTCAAATGCCCTATTCTGGCTGTATGTCACCCAACATCTGCAGCAATTGCAGACACCCTGAATGTCCCCACCTAAAGGATCAAGGAACCCCAACAGCTGTCATATGCTGCCAGATTGAAGACACTCCCACTCTATTCACTCACATACTGTCTGCTTAGAGGTGACATGTGCCTGACATGCGAGGCCATGTCCAAACAGGGATTAATGGACATGCTCCACCTCAGAATCAGCAGATCCACCTGAATCACTAGTGCAGGTGACTTACACCTTAGCAGGGTTGTATGTTGGACATGTTGGAGGGATGAAGTTATCACCCAGAGACTCCCTATGCTGTGTAATACAATCCCGGTCCATGTGAGGCAGAGCACCTTGCTGGCTGTGTTCAAGAGGTATCTTGACCTGTGGATGGAAGGTCATACGTTTAACCCGGGGATCGTCACGGTGTCACTGCTGGAGAGAGGCATGACACACTAATGGGCACAGTACTGTTTCCATATAAGGGTGGTGTATGCCAATGAACTCTGTGCTAGGCTTATACCTGCCTTAGGGACGATAGCCTAGTATAAACCTATGTACCTATGAACCTATCTGACCATGTTGCATTATGTTCAGATGTGAACTACTTACAACAGCCTCATCCAACATCGGTAGTGTATTCCACAACATGGGTGTACATTGGCGAACACTACCGATGTGCCCTAGGCCATTTCTAATGCTAGTCGGAGAGTGTGTTTGTCCATCAACACATTGTAAGTGATGTTTGCCATGACATATGTCTTGTTTAGTATACTGTGCCTCTGTCTACCTGTGACATAACATTGATACCCAGGGTAAACCTCCCATCTCCCATGCACTCATTAGGATTCCTGTTGAGGGGACTCAACGAGTGTCTCTGGACAACCTGTACTGGTAGTTTACTCATGTGTGGGGTGGCTACTGTGTTTTGGATAATGCAGTACAGCCTGTCCTATATATGTCAGTGCTGGGGTTCAGGTCCCTCATGTGCATAGCTCCCTGCCATTCAGATTGTACAAGGTGCAGCATGTGCATTGATTCCAGCTTGGACATGGCTTTCTACATCAGGCACAGCTTGCATCTGGGTGGACAGCATGGCAGTGTGTGGAGCTGCACTCTGTGTAATCAGACTACACATTACATGTGTTCCAGCTCTGTCATACTCCTGGTGAGGTACTGTTGTGGACTTTACAGGTGCTGGATGTGTCTGCATGAGGTACACCCACAGGGGTTGTTGTGGTAATTTCTAATGCTGATGAAAGATAACTGCAGAACCACAATGACCTCCCCTTAGCTAGATGTCAGACAGCATGGACCATGCAATCACAAATAAAAACAGGACCGTCTCCGCAAAGGGAAAGTGTCCTGTCTGGTGGACCCCAGCCATAAACAGACTGTATGACAGATGACGGTTACTAATGCAAGACAGAGCTACATCTCCAAAAGGGAAGACAGCTGTGATCAGCACTAGTAGAAAGCTACATTATCTCATAAAGACATGCAAGGTCAACTTGGGGACATAAATCACCAAAGACAATGAAGGTAACCACACTGATTTCTTCAATTATGTCAGACACCTGGTTGTGAACCCTCGGATATGCTCAGAGTTGGTACACAACAACATATATTCCAGTGACCTGACAGATATTGGCAACATTCCGGCGGACAGCTTCAGTGCGATTTACCCCCTCCCTCACCCCCAAAAGAAGAAAGTTATCACTGCTGTATGTAACCTCACTGTCATCTTGGATGTCCATGTGAGAGCCACACTCAGCAAAGACAAGTACACAGCATCCATGGGACCTGCTGGTATCTCCAGTTGCATGCTATGTGAACTCCAGAAGGGGCTGGACCCGTTGATACAACTGATTTTTAACCTTAGTCTTGCTACAGGATATGTACCTGAACAGTGGCGTACGGCAACAGTGGTCCCACTCCACAGAGGAGATGCCTCCACAGACCATGGCAACTACCACCACACAAGCTTAACCAGCCTTGTCTGCAAAGACATGGGGAGAGTCATTATGGAGCTCTTACACAGACACATTACTGACCTACGGACCCTTGTTCCCACCTAGTTCAGCTTTGTACAGGGCAGATCCTGCCTTTTGCACCTAGTTGACTACTATGAAACTGTCAGTAGGGCCATCGATGAGGGCTACGCAGTCCACACAGCCTACCTGCACTTGGCTAAGGCCTGTGACACAATACCACACTCAGGCATCATAGCCAAGCTCAACAGCTGACATATAACGGCATATGTCGCAGGATAGGTTGCAAAATGGCTAAGAAACAGAACCCATAAAGTCAACATTGCAGGTGCCTTGTCAGATTCGAAGCCAGTCACAGGTGGTGTCCCACAAGGATGTGTCCTGGGACCCCTCTTAATTGGTATTTACTTTTCAGATGTGAAAGCAAACATAGGGGTTGTGGCTGACAAAGTTTGCAGATGACTGCAACCTAGGCACCATAGTGAATACATCAGCCGGCACACAAATACTACAGAATGCCGTCACAAAGGCGGATAGCTGGTGCCAGACACATGGCCTGAAACTGAATGCAACTGATGTGTATTCATCCCCTTTGGGAGGAACAAAGTACCCACAGATCAATACATAGACAGCAACCCACTGAGCACAGACAACAAATCAGACACCTGGGGACACATGTAGATAGTGACATCTCTTTTGACACCCCTGTTGCCAAAGTGGTTAGGAAGACTTTCTATCTTGCCCGCCTTATCATGGAGGGTTTTCCATCAAGATCATAGGAGGTCATTGTTCCACTATCCTTCTCCTTATCAGGCCCATGATTGAATACAAAGCCCCATATGGTATGTACCTCACCCAGCAATTGCAACAGCTGGAGACACCCCAAAGGTACCTACCATGAAGATCAGGGTTCTTCAACACATGTCAGATGCTTCCGGAATAGAGGAAATCCAGCTTTGTTCAGTGTCATACCGCATTACAGGTGTCCTATGCCTGACATACAAGACCATGTCCAATCAGGATTTGGTGGACATGCTCAACTGCAAGCAATCCAAATCCACCAGAGCCATGAGAGCTGAGGATTTGAACCTCAGCACATACATGTATAGGACATGCTGGAGGGACAGAGTCATAACTCAGAGGCATCTCACACTCTAGCAGAGTATCCCAGTCCATGTTTGACAGAGTCCCTCACTGACTCTCTTCAGGAGACATCTGGACAACTGCATTTGAGACGGAGGCACAGACTAGACAGAGGCACAGTCATGTTATTCAATTACGTAAGGGCGTCATACTGTGTCACTACTAAGTCAGAGGCACAATCATCAGAATCTATTCTGTACACTTATTACCAGTATAAGGGGTGGCAATAGCCACATCACTATGGCTAGGCTTATACATGCACTAGGGCAGATAGGCTAGTAGTAGACTATGACACTATGAAACACCGGTGTATGTGTAGCTATTGTCAATCAAACAGTATGATGTGGTTTGGGGGGCTTGATATCTCCCTCTATTCCAACATTGTTTTGTCTATTCCTTCTAGCATGTCTAGAGATCAGTTGCTAGTGTCCTCTCCTGCTCAGCTGGTGAACCTGGGAATATTGAGGCAATGTTACACTTGCCTCATGTACACTGACAACCCTCTCCTTCTGCCATAAAACACACATACATATGAGAGATGCAACTATATAGCCAAAGTGGAGGCTGAGCTCTCTCAACATAGGACTAGCAAGACCAGAGAGAAGGTGAAGGTAACCACACACACATCAGAAATCCAGTCTCACATGGCATTATCACAACTTAAGATCATACACATAGACACACAGAGACACTCTCGGAGGCTCTGATCAGGATTCTACCGGAATGGCAGTGGCCACCACAGCAGACACTCACACAACTGCCTCCACAGGGCACAGAGTCGGTGTGCCAAACAGTCACAGCCCTTAAGGCCAAAAACAATGCCAGACACACTTGTCTATGGTTACTCCATAGTCAGACACACTGACGTCCCGTTCACCAGATCGGGTACGGAGGAGGTCACAGTAAGCTGCCTATCGGGCACTGGAATCCACCACATAATGCAAGCACTCAGGTCACTCAACTGCAAGTACAGGTCTGACCCAGTCATTATCCATGCTGGTGTGAACGACCTGAGATGTACCTCCCTGGACTACATGGAAAGAGACATAGAGGATCCCTCTGATTATGTAGGCCAGGCAGGTATGACCCTGACCTTCAGCAGTATCCTACCTTCACCAAGTATGATGCCACATAAACAGAGACAAGATGATCAGCTGTATTATTTTGCTTAGACTATGGTGTCATTCAAAGGGGTCCAATGTCTGTCTGCCTGGGACGACATGCTGGACAGGCCACGGTGATTTGCAAGGGACGGCTTGCACCTGTCACCCCTGGGCTTCCGGATTTCGGATGATGCTCTTGCCATCCCCATTGTGCTTTTTTATGCAAGATTCAGATACTACACCTACCACCCTAGAACACAGTAAAGGAAGGACACTAAGGGTACTGCTGCTCAATGCCAGAGGTCTCAACCTCAAGCTGCACACACTCTATGCCCTTCTCAGTATGTAGCACATTGATGTCTGTGCTGTGCCTGAGACCTGGTTCACAGCTTCTGACAGCACCCCGGCACTATTGGGTGTTACCTCATATCATGCATTCCGGCACCAGCATCCGGACAACACCAAGAAGGATGGTGGGTGTCCATATTCATCAAGCACACCCTCACCTCATTGTTGGTGGCAACACACGATGCATCGGAGACCATCCAGGTGCCAGTGACCGTAGGCAAGACTGCTCTGCAGTTTGTAGCATGTTACATGCAACCCTCTCAAACTCAGGTACCTCACACAGCTATCCTGCAAACACTGAAGGGGATAAATGTATCTCCAAACACCATCCTACTGGGTGATTCCAACTATCCACATATAGACTGGGATCACTAATCATGCCACAACACTCTAACACAAAGGTTCCATGAGGTCATACACTGAAATGCCATGGAACAACTGGTCCCAATCCCCTCAAGTGGAGGCAACATACTAGAAATCATCATCACGAACATGGGGTCACACTGTTCAACACCAGCAGTATACCCATCATTGGTGAGATCAGATCATGGACTACTCTCAGTGGGAGTCCACATCCCACCCACACCCCAGATGGAAAAACAAACAGTGAAGACCTTCTCAGATGCCGACTTCACATTTCTAAGGACTGGTGTGGTCTCTTTCAAGGCCCCAAGCCAGCGGACACCATTACCCAAGCCACTGTATCACTTACAAATGCCTTCTACCAGCACCTCCAGGACTGCATGGATCAGGCAATCCCAAACAAAACAAAGACTCTTTGTACCACAGGCAAGCATCCAGTCTGGTGGACCCTAGCCATAAACAAGCTCTACAACACAAGGAAGGAGCTACTACAAGATAGAGCATAATCCGTAGGAGGGAAGACACCTCTGCTCATTGTGAGTAAAACACTGGGTTCCCCCATACAATCATCCGAGGCAAGTTTTGAGAGTAAACCCACTCAGGACTCAAGGGACAATCATGAGGCCTTTTTGCCTATGTTTGAAACCTGGGAGGGAACTCCCAGATATGCTCAGAATTAGTTCGGAATGATGTAGATATCACTGCACCTACAGACATTGCCAACATACTGGCTGACAGGTTCATTGCAGATTCCTCCCCCCCTCCCCCCAACTGGAGGGGTATCTACACCAGAGGATTGTAGCCCCCCAAACATCTCCAATGCTGGGGTGGGAACTGCTCTATCCAAGGCAGAAAACACTTTATCCATGGGACCAGGTGGTGTCCCCAGTTGTGTGCTCCATGAACTCAATGAGTAATTACACCCGCAGTTAGGGCAGCTGTTTAATCTTAGCCTCACCTCAGGATATGTGCCCAAGGAGTGGCATACGGCAATGGTGGACCCACTTCACAAAGGAGGTGCCTCCACCAACCCCGGAAACTACCATCCCATCAGCTTGACAAGCCTGTTCTGCTAAGCTATGGAGAGGATCATAATGGGAATTATAAATGAAGACATAGGGGACTTGCAGACATTGGATACAATCCAGTTTGGCTTTGTCAAGGGCAGATCATGCCTTTTAAACTTGGTTGACTTTTCAAAACAGTCACCCAGGCCATTGACGTGGGCAGGGCAGTCCACACAGCCTACCTTGACCTGGCAAAGGCTTTCGACACAGTACCCCACTCAGGTATCATTGAAAACATCACCAGCTTAATTGTGAACCCATACATCACAGCATGGGTTGCAAACTAGCTAAGTGACGGAACACACAGGGTCGAAGTTGCTGGTGCCATGTCACACTCCAGAGCTGTCACAGGTGGTGTCCCACGGGCTCAGTCCTGGGCCCACATTTGTTCAGCATCTACTTTTCAGAAGTACGAGCAAACACAGGAGGATTATGGCTGACAAAGTTTGACGATGACTGCAAACTGGGAAGCATAGTTGGAAACCCATCTGAGACAGACATCCTTCGGAAGGGTCTCATAGACACGGATAACTGGTGCCACAGCCATGACCGTACATTAAACACTAAACAATGCATAGCCATACCCTTCAGGAAGAACAAGGTTACCACTACTTCCCATCTAGGTGGCAATCCTCTAAGCACAGAGGAGGTTATCAGGGACCTGGGCACCCAGGTTGACAGTAACCTTTTGTTTGACACTCACATTGCCAGGGTAGTTTGGAAGGCCTTCTACATTGGCCACCTCATCATGCAGGGATTCACATCTAGATCAAGGGAGGTCATTGTTCCCCTGTACTCATCACTCATCAGACCAATGATTGCATACAATGCCCCATTCAGAATGTATCTGACCCAACACCCGCGGCAATTGGATGGGCCCACAAATTCCTCAACAGGAGGTGAAAGGGTCTCAAACATATTTCTTATGCTGCCCGACTGAAGGGATTCCAGCTGTATTCAGTCACTTACCGTCTGCTCAGAGGTGACCTGTGCCTGACATACAAGGCTATGTCCAACCCAGAATTATTGAACATGCTTCACCTCAAGACCTCTACATCCATCAGAACTACAAGGGCAGGAGACCTAAACCTCAACACAGATATTAATAGGATGTGCTGGAGGGACAGATTCATCACCCAGAGAGTCCCTATGCTGTGGAACAACATCCTGGTACATGTGAGGCTGAGCACCTCACTGGCTTCATTCAAGTGAGATCTTGACCAATGGATGGGAGATTGCAGGTATACCCCAGGGATAACCTCAGTATCACTGCTTGACAGAGGCACAGCAAAATAATGGGCATATTATCCATCAACTTGAAGGGGTGGCAGAAACCACAAAACTCTGGGCTAGGCTTATTAATGCCCTAGGGCAGATAGCCTAGTATGAACCTATGAACCTATGCACATAGGCCTGGGGCAGTTCCTGCTATTAGGACAGTGGTCTGCAGCAAGCTATATAGTAGTAGTGAGTTTTAGCCATTGGTTTTGACCATGGCTATTCCATGTTGCTTCTTGTTGTGGTACAAACATGGGTGTGTGGTTATCCATGCTATTTATTGCTAGTCACCCTCATTTTGTATCTTGTTCCATGTTTTGCACATGTACATCACTGTATGACGTGTGACCTAGTAGTGTCAGGGTGCTGATGTGGGCTTTGACCCTGTTTTCTATTACAGCACTGATATCTACATTCTCTGTACTGTGTGTGTTTACACACCACACATCTTGATGTTTATACTTCTGGCATTGGGTAGCATTACATCTAGGTTTCTATCCCTTGTGGTACCCATGAGGTGGGTTTGTGTTTTGTGGTTTATGATTCTTGAGGGTGGATGTTAGTTGGGGTCCTCAGGTGTGCATGTGGTACATGATATTACATTACTTAACACATGGCATTCATGCCTCAGGTGGTGCTGCAGGGCCACCTCTGTCGGATACACATACTACACTCCCTGTACATGTTTGGCAGCAGGTTGTGTCATGTTAGGCATCCCTGTTACTGTATGAGTGAGTCAGAGTGGGTATCAGTCCCAGTGTTCCTACTGACCAAGCGTATGTGCTATGCATTGCCTCTTTGCCAAGGCCAGGGCATACTGGGCACGCCTCCTTCTGCCTACTGGGACAAGGTCAGGTTGTTCCTCCTCCGAGTCACCCCCTGCCTGTGGTGGCCTTGGCAATGGTGGGGGGATGTTTGGCCCAGCCCTGTGCTGGTCCTGCTGCAGCTGTTTCCGCAGGATCATATTACGTAGCATAGCACATATCATGATCATTTGGGTACATGTAGTTGGTGTGTACTGCAAGGCTCCACCAGATGTGTCCAGACACCGGAACCGTGACTTGAGCAGCCAAAACACACGCTCTATGATATTACGTGTTTGTGCGTGTGCCTCATTATGGCGTTCCTGTTCAGGTGTGTGTGCATTTCTGATGGGTGTCATCAGCCACGGCTCAAGTGCATAACCTGCATCCCCCACTAGGTGTCCGTGTGGGAAGTCCCCATTGGCAAATGATTGGTACAGCTGCGTCAGATGCCAGATATGGGAATCATGGTAGCTCCCAGGGCAGCCAGCACACACATTCATTATTATGCCCTGGGCATCACACACGACCTGGCAGTTGATGGAGGGGTATCCCTTGCGGTTAATGTAGGCTCTACCCCGCTCTCCTGCTGGTGCTTTGATGCATATGTGCGTGCAGTCTATAGCACCCAGTACCTCAGGGTATTCCGCTATTTGCTGGAAGAGACGCATATTGCTGGCCAATACCTCACGGGCATTGGGGAAATATACATGATCACCGACATGTGCTGACATGGCATCCAGGAACTGGTGTAGTACCCTGGAGGCTGATGCCTGTGATATCCCCATCATATCGCCAGTTGGTCTCTGGAAGGTACCTGTTGCTAGTATTCTTAGGCCAACACATACCTTGGTTTCCACTGGGATGGGTTCCCCTCTGTTGGTTCTGTGTGTGAGGCGTGGCCTGCACAGCTCAACAATCTGCTGCAGGAGCTCTCTGTCCACTCTATAGCGCTCTACTATCTCCAGCTCATGTAACCCATGGAAGGTGACCCTGGGCCTGTATACTCTTCTCCTTCTCCTCACTCTGGGTTGTCTGTCAGCATCTGCATTGTCACCACCCTCAGCAATTCGCCTATGCCTGATTATAATAGCTATGGCAGCCCCTAGTATTTCTGCTCTGAGTTCAGCTTTTTTCAGTTTTCAATACTGATAGCTTAGTTTCTGGCAGTATCTGTTGTGAGAAACAGCCTGCACTGCTCTTTGCAGTGTTTTAAGTGCTGGGTTGGGCTTCTAGTCTGCCTGTGTAATTGCCTGCTTCTAATTGTTTCCACCAATTAACTCCAGTAGTATCTTCTGGCAGTTTCCCTGGATTTTAGTTGTTTCCTGTTTCCTTTCTGTTTCCTGAGGGGGAGCAATGTGCACACCAGCTTAAACACGGTCACAGTCACTTAAACACGCGCACACATCCTTACACGGTGTTACACGCGTGCACACATCCTTACACGGTGTTAGCTAGGCTGATTCATGCTAAAACGCGCGTGCATGCCCGCGCAAACCGTTGTAAACGGTTTGCAACACGCTCCCACATGTTGAACCTGCCTTACACGCGCGCATGCACGTATATCAAGAAACTTTGAGTGTAGGGATAGCGTATACCCTCAATTTCTTGACTTTCCTAGTGTTCTGTTGGGACACACCTCCCTCCCTGATGTCTGTCTGTCATCTGTTACCTTACATTGCCCTCCAATCTGGTACATTTATTGCTATCATCCCCCCCCCATGATGTCACCTACCTCTTACTCTGTTCCTCCCTCGTCTCTAACTCTTACACTACTCAGACAGTGCTCATTACCTATGTGACAGTGTGATTCAGTATTGTAACCCTCATTTACATAGGATTGCCTAGTAATGTCTAGTTACATGTCTTACACGGAGCTTCCCCCCCTTGACAACCACTAAACGGAGGCCATATTGTTTTTGGTCTGCAAGTCCCTCCATTGACATTTAATGTAATACATAAATCCCACAATTGTGGGTTTATAAGCTTCGGTTTTCAGTTTTAGGTAGCGCACCCGTTTGCTGGTGTGCGCTGCAGTTAAACACAAAATCCCGTGAAAAAAAAAAGTTATATAACTTATTTTTGCAACACTTTTTCATGCCAATGGCCACATATTTGGCCATTGGCATGCTTAATGAAACATATGCACCCTTTATTTGGAGCTGACATAGCTCCGTTTTTAATTTTGCAGAAATGTACTCAGTTGTCAGCTGAGTACATTTCTGCAGCTAACACGTCCGTTACACGGACTGGTTTCTGCTTCGTGGATTGCTCAAATACCTCATTTGCATATCTTTGAGCTGCAAATGAGGTATTGAGCATTTCCACGCCCAGTCCGTGTAAGAGACGTGTTAGCTGTCTCTTACACGGAGATTTGGGCTGTTCCTGAATCAGGAGGCTTACACTACTCTTGAACTCCGTGTAAGCCTTCCTGAATCTGGCCCAGTGTTTTTTCTTCACCTTTTCTGGTTGATTTTCTTTCATAAATAAAATAAAATTAATGTATAAATAATGCCTCTAATACCAGTGCAACAAAGAAAAATAAAAAAACAAGAATACTGCAAAGTAAAATAAATGGTCAACTCCACTATAAATCCTAAATAGAGTTATTGACAAGGTTAAGCTCTTTTGGCCAAAAGACAATGGCCTTCTTCTATTTAGGATTTCTAATGGCATTCACTGTTTGTTTTATTTTGCAGTGTTCTTGTTTTTTTATTTTCTTTCATGTTTTCTAAATTTCATCTTCACTGGCATCCAGGCAGTGTACTTACTAGCCAGTAACTGAATTTTACCCAAAAAACAATTTCAGTAGCACTCCTTTTTCTCAGTTTCTGTTTTCACACTGGGAGAGCTAAGTTAAGCTGTTGATCAGTGTGAAGCCATCTTGGATGCCCTCTCACAGCAGTTTTTAATATTAGTTTTAATCTTCTGAAGTATTCCTTACTGTGCTTTCTTTTCATTTGTTTATTTTACATTTCCTATCCTTCATTTATTCCCAAGTATTTATACACTCCGTCCTGCTCAAGTTCCTTTATAGGTTCCAGTTCATTTGTCTGAAACCAAAAACTCAAGCTCATTTACTTGGCAAATCATATGCTTGAAAACTCATTTGCCTGAATGAGCATTGAACTGAAGAACATCTCCATAACAAACATACATAAACATGTTTTTGCATGGGGCCAAGCCCCTGCATCCCCCAACACCCTTACTCTTATATATGCTAACTCTATGGATGTACATCCTGGAAGACCAGACAAAAACACAACACATAGTTAATCAGTGCTGGAACACAAAATTCTACACATCTGGGGCTACTACATGACACTGACCATTGCAATCTATACATACTCTATGAAACTCACATGTGTAATAACTCCTACAATAAGAAATGACACCATCACATATTTTCTATAGACTTCTGCTCTTTTCAGTCAAATTAGTTTACGAGCAATTGAGTTTTCAGGCAAATGAGTTTGAGCTTTTGGGTTTCAGGCAAATAACCTGGAACTCCTTTATATCATATTCCTGCCCCAAGTTGATATTTTCTTTGTGCTGCAGCTTTCCTGTTTTAAATGTTGCTTTTGCACATTTATCAAGACTAAAAGACATTCTTATATCATCTGAACATGTTTTAACCATTTGCACTTGTACATTTGATTCTTTATCTGATTAACTATATAGTTTTGAGTCATTCACAACATGTAGATGAGAATTCTTTAAACATGGTTGGTTTCTGGAAGCAAAATTGTAACTAGCCTAATCTGTTAAGTAAACAGCTCAATGGGTTAAGGGCAAGACAAAACAGCAGTGGTGACAAGGAATCACCCTGGAATATCCCTCTGAGTTGTTATCCCTGAGATAATAATTTGCCCTTTGTCATGGCTCAACTGCAAAGTGGTTTGCCTCTGTTTCATGATTGCTGTAAAGTAAGTATTGAATGTGGGGTGTATCTTGTAGACTTGTAAGCATTCCTTTATTCATGACTGTGGGATGCTCTCAGATGCATTTTTGTAATCTACTTATGCCACATTTAGATTCCTCCCCTTTTGGAATTGTTTATTATGGCTTTATTTAGCAACAAATGGTCCTTTGTTCCATATGATTTTATTTAGTTACCCTTTTACAAGGTAGTCTGGACCACTTAGGCTGAGGCAGCTTTGGAGTTGAGTAGTTGCTAGGCCAAGTAAGTTTACATTAGAAATCCCCCAGCAGTATGGCATTATTATGGTGTTTTTTCCCTGTATATTTAGAGAAAATATTTACTAGAATTTGTTCAGTGACAATGAGGAATATGGGGATATAGACATGGAGATGTGTATGCTTACCTTGTGTAATATATACTTTCAACCAGTTTGGATAACCACCCATTTGGGGTGGTTATTTGTTTCAGTCTATATATTCCCAACCCAGGGAGCATTTTTAAACAATCAGTAGCTTGTTTTTGAGGAGTCTGTAACAGAAAATAATGGAAAGGTACACCTACAAATTATAACTGAAAGTGTGAGTAGTCAGACTCAGACACAGTCAGCCTACCAAACCACAGTGCAATTCAAACTGGGTTATCAGCAATTTATGTCTAAGTGGTAATGACTAGATCTGCAGGGTTTGCATCTAGAATGGTAGTAAGACTTCTCCTCTGGGCAGAAGCAACAAATGTTACTATATTTATAAAGTATAGCTATTTTGGCAACAAGTTATTTTATAGGATTTCCCATATCTTGAATAATATGAAAAAAGCTAATTTTAATGCTGATATCATTACTGGGTAAAGGAGTGGCTACAAGGAAGAATGTGTAGGTTAAGAGTAGGAATTGTTTTATCAGACACATAAAGACTAGAAGTGGGTGACCCTCAGGGTTCTATTTTGAGCCGTCATATGTTTGCCATATTTATGTCTGATTTTCCTTCCTCCAACAAGTCATACATTAGCAAGTATGCCAGTCATACCAAAGTGGGTACTATTGCAATCTCATCAGTAGACCATGGCATACTGCAGAATTATATTGATGCCTTTCAAAGATGGTCACAATTAAAACACACTGATTTTAATGTTAACAAAACTAAGATTGTATATTTTTGTCCTTCTAATGTTGCTTACCCCTGTGCATTAACACAATTCTGCATAATGTGTCATTAGAAATCACTATAAAGTGAGAAAGGATATGTTACACTCAGTTGTCAGCATGGCTGCTTCTGTATTTCTTCTACTGTACTTAACAGTGGTTTGACTGTATGTAGAGTATTGTGCAGCATTCTGCTCTTATAATAATATGCAAATCAGATGGCTTGAAAGGATACAGAAGTTTTATATGAGACAAATCACAAAGTTAAGAAACCGAATTGTAAAAGCAGATTGGCCACACTGTCTTTACAATTAATTAGAGATTATTGAGAGATGACATTATTTTAATGTATAAAGCAATCCACAGTAGAAGACTGTCAGTGAATATAGGTGTTGAATTCAAATCCCATACAGTAGATACTAGGAATAATAATGGATTTGTGATAGCCCCATGATATCATGCTATAAGAATAAAATAAGTCAAATGTCCTTTCATTGTTGTGTTGGGTTTCACTGGAATGTATTTCCCATAACAGTTAGGAAAGCAGGTAGTACACTGGTATTCAAGAAATTATTAGATAATTGAGTGGGTGATAGGGCATATGACCCAATACTCACAGGTGGCAAATGCTTAGAATGCCTTTTATAGGCTAAACAGCTTGATCTAATAAAACATTGAAACACTGAAGTGGATATAAACAGCTCAAGTTATATATCAGTATACTTATATTTGATAACAAAGTATTCATTGAGCCTTAGCAAAGGTGAAATTTGTATTATTTATTTTTTTTGGAGAGCAGCCATCTGTGTTCCAATAATATAAGCACATCTCACTCTAAGGAAAATCTGTCATTGAAAGCACAACAGACACAGCAAAGGTAGTCTCTTCATGAACTGGTGCAGGGTACTACTAGATGGTTCAAAACCAAACACTTTATTTTTTAAGAAATTTTTTATCTAAACTTAAAGTACTGGTGCACATTAAACAATATTGTCTTTTATTTTTCTGTTCAATAATTAGCCAATATATGTTCTTTTCTGGAATTTTTTTATGAAAATGTTATGCCGATGTAAGAAATATTTTAAAATCATCTAAATAAGCTCATGTACAGATGTTTTACCCTGAAATTATAAATATGCATCATGTGTAACTTAAATATGGAGCTTTTTGCCCTGGGCTTCGTCTGAAAATGAGTTTTATCCAGTCTGACTTTTCCCAGTCAACAAAGACAAATAAATAAATAAAGTAACAGCAGTTGCAGAAGATCTTTCATTACAATTATATCAAAAGGAGATATGATGCAGAATTACTTTTAGTGCAGAAAACAAATTAGAGGATTTATAATACCCCTTAAAACACATCTGTCAAACAACTGAGATAATGAAAATCCAAATGATTTCAATATGGACTTTGTATCCATATTGTCTGTAACTATTCTATACATTTTGACTTAAATATTTAGATATAACGATATAACATTAGAAATGCCTTTCAGGGGTGATTTGTAGTATGATTTTGCATCAGTGTTAATGTGGACAGAAATGCTCCTGACACTCTGGCAGTATTACCCCAATCCCCAAGATTATTAAAAAGATTTTAGCAAAGAATAACTAAGATGAGAGAAATACATCCAAGTATAGTGAAAAGAAGGAAAATGCAATGCTAAGATTATTAGGTGATGAAGAGTAAAGTCTGACTGGTGGTAAATATGGCACATTTTAGCCTTAATCGAAGAATCAGATGTATCCTTAAAAGTTATTTTTCAAGAATTAAAGAAGAACAACAAATAAGATAAAATGTAGAGACAACAAAAAAGAGGCTTTCAGAGGTAGAAGGCACCCTCAGAGAGTACTTAGACACCCATCAATGTCTTATTGGTAAAAACGTTGAGCTAGAAGCACAAGTGAATGCAACAATAGTGAAGCCGGTAGTGTTGGAGCATCAAACAGTAGAAAAAGATTGTTACAGAAGAAAAAACACATGGAGCTGATAGGGATAGAAGAAAGGTTGGAGGGTAGTAATTGAACAGAGTTTACTCAGAAGTTGCTGGCAGAAAAGACTAATCTTTCCAAGAAAGAGATAAAATTTGGAAGGGTCCATAAGGTATCTTTCCAAGTAGGTAGATAACAGGATTAAGTCCTAGACAGATAATTTGCATATGTGAAACTTTTGCTGTGAAGTTAAAGCTTCTGGTAGGACTTTGGCATCCTGATAAAGTGCTAAAGTACAGTGAGGTTAAGAGTATATATTGAACAGGACTCCTCAGTGGCTATATGATGAAATGCTCAATTTATCCCAGTAATGAGGCCTTATCACCACATTGTTTTCCCTAATGTAGCCAGCAAATATAAGAATTTTATTTTCATCAGCAGTAAGAGCTTTCATTGGTCAAGGAGAGGCAATGGGGCACTCAAGTACCAATACCAAAGAAGTGCGTCAGCAGGGAACTTTGTTGCACTATCCTGATGGAGGACTGGGAAATGATCAATGGGCCCCAGCAACAAGAAATAAACAGTGGAAGCTTTTCCCTTGTTTCAGAAATCGTTAGCTTTGATGGAAAGATTGAGTCTTATTAAAAAAATATTGAGCTGAGAGCACAGGACAGCATGGGGGGAGGGGGACAGCATGGGGGGGAGGGGTCTGAAGATTTAAAAATTGTGAAAAAATAGGGCAATTATTAAATGCTTAGAACTTAACAGATATTTCAAACCTGAGCCAAAGGGGTATAGAAATACTCATAGTATGTAATAGTTAAAATATACAGGAAGGAAGGAAAGTCTGAGTTGAATTTGCAACATGTTTACTTTTCTCTTCCTTATTTATATTTTCTTTTCAGTGATATGCCTAAAGCTTGATGCGGAAAGTGTAAATTATGTTACTGTTGTACAGCAATGTGAGACCTGCAACCTAAATGGGTTGTCCAAAAAGAGGTTAAAACATAGCTAAAAATAAGAATCCAGGTACAAGGTAAGAGTAATATTAGTAGCATGGTATGAGATATACTGCAGAGCTGAAGCAAAGTCTGGTATACAGGGTCACTGTTATTTAAGCAGAATGACTTTACTTGCAGAAGCACATGGAACTAATACATTTTGGATGTGAAAAGTGTCAAGGATGTAATTACCCTTGAAAGATGGTTCAGTCTTAATTTCATTGTTGATTTTGTAAATGTTGCCTGTATTTTGGGGGGATGTAAATGACATAAAAACAAAATTAAAGGAAGTAAAAATATTTTCACTGTTTGTATCTTAATATCCATATATATATATATATATATATATATATATATATATATATATATATATATATATAAAACCAAGAACTTCAAGTTTCTCATTTTTTTTGTATTATTTTTTTATAGGTTCTTTTTCCCCACACATGCTGTCATAACAGAATATTTTTTAATCCATACACCTAAATACTTAATGTTATCGTGTCCCCTTAAACATGGGTATTGCTGAATAAATTCATGTGTAGATATATAGTTTACTACTATAGCCTTTCTTTTATCTTCATTAATTTTATGTCCAGAAAATAAATGGAACTGTTTCAAAATGTTCCTTAACACTGAAATGTCCTTTTCTAGCTTTATCAAATACAAAATATTATCATCTGCAAATAATGCTAACTGTTCTTGAATACCATACCAGTTATATCCCTGAATTTGTGAGTCCCTTGTTTTATTTGCAAGAGGATCTAATTATAAAGCAAATAATGAAGAGCTACAAGGACATTCTTGCCTGGTTTCTCTGTTCAAACTCAGCTTGTCAGAAAGGAACCCTCCACCTTAATTCTTGCCTCTGACTCCTCATACATCCTCCTAATTAACCCTATTTTTCTATCAGGGAGTGCAAATGCTTCCATTGCCTTACTCATAAAATCCCAGTTTACTCTACTGAATGCTTTCTGCATCAAGAACGACCAATAATACTGATATTTTCTAACATTCTGCTTTCATCTGGATTGTCATTGTTCTGTTAATCTTGCCAAATGTGTGTCTTTTCTCCACAAAATTACACTGATCCATGTCTATCAAGCTAATCAACATCTTCACCAATCTCTTAGTTACTAAAGACATAAACATTTTATAATCATGGTTTAAAATTTAAATTGTGTATATGAACCAGGGTATGAAGGGTCTTTGCCCCCTTTGGGTAATGCAATCACTATGCCTTTCTTCCAAGATGACGGAATTTCCCCACATTTTAAAATAGTGTTAGACAAAACCTTGAAGATTTTTATCACTTTCTTTTGTCCCAACTTTGAAACTTCCACACAAATAACCATGTGTTCCTGGAGAATTCTAATTGATTTTGCATCATCATTTTTACTTCATCTCTTCCTATCTTAGCTATTAATTATTGAGCTTCAACTTCATCTAACCTTTCCATGACTATTTCCTTCTGTGCCTTTTCTTGGTTTCCGCATTCCTCTGCTTTATACACGTGTTATACAATTTCCAAAATATCTCCAGCATGGTTGCAGTTTCTGTTATTCTTCTTGTTGTAGTCCTCCTAACGTTGGTGATACCCTGTGCCGTTGCACCTTCTGTTACCCATGTTGTGGTCTGGAGCGGTTATAAAAAAAGTTACTTAATAGCCTTTAATATTATCCAGATACTCGCTTATTTTCCCATTAACATTCCACAGTTGGTTATCTTCCTGTTGTTAGAGTCTCTTTTTATTCTCCTCTACTTAAACTTTTGTCAATCTCTCTAGATAACTTCTCCCCATATCTGAACCATTTTCACCACATTTCTTAAATTACTTTTTAACAGGTTAGTATGAAAGTGTCATTGCTTTTGCTTAACTATACACAATCTTGTGAATTCTATATAGCTCATCCCAGTTGTTATAACTTGAAGAATAATATGTAAATTTTCCGAGTTCCTACTACTAGTTTCCCCATGTTCCATATCACATACTGTCACGCATTTCTTCAGAAATCTATAAAAGAAAGCATACCTCTCAAGTGTACCTCATTACGAGGAACGTACCTCATTTAGAGTCCTAAAAATTCATGTTCCTCAAAGTTCCTGTAAAAGGAAAAAACTTCAAAGACCAATACATGTTAGGTTCAAGCAAGGCACCCTTTATTACTTGCAGCAAGGAGACAAAGCATGTAGGTACAGGATTTGTCTGGCTCTTTGGTGATCAATATGCTATTCTTATACAGTTCTCTTCGTGTCACACAGAAAATGTTACTATTCTATTGCTGACATAGTTAGACACAGCTTTATGTATGTTCTACAGAAAATGTTACCAGACTCATTGCTGACTTGGTCAGGATTATTTTCTGTCTTGCAAAACATTTTGAGAAAAACAACCTGGCCTTGGGCTTATTTTAGCCCACCTTAACTTTTCAGTTCGTCAATTGTACAGTTCTAATACATGTGTTACATTTTGTCTAGATTCAAGGTACATTTCTAGCTTTAGTACAAGTAATGCTGACTATGGTTTATACTTTCAAGCATCTGTTGTTTTCTTTATCAAAGCTTCTAGCAGCTGCATACTTTCTCATGGCATAAGCAGAAATGAAATATCTCTTTGTTAAGTTTCATGACATTAGCATAAATGAAATGTCTCTTTTTATTTTCATGACATTAGCAGAAATGAAATGTCTGTTGTTATTTTCATGAAATTAGCAGAAATGAAATGTCTCGTTAAGTTTCTATTAGCTGTGCAGATTCATGCAGTGTGAACAGAATAAATGTATTAACCCTTTTTAAACCTCGGATGCACTAAGCATGCATATTACTATTATATATTTTTTAACAATTCCACCTTGAAAGACTCTGTCACACACTCAGTGTTAGGAATTTTTTTAAGTGAAATCCATGGTAAATAGAAATTAATCATATTAATTCATTAAAAGATCTTCTTTATAAATAAAACCAGCATATTTTAACCGTCCTATGACCTTCCGAGTTGAAGTTGTTCGTAAGCCATTAGTATGTGTTCCACATTTTGCCCATTTGTTGTACATTATGAGGGCTAGTGTTCCTCATTTTGGAGACGGAAGGTTGAGAGCTATGAAAGAAAGTACAAAAACAGGACTAGTTAAATTCTCTAAACCAACAAGCAGAGGCTATAAAAGGAATGTGTAAAATATGCCAGAAAATAGCAATAAATCATTATTTTATTTACACGTGTTAATCTGTTCGCAAAAAACAAAATCCTATATTTGGAGGTGTTGTATCTTCAAACCGTCTTATAAACATTTCAATGGATCACGTGAATCGCAACGAAAATCCAAGTTCCAACAAAAGTCTTAAAAGTTCCGGTCAATTTCAATATCCGACTCTGTCTTAATGTCATTGGTTTTACTCTTTATCAAAATTTCACACTTATACACAAAATACACACAGCTTACTCATACGTGCAAACATTAAGGGTTAGGGTGGAAATTTGGATCATTAAGTGACAACAAATGCGACAACAGGTTTTGACTACAATCAGCATGAAAATTAAAGAAAACAAAATAGCGGGACCCAATGATGTTTCCTTGGTTCGTGAATACTTTTGTTCTTAAATGGTTTAGTCTGTTTTCTATTCTCAGGTCAATAAATTTAATACTACCACTTTCATAACAGCTATAATATATCTATCTTTTGCAAGACCCACCACCTTTAGTAATATGGCTAGGCTATACCGAACCGGAGAATGTGCCGCGCCCCCAAATGACGTTCTCCGGTTCGGTAGTGGCGGGTGGCGCGGGTGATGCTTTTAAAAACATGGCGACAGCGGGTGAGCTAGCGGGTTGTATCTTTATTGGTGGGGGTCGAGGGAGACAACGGGTTCGCACAGTCGATGAGATCCGAAGCCGAAAGCGAGAATGGCAACGAGAGCGGGTTCAACGGTCGGTGTACCTGGGTAGTAGCATGGAGGGTTGGCGGGAGATGCGCAGGCAAACCAGTCTGGACGGAGACCCAGAGCTTGCAGAACTGTTGTTGGACAGGTAATCGAGTCAGAGGAGGAAACAGGAAAGCGTAAAAGGCTTATGGATAACGAAGTTAATTCATGAAATCTTAATAGGTGTTACACTCTGTCAGGTGTAGGACATCTACGATGATAGTATTTTGGGTACTTACGTACCTTCGATGAAGATTTAATGTTATGACTGCGGTCGTTTGTGTACTCCTGTATTTTGGTTTAAGATTAAAATTTTTGACTTTAGTGGGTTGGGGAGAATACGTTTTGTTTAAGTGAGTATGTGAAACAAAGTTGGGGTAATGACAGAAAGGACCACTTAAATGGTTGGTTATTTAGATTGAAAATGATTTAAATTGCATTGTATGCAGAAAAGTACAAAAAGTGATGTTGATAAAAAGCGAAAAAGGAGAAATGGTCACACAGCAGTAGGTAGTCGATGACCGAAACCAGTGGAAGACCTTTTATTGGACATGCGTGTCGTAGCCTCGCAATGCATTCTGCTTTTGAAGTCAAAGGTTGGGAAGACTGTTGGAAGGAACATGAAACTAAGTGCTGGCCAGACGATGGGTAGTTTTGTGATTGTAGTTTGATTTTTGGGTGTAATCAGATAAACTTTGTATTGATACTAAGATAAGTTTTTGGGGCTGCTGCAGGAGGTCTACTGAAGGGAATTCAGAAAGCATCTCGAGGCAATGGGGAGGAAGGCAGTGATGAGCTACAGGTGAAAATGCAGTCTGGGGAAATGAATCTGAAATAGTGGCTGTTTTAGTGTGGTGCAAAGAAGATGAAAGAAGTTTAAGAGGTGAGCAGAATGATAAGCATGCTGCCTAGCAAATTTCCATACTTCTGGTAGGTAAATTGAGTATATTAGCAAGCAGTTTGTTTTAGGTTTCAGAAAAAGGGTGTGGAACCGGTAGCAAATTGTGAAATACTAACCGAGTATTGTACAGGAAATGTGTTTTTTGTTTTGTTTCCTGAGTCCCTGTTGAATATGTTCTTATTCACCGATCTCAGCTACCTGCTCAACAGATAAATGTATTGATTTGTAATTGTAATAAAGTGCAAGTAGTATTGGGGAACTGAAGAAAGATAATGGTGTAGGGTTTAGGACATTCTTTTGGCAATTTCAGGACTCTGCAGTGGAGAAAAAGTTATTGGTTGATAGTAAGATATAAGGAAAGGTAGATGTTTGGAAGATGTAACTGTATATTGTGTATGTGAAGGGAAGTGGATATGGAAAAGAAAGGTACTTAAACGAGAAGGTAAAGGAAAGTAAGTATCTTGGGGAGAAAAAATGGGACTAGTAAGTAATTGAACCAAGAGGTGGGAAGCGCAATTTTTACAGAGATCATATGTAGTTAATATTTATGCATACTTGTTTGCCAAAAAATGTGTTCTTGTCAAACAAATGGTTATAGTTCTGTGTGAGTATGCAAAGTAGATCCTAGATATCAGTGAGGGAATTGTTCAACCTGTTCAAGAGCCTTCTGGTGAAGTATGACGAGAGGGGAGAGAATATTGCTGTTTTGTGATATTGTTGAATCTTTGCAAATAATGCATATAATAATTTCACAATATTTCAAAATCATATTAATCTACAAAATTATTCATGTTAGATGTCCGGTATCAGTGACAGCATTGCAAGACTTAATGTTTTGTGTAGGATGACACTAGTTGTTTAACTGTAGATTACACAACTTTTAGGAAATTAATGCAGATAAGTTAATACAAATGATCTTAATTGCTTTACCTAAAGAGCATTTATATCTCAAAATGTCTTCATGTTACTAACCATGTTTTAATGTAATTTTTTACTAACACCCACTGCATGAATAGACCACTCCAACATGATAGTATTCCACTCTATTTTGGTATTAATGTAAGTGTTGAAATCATATTTTTTTTAAAACGCCACAACTCCAACCGTAGACATCCCATGTTGACCATTTCATGTTCATGCTTGGCAAATCTTGTCAACTTGCAGACGTCCTAGATTTTGTATATGTACCTTTAAAAATAATGACAAGTATATTTATTTCAGGAGTATATGAAGTCTTCAGTATAGATGAGTATAGTATTAACAGGACACACATGAATTCTGCTTTCCTGATGACTGTACTGGTGTAGGATGCAATGGGTTAAAGTGTTGACAATTTAAGATCAAGTGTTTGGAGCAGAAGTCATTCCACAAAGTATTTTTTGTGAAGTGGCACAGCATGTAAAAGAGTGGTATTTTTGAAACTGACAGGAGTCGTGTTAGTGGCAAAACTTTTAGTACTAGACAAAGTTTTTAGGAGCACTTGCTGACATTGGCCATCTTGTAAAGAGTTGTAGGTTGCTATACGTTAATACCATATTGGTAATTTTAATGGGCAAACTCGTATTGTCAGGGTTGGAAAGATTAGGAGAACTGAAAAGCATATGCATTAGATCTTGGCTTTTGCATAAGCACAACGTTTGCTTATTCTTGAGGTGAATCTTTAGGCTGTCACTAAGTGTGGCATATACCACTGTGCTTGTTTCAAGTAAGTAAATGGTGCCAAAATCGTGGACTGAAACTAAATGCCAAAAACTGCATTATTACATCCTTTGGAAAGTCCTCTACACCAGGGAACTACCATATTGACAGTACATCCCTAAGATTTGAACAAGTTCTGGATTTGAGAACCTGTGCGGACAGTGACCTAACTTTTGGCCAACATTTGTCTTGTTGTAAGAAAGTCCTTCTATATTTACAGGGCCGGTGGTAGCATTTTGGGGCCCCCAGCAAGTTTCAAGTTGGGGGCCCTACCAAGGAGAATATAAAGTGTGACCACATTGCCGTCATGCCCCCTACCCTGTCAGGCTCATCCAGCACCATTTAACCATCACTGTGTATTGGTACTACATTCACACCAATAAAAAGACTTGGAAATGCCAAGGTGCACACACTGATAGGCATTTAGTACCAATGTTACATTATGACAAGCCCCTGTACCACAGCAAGGTAGCCACTCGGAGGTTCACGCGCACATACTGAGTGGCATTTAGTACTAATGTTACATTATGACAAGTCCCTATACGTGTAGTGCACCATCATGCACTGCCACTTAGTGGGGGTTACCATTGGTGGTTATAGACGCAAACGTTTTGCTTGTTTAATTTTCCCGTAGCACTTTGCTTGTGGTCGTATAGAGGTTTTTTGTGGCCGTGCTCTGTCAGGTGGAACAGTAAGCTTAGTATCGGAGGTACAGACACACCTGTCACTCACTAGACATTCCTAAGTGCAACCTCTTTTCCTGACCATATAAATTTACCTAACACTATGGCTAGACAGTTTTCCAGTTTGTCCAGCCAGCTTGGTAGAAATGGGCATCCGGAGGCAGTGTAGTAACTGCCTAATGTTTACCGATAACCTTCTACTCCTAGTCCACACAAACTCACATGTGAGATGCAACAATATTAAGAACCATGAATCCATGCTCTGTCGCACACCAGTCAGTACATATGACAGTGAGTGGGGTTGTCAGCATGCATATCTTGCCTCCTACTCCACCCAAACCCACACCATACATACCTACATATGTGGAGGTCCACACAAGAAACATACTTAAACACCATAGACCTGCCAAACACAAGCACGCTACACATACTTCCTCTGCAGAGCACAATGATGTACCAGGGTCTCACTTGTCAAGCCCTTCAAGCAAAACACAAAACCAAACATAGTAGTCATAGGTGATTCCATCTTGAGACGCCCAGATGTCCCTCTCATCAGGCTGGATAAAGAAAAAGTCACAGTTAGCTGTCAGTCAGATGCCAGGATCCGCCATATCACACATGGACTCAAGTCTCAACAATCACTACTGTTATGACTCCATTATAGTCCATGTTGGTGTGAATAACTTGATGTACCTCTCTGGACTATATGAAGAGAGACATGACTGAGCTCTCAGACTGTGTCTCAGGCACAGGCAGGTATGTCTCTAGCCTTAAGCAGCATTTTACCTTCACCCAGGATGCATCAATACAAACAGAAAATGATTGACTTCAATAATTGGCTTAGTTTCCGGTGTCATTCTAAGGAGATCCAGTATCTGTCAGCCTGGGATGACAAGATCGACAGACCTCAATGCTTTGACAGAGATGGTCTTCATCTGTCATCCATGGGATTTTGGCTACTGGCTAAGGCTTTTGCCACTTCTGTAGTGGCTTTTTTAGGCAGTCTCTCAAAGACAAAATTCTCAAAAACTAAAGGTCTATGGCTGGCAGTTTGTTGATGTCTGCAAAGTGGGAACAGTCATACACTCTTCAAATGTTGTCAACCTCCTACAAGAGCGTCTTACACAAACAAATGACTGGTGTCATAGTTGCGGCTTTAAACTCAGTGCAAAAATGTATCATCATCCCTTTCGGTAAGAGCTATGTTCCTGCTAACTACCACATCAGTAGCAACACCTTAAGTAAGCATTCACTGGTGAGAGACCTGGACACACAGGTTGACAGCAACCTTACAATTGATCACCATGTCTCCACAGTGGTAAGAAGGACATTCTGTATTGCTCATTTTCTAAGTAAGGGCATTGCCTCTAGAAGAGAAAAAAAAAGTTATAACCTCACTGTACTCTTCCCTCATCAGGCCAGTAAATGAGTAGAGCACCCCTTTTGGTATGTACCTTTCCAAGCACCTGCAGCAGTTGGAGAGACCACAAAGGTTCCTCACAAGGAAAATTCAAGGTCTTCAGTATCTGTCCTATATGGATAACTTCAAATTGCTGTCACTTTATTCTGTTTCATACAGACTACTCAATGGTGATCGCTGTTTTGCATGTAAGGCAATTTCTGACCCTGTTTTATTGGAAGTGATGCGTATCCGCAAGTCAAATGGTAAACTGGTTACTCGCTGTAAAGACCTTAACCTGGTATGTGACATTAACATAACCTGCTGGAGGGACAGATTTGTCTCCCAGAGGTTACCACACCTCACTGGCCCTCTTCAAACAGTCTGGATGATTGGATGGGTAACCATAAATTCACCACGGGGGTTCCACCCATGTCCCTCTTGGACAAGGGCATTAGGTGCTGATTGTGGAAAAAAAGGTATAACTTGGCTAGGTTTGTAAGGACCCTAGGGCCTAGTAACTTCCTATGATCCTATAAGAGGGTGTGTGTGAGAGGTATCAAGCAGTGTATGCAGTGTTTGTGATGTGGGAATCAAAACCATGCTGCATTTGTGGTGAAAGTTCAGTGCGTGCGCGTGTTCTTGTCTTATTAGAATGGTAGGGCATAAAGTGCTGTTTTTTTTGCATTTGTGATATGTACCATCCACCCTCAACCTCATGGGGTTGGGGTGTCATTTTCACAATGACAATTCTCAAGCCAAGGTTTACACCGCTGGGTGGCTAGCCCTGTCGCTGTAGTGCATTCACACCACTCACTTAAGCACACTCTCTCACCTAAGGCCAATTTGGAGTATCCACTCCACCTACTGCATGTTTTTGGAATGTGGGAAGAAACCGGAGCACCAGGAGGAAACCCACTTGACTGCAGGGAGGCCATGCAAACTCCACACAGAAGGCACCCCAGCAGAGAATTGAACCGGAGAACCTCTTACTGTGAGGCGACAACGCTAACCGCTGCACCACTACGGCATGCATGCATATGTGTGAGTGCTTAGGTCTGGTGATTGTAGAGTCTTTTTTCCGAGAGTGAATCGTATCTCTCAACCTCTTAGCTCAAGAAATCTGGATAAAGCCTAAAATAATTGGGTACAAAGGCTGAAAAACAAGTACAGATTTTAAATATTGCTCTTATAATCTTAGAAAATTGCTGAAATAGCAGGATTTGTGTTAGCATGCATTTTCAGAAGAATATGAAGTCAGAAACTCAAATGTGTGACGTTATTTAGTGAATTTAATCCTTGGTGATTTGACAGAAAACCACAACTTTTTTTTATTCGGAACAGACCAAAAATACGAGACAAAAATCTGGACATTCTTGGAAAATATGGACAGTTGAGAGCTATGGTGACTGTACTTGTGTTTTAAATAATTTTGTTACAAATCTGATCGCCTCTTATCAACCCCATTGCAAAAAATTGTGACCACTTTCCCTAAATTATGTTAAAGTCCCTTCTCTTGGACCCATCTACTGTCCTCTACTTAAAGATGATCTGTGAATACTTGAGTCCTGAACAATCAGCATTCTCAAAAAAAAGTTGCAGTATGATGAAACACCTCTCCGATCTGCTAACCTCCATATACAGCCTATCCCTTTGCACCAAGAACTTACCCTAGCTGCTGCAACCAGTCAAGTCCTATGCTTTACTGAAGTGGATCTGATTGATTGCAACTTACACGGAAGTTTAAAAAAAAATGGAATCGTGCAGTGATGTTACATGGCCATGTGAACAAGCAAAGGAGAGGGAGAAACCTGCAGCAGCTTCATCTGGGGGCCCTTGTATGCAGGGAGATAATCGGGGGCTTCCTACAGCTGTGGGTTTGGGGGCACCTAATGCTGGCCATGTATATTTAACAGTTTGTAAACAAAAGGATCGTGTCTAGATCTAGGGATGTCATTTTAATTTCCATTTCCCAGTATTTTATTTATTTTTCTCAGCCAGTAGTGTTAAAATTAAGCTTAGTAAGGCTTTGCTATGTCAAGGCAGTTTAGATCCTGTGTTCCAGCTCAGCAGTATCATTCCTTAGTTATGACCATTTGCTTCCCCAGCATTTCTGATAGTACTCTTAGGGAGTTTTTAAAATCTGCAAAGTCATTGCACCCCCCCCCCCCCCAAAAAAAAATCTTGTTCCTGGTTATCTTTCTTCCCCATCACACCTCTATCATTTAATATCTACTCGAGGAAAAGTTCTTTGAAGTATGCTTGGGTTAAAAAAAATCTTTGCAGAAGCTTCCAAGCAAAAGTCCCAAACTTTCTGGGCATGCATCCGTTATGTGTTTGTTTAATCACTACTACAACCCCCTAGGCCCAATCTTAACAGCCAGTAGTGTTGATTTTAAGCTAGATTTCTCTTGCAGTGCCTCTGTAGGTGTCCTTCTCCTGAATACCCGCAGTGAGGATATTGTTTTTAGAATCGATTTATATAATGTTTAAAAAACACAAATAGAACTAAGTGCAATTTATACAGTACTATACCTTCTTGTCTCACCTGCAGGTGGGTGATTCTGCTGTGGTGATTTGTTGTACCTCAGATCACTAATTTCTAAAACTGAATCCCTGTGGTGTAGCCAGTACAGCCAATATGGATCGAGTGTTAGTCATGTCCTCTGTGGCTATTGGAATCCGGTCAGTGGACAGGGGAGAAGCACTCTTGTCAGTCCTAGGAGAGGGGACCGAGAAGGTTTCCCTGTTGTGCCCATCCCTGGGGAAGTAGCATCTACCATTAGTAATATGTTGGCCACATTCTTCCTGTCAAAAAGAAACAGAAAACCAAGCCTGTATCTACTACTCCTCAGATTTCTTTATATAGGAGTAGTTTATTGGGTCTGGCTCAGGGTTTAATTCAGACTTTTGATTTTTCTGAAAGTAGTTTCTGGTAAAAGAAAGGGGGATTCGGCTCTACCTGAAGAGGTTCAAGGTCCTGAATCTGAACAGGAAGATGTAGGGGTAGATTCTCTCTCTTTTTTTTTTTTTTTTTTTTTTTGTCAGATTTCTGTTTCCGACTTGGAGAAATCGGATACTCCCTGTGGGGCTTTCTTTTTCTTTGAGACTGTTAGAATGCTAGTGTTTTCATTGGGAGAGCAGTGAGTTTTCCCAGTTTCTCAGAAAACACTAGGAGTTGTTACAGAAGGATTTTCCAGAACCTACACCCATTCCTCCTGTTCTGTCAACTTTAGAGGATGTGTGTGTTACTGCCTGCAGTTTCCTTGTTAGTGAGCCAGCTGCCCCTAAAAAGGCAGATAGGATGTATAAAATTCTTCTGTCTTTTTTACATTTATATGCACTACTCCAAAACCTGACCCAGCAGCTTTAGCCTTCGTTGAACCACTGCTGCTAAGCATTTCATAGGTTCATAGGTAGGGACTAGGCTATCTGCCCTAGACCATTTATAAGCCTAGCCAGAATGTGTTGGCTTTTGCCTCTCTTTTAGACTAGATTCCTGATCCTCTGTCCAGCAGGGCCATAGAAGTGATCCCAGGAGTAAATCTATGATTTCCCATACACTCATCAAGATTTCTCTTAAAGAGGGTCTGCGAGGGGCTCTGCCTAACATGGACTGGGATTCTATTCCAGAGCGAGGGAAGCCTTTGGGATATGAATCTATCCCTCCAGCTTGTCCTATTTATTGTTGTGCTAAGGTTTAAATCCCTGGAGTGTGTAGCTGTAATGGATTTGGTTTTCTTGAGGTGGAGCATGTCCAACAATTTCGGGTTAGACATGGCCTTGTACGTCAGGCAGAGATTTCCTCTGAGTAGGCGGTAAGCAACAGAGTAGTGCTGGAGTTTCTTTAGTCAAGCTGCATAGGGCATCTGTTTGAGGCCCACAATCCTCTTGGTGAGGTATTTTTGAGGTCTCTCCAGCTGTTGCAGGTGTCCGGTAAGGTACATCCAAAATGGGGCATTGTACTCAATTATGGGCCTGATGAGCGATGAGTAGAGGGGCACAATGACCTCTCTTGATCTAGATGTGAACCCTTTTGTGATTAGGTGAGCTATATAGAAGGATTTTCTAACCACTTTGGCAATGTGATTGTCAAAGGAGAGGTTACTATCTACTTGGGTCCCCAGATCCCTAATTACTTCTTCCGTATTTGGTGGATTACCTCCTATGTGGTAGTTTGTGGGCACTTTGTTTGTTTTTCCCAAAGGGGATGACTATGCACTTTTTGGCATTTAGCTTGAGGCCATGGTTCTGACACCAGGTATCCATCTCCGCAAGGCCCTTCTAGAGGATGCTTCTGTCAGCCGGCGAGTCGATTATGGCTCCCAGTTTGCAATCCTCTGCGAACTTGTAAGTCACAGTCCTTCCATGTTTGGCTGTACCTCAGAGAAGTATATACCGAACAAGAGGGGTCCTAGGACTGAGCCCTGTGGGACGCCACTTGTAACCGGTTTAGAGTCGGACATGGCACCCGCGACTCTGACCATGTGAGTTGTATCCCTGAGCCAGTTTGCAACCAGTCTTGTGACATATGGGTTAATATTTAAGCTGGTAAGCTTATTTATGATGCCAGAGTGGGGTGTTGTGTCGAAGGCCTTTGCGAGGTTCAGGTAGGCTGTGTGGACTACCTTTCCCTCATCTATGGCTTTGGTTACTATTTCAAAGCAGGCCACTAGGTTTAAGTAGCAAGATCTGCCTTTAACAAAGCCTAATTGGGTAGGGTCCAGTGTTTGGAGGTTCCCAATGTCTTTGTTTGAGATCTATGATGATGCGCTCCATAGCCTTGCAGACCAGGCTAGTCAGTCTTATAGGGCGATAGTTCCCGGGATCCGTTGTGGCGCCACCTTTGTGGAGCGGGATCACTGTTGCTGTACGCCATTCTTTGGGTACATAACCTGTGGTAAGGCTGAGTTGGAACAGTGAATTTGTGAGGGTTTAGTTCATTTTGGAGCTTGTGTAAGACGCAGCCCGGGATACCATCCGGTCCCATTGATGCTGTGTTTTTTTTTACTTTGGAGAGAGCTGCTTTCACCTGTGTGTCTGTGATGTCTGGGGGACTGCATTCTTCTGGGATAGACACTGGCCCTTTTGGGGGTGGGGGGTAAAGTTTGCACTGAACTTAATTCCAGTCTTACTCTTTCCTGATAAGGATGGGAAAATTGATAGGTATGGAAAAAAGGTGTATTCTTAAACATTTTTTTTCAGATATTTGAAGTGTAAGGTTCATATGTTTGTTTTGACAAATTGTGAAAGTATGAGGAATGTTTTATGTACCATTTTTTCTTGTCAGGAAAAATTGGCTTTAAATAACTTTTGTTTCTTATTTTGCAAAGGTCATTTCTCATTATTTCTCATTATTTGCAGTGTATGTGTGACTCTCTTGATGCTGCTTCCAGGTCTATGGTCATTGGTACTGTTTTAAGGAGAATAGCATGGCTGCATTCTGAGAACCTTCCAGACGAGGATAAAAATTAGTTTTTAAATTCTCCCTTGGATAGAGATTTCTTGTTTATCCCTTCTGCCGCATTGTGATCAAAACAGCGTGATGAAAGGGGCAGTCTGATCCAGGGAATCTGAGATTTTCAGCTTTTCTTTTCCAAACTGTCCAAGGAATTTTCTTTGTCCTCCTCCTCCTTCACTTTTGGCAGAAAACAGAATAAACAGTCTTAACAGAATTTGGGTAAACCGATGTTTAAAGAAGGAATGGCAAGGGAGTTCCAAAAAAGTCTTTGTGCTCCTAAAACCAAGGACAGTCCGTTTTGTCTGACTATTCAAGAACCCTTGTGCCCCCCCCCCCTTTACCGAAAGTCTTAATCTCCATTTTTCTCTTCGGCAACATTTTGCTTCAAACAAATGCATTCTGAATTTCCTTCATAATCAAGGTTATGAATGGGAGTAGGAGGAATTTCTCAACCTGCAGATAAAACTTTGTTTCCATCAATTCTTTACCACCTTCTGTCTGAAGGACTAATGGAACCAGTTCCTCCTTCCCAACTTGAGAAGGGTTTTCTATTCAAAGATGTTCTTGGAGCCAAAGTAAGAAAATGCTTGGAGACTAGTTCTGTATCTTAAACCTGTTTGTGATAGTGCCCTTGTTCAGAAACTTCACAACCTGTTATTCTTCCTCTTTCTTGTTTCCTGGTAACAGTAGACATGTAAGATGCTTATCACATCCCTATTTCTTCTGACTTCAGATGTTTAAGGTTTTGTATATCTGGATCACATTATCACTTCTGTCCCTTAACCTTTTGTATATCTGGATCACATTATCACTTCTGTCCCTTAACCTTTGGGTTACCCATTGCACCATGAGTGTTCACAAAGTATCTATCTTCAGTTTTAGCTCATTGGAGGCTACAGGGTAGCCACATTTTTCCATATTTAGGCAATTGTTTGCAGAATGTTATTCAAAGTATCAGGAACCTCTCCCTCTCCCTCTCCCTCTCTCTCATTCCAAGAGAACATTGAAAAGTCGTTCTTGACTCCCTCACACAAGATTGTGCTCGTGGAATGTCAACTACACACCTCTGTTCAAAGAACTCTACTTCCACAGGAAAACACAAATTCTTATTTAGATCTGTTTCTATGGTTTTCTACCTCAGAATTTGGTCATTGTGAGGGAATACCTCAGGAGTTTGGGTGTTGTGGCATCTTTGACTCTCCAAATAACTCTGGCATGACTCCACATGAGAAGGATGCAGTGGTATCTTAAAATCTCTCTGGTTTGATATCAAAATCCTTCATCTATTCAAATCCCATTGGTAGGGTTTGTTAGAAGAGACGTTTTTTGGTGGAGACCACAGATATCCTTAAATCCAGATCTCCCCTTCTCCCTACCTGCACTAAAGCAGTCTGTTACCACAGATGCTTTGACTTTTGGTTGGGGAGTGGGTTCAGGAGGGATAAATGTGCAGGGGGTGTGGGATACCTAGGGCAAACATAAGCACAATCAAGTCATTCAACTCTCTTCTAAGCCATCTTTGGCCCCTGGGACCTCTTCAAAGTGGTTTCAGACAATACCACAGTTATGTGGTACATCAGCAAGCAAGGCGGAACCAGATCATACCCCATTTGCAGACTACTCATGTTAGCTTGGGATTTAGCTTAACAGTGGAGTCTTGCTCTACAGGCCTCTTGCATTCCGTCAGAGTAAAATTGAGTGGCAGACAAGCTGTGCAGGACCAAGGCAGACCCTCACAAATGGAATCTAGATTGGGGGAGGGTTTTCCAAGATTTGATCGGTCAGCGAGTTCCTCATGTAGACCTTTTTGCCTCCTCTTTTGAACAATCCAATGGCAAGATTCTGTTCCAGGACTCTATGTAATAAGGCCTGGAAGACTGATGTCTTTTTTTCTTTGAACAGGAATGCTCCTGTGTGCTTTTCCACCCTTTCCATTTATGTCCAGGATGCTTCTGAAGATTCAAAAGGAATCCCTCAAGTTGATTGTAGTGACTGACTCCCTTCTGACCTAGACAACTATGATTTTCCTCTCCTTTTGGAAGTGGCTAGGGGCAATTATTACAAGCTTCCTCAGACTGCATCTACTGACACAAGATCAGGGTTGTTTGTTGCATACAGTGGATATAAAAAGTCTACACAAATGCCAGGTTTTTGTGGTGTAAAAAATGAGACCATAATAAATCATATCAAAACATAAGAGTTCACACCCTTAAACTAATACTTTGTCAAAGCATTTAGTCTTGGTACACACCTGGGGCGGCCACAGTGGTGCCGCTGTTAGCATTGCCACCTCACAGCAAGAGGTTCTCTGGTTCAATTCTTGGCTGGGGTGCCTTCTGTGCGGAGTCTGCATGTCCTCCTGTGGTCGCGTGGGTTTCCACCAGGTGCTCCGGTTTCCTCCCACATCACAAAGGCATGCAGTAGGTGGATTGGACACACTCTAAATTGGCTAGGTGTGAGTGTGTGCCTTTTGTGCAAGGTTGGGCGCCGGGCTGGCAACTTGACACTGTAAAATTCAACTGCCAATCGTGAGCGGACAGATGATCCTCTGTAGTGACCCCTGACTGGGAAAAAGCCAAAAGAAGAAGTTGTCGTCTTGGTACACACCTGCCATCAATTAAAGAAACTCTGACTGACCCCAAATAAAGTTCAGCTGTCCTAGTAGGATTTTCCTAACATTTACTCAGTTGCCTGCTACAGCAAACGTCATGGTTCGCAGAGAGCTTACAAAGCATCAAAGGGATCTCATTGTAGAAAGGTATCAATTTGGAGGGGAGTACAAAAAAATTTCCACAGCGTTGGATATACAATGTCTTCACTGCTCTCCAGTCATCAAAATGTGGAGAAAATATGGGACAACCGTGATGTAAAGAACTGGACGTCCCTCCAAAATTGATGAAAAGACAAGACTAAAACTGGTCAGGGAGGCTGCCAAGAGACATAGAGCAACACTAAAGGAACTGCAGGAATTTTTGGCAAGTACTGGTTGTGTACTACATGTGACAACAATCTCCCATTTTCTCCATATGACTGGACTATGGGGTAGGGTTGCAAGACGGAAGCCTTTTCTTGCACAGAAAAACATCCAGGCCTGGCTAAAATTTGCAAAACCACATCAGGTCTCCCAAAAGCTTGTGGGAAAATGTTTTATCCTCTGATGAGACCAAGGTTAAACTTTTTGGGCACAATTCCAAAAGGTACATTTGGAGCAAAAACGATATTTTGCATCACCAAAAGAAACAGTCCCCATGGTGAAGCATGGTGGTGGCAGTATCATGCTTTGAGGTTTCTTTTCTTCAGTTGGAACTGGGGCTTTAGTCAAGGTGGAGGGAATTATGAACAGTTTCAAATACCAGTCACTTTTGGCCCAAAACCTTCAGGCTTGTGCTAGAAAGCTAAAGAAGAATTTCACCTTTCAACACGACAGTGACCGCAAGCATACATCAGATCAACAAAAGAATGGCTTCACCAGAAGAAAATTAAAGTTTTGGAATGGCCCAGCCAGAGCCCAGACTTAAGTCCAATAGAAAATCTGTGGGGTGATCTGAAGAGGGCTGTACACGAGATGCCCTCGCAATCTGACAGATTTGGAGTGCTTTTGCAAGGAGGAGTGGGCAAATATTACCAAGTCAAGATGTGCCATGCTGATAGGCTCCTACCCAAGAAGACTGAATACTATAATTAAATCAAAAGGTGCTTTTAAAAAAAAGTATTAGTTTAAGGGTGTGCAGACTTGTGCAACCAGCTTATTGTACGGTTCTTATTTTTTATATTTTTTCCCCTAACGTATTTGTATCAATTGAATTTAACAGGTTATAGGTCAAATGAAAGTTTTGAAATTATTGTGGTCCTTTTATTTATATATATATATATATATATATATATATATATATATATATATATATATATATATATATATATATAATCGTAAAAAACTGGCATTTTAACAGGATGTGTACACTTCTTTTTTTTTTTTTCATATCCACTGTAGGTTCATAGATGTTTAGTAGACCAACGACCGCAAGGGCCTTTTAAGCCTAGCCATGCATCCCAAATCTCTGACAAGTTCTGATACCCTTAGTAAGTGTAAGCAGGGGCTTGGGAGATGAAACATTTACAAGCTGGGGCTTGGGGATGTACCATTTACAGGTTGCCTGTGTCCATTGGAGACATGGGTGCCAAACCAGGGATGAAATTCCTGTTCCTCATCCAGTTGTCCAAGTTGCACTTGAATTGGGTTAGACAGGAACTCTGCTTTACATGGATGGGGGAGCCTGTTCCAGAGATGGGGTAATGTCTAGGATATATACCCATTTCTCCAGCAGGTCCTATTTATTTCACAGGTAAGATTTAAGTCTTTAGAATGGGTAATTCTGGAGCTGTTTGTTTTTGCGGATGTGCAGGAGGTCCATCAGAGTGGGGTTTGACAGTGCCCTGTATGTCAGGCATAGATCTCCCCTCAAAAGCCTGTAGGAGACCGAATACAGGGATAGAGTCTTGAGGCGGTCTCCATAGGACGTTTTACTTAAGCCCTGTGTTCTTTTAGTGAGGAAACTCTGTGGACGTTCCAATTGTTGGAAATGCCTTGTTAGGTACATACCAAAGGGGGCATTGTACTTTAATGATAGGTCTGATGAATGCCAAGTACAGTGTAACAATGACTTCCTTGGACTTGGATGCCATACCTTTGTTTATAAGTTGCATAATATAGAATGATTTCCTCACTACTGTAGATACATTATGGTAAAATGCTGGATTACTGTCAGTGTTGACCCAGTAGTCAGGGACTTGGGGACACAAACGGGTGTTTTGTCAGTATGACTGTTACCAGGGGTGGATGACTTCCCAAAGGATACTGTTATGCATTTCTTGGCATTTAGTTTTAGTCCATGGCTCTGATACCAGTTGTTTGTGTCAGCCCCTCGTGAAGAACATTTGTGTCAGTGTGGGATTCAGTGACGGCTCCTATGTGCAATCATCTGCAAATTTAGTCAGTCTGAGACCACTGACATTGGCCTTGACTTCAGAGAAGTAAATGCTAAAAAGTAGTCCAAGGACTGATTTCTGAGAGACTGCACTTGTGAATGGCCTCTCTGCAGAGGTGGACTCCCAATTCTAACTTCCTGGGTCCCGTCTGTGAGGCATTTTGCTATCTACCGGATGACAAGTTTGTATCTAACCTCCTGAGTTTGCCAACAATGGCCGAGTGGGGTATTGTCATGCCTTGGCCAGATCAAGGTAGGCAATGTGAACAATTTTCCCTCCTCCATTGCTTTGGTGACCTTCTCAAGTCCACCAGGTTGAGTAGGCATGATGTGCCCTTGACTAACCCAAACTAGGTTGGGTCCAGTGTCTGGAGCTTTACTATCACTATCTATCATTTCCATGATAATTCTTTCCATGGCTTTACATATAGGAGTAGTGAGACTAATGGATCTGTAGTTTCCAGGGTCTGTAGATGGCCCACCTTTGTGCACTCCTCCAAAGTCGATCAATTTAGTGCCTTGATGATAAGGTCTTGAGGTCTTTTAGGCATCTGTTTACTGAGGACATGCAGCAGGTACTAATGGAGGCAAGAAATCTGCTTCTAGAAAATAATATATTAGCAAATGGAAAAAAGTTATCTAGCTGGAGCCAATAACATAACCAGAACCAATTCAGGGCTCGTTTTTGTCTAGTTTTACATATTGTGTGAATTACTATCCTTTGGCCTTTCTTATTTTTCTATCAGGGTTAATTTATCACCCATTGCAGCATACCTGCTTATAGATCCTCCTCTTTCAAGGTAGTCACTTGTCAAAATGTTCTTGAAAGGGGTTTTGTATAAGAAGCCGCCAAGTAAATCGGTGGCCCAAACTTAGTATCTTAATTTTGTGTTGGGTGCTATCACTTGCTCCAATTGAAGTAGCTAATCTGGTTGACTTGAGGTTTCTTCACTTGGGGAAAACAGTTTGTGATTGCACTGACCTCTGCAAGAAAGTTGTCAGAGTTCCAGGCTCTTGTGGTGAGTCTTCCTTATTTTCCATAGGGTTAGGGTTTCTTTGAGAAGTAATCCCTTTTTTTTTTTTTTTTTAATGCCTAAAGTGATATCCATGTTTACTTTGTTAGACTATCCGTCTCCCATATTTCTTTATTGAATCTAAAAATGAGGGAGAATGGACCAGATTTATCTCTAGACATCCAAGGTATGGAGTACCCTATCTTGATGGAACCATATTTCTCAGATCTTTGGATGAATTTTTCTTGTGAAAGTAAGAAGAGATAACCTGTCTCTAACTACTTCCAAATGGTTGTCTAAGGCTGTTACCTTATGTTATACTTACCGTAACAAATCTATTCCAGGCAGGGTCAAGGCCCTCTGTACCAAGGTCTTGGCTGCATCTGTGGATTTTTGGAAAGGGGTAAGTCTAGAAGCTGCTACTTGGTCCTCTGTACATACTTTTTTACAAGTCGGTCTAAATTTGATTCCCATACTAGGCCAGATCAAGCTTTGCTAGGACCGATGTTCATCGTGCATACAGCTGCAGTCATAACAGATGGGTTCTCCTGCCGTCAGGCGGGTCCTCGGTCGGCCGAATTCCAAAGTCTAGGTCCGGCGTCGGTTGTAGTCGCTTCTTCCCTGGCGACAGGGGTATAAAGGAACCAGCCGACGCCATTTTCTTCAGTCTTTCTTGCTGCGTGGTGCCCGAAGCAGAAGCAGTTCGCAAGTGCCGGTCGGCCAGCTCCTGAAATTACGAAAATTTTGAAACCAAAGTCTTCTTGAAAGCCAAGTACCCCGTTGGGGAAACTTTTCTTGCCTCAGACCGATGTCAGACAAAGTTAATAATTGTATTTCTTGTGGGAAGCAAATACCGCATAAGGATTTCCATTCCCTCTGCATTCCTTGTTTAGGCCCAGACCACGACGTCTCGGTCTGTCGCTTTTGTGCTACTTTCAACAAACGCACCATTAAGCGTCGGGCGGAGTTCACCCAGCATTATTTTGGCAAAACATTTAACTATATTATGTCGTCGGATACTCCGACTCCAGTTTTGTCTAAAAAGCGCAAAGATGAGGACCGACACACGAGGTCCGCGGCCTCTACCGACACCACGCCAAAACCGACTACACGTGGTCCGGTTCTCAGCGAGGCGCCTACGCAGCCCCTGACTACCGACGACACTTCATTGGCGCGGTGTCTCCTGTGCCCGAGGTCGCAGGCACCTCGGCCCACACCCCCCCACACCCTGACTACAGATACCGAAGCCACCCTTGGCGTTGAATCTCAAAATGTAGACAGGTCTGCCTCCTCTCAAGGTGTCGTCAGACCTTCCTCTTCTTTTTCCATCAAGGCTTTCACCAAGTCTAAAGCAGCCATGCATTCTAAGAGACAAGCTACACAGGGCCCATCTCCAGGCCCCATGCCTAAAAAACAGATTCTTAAAATGGCTGAGGATTTAATTACTCTTATCAGGGGTTCTCAACCCCCACCGGACAAAAGGCCCAGAGTGGAGGAAGAATCCCCCTCCTCTGATCAGGGCTCCATTATTTCAGAGCACTCTGATGATCAGGAACATTCTTACTCCACTTTTGAATCCTCTGATGGCAGAGGAGTCCATTCCTTCTGTATCCCCCAGAGGATTACTCATTTGGGGAAACTTTGCATACCTTAAGGGAACACTTCCACTGGGAAGGCCAAGATTATTCAGATTCCAAGAAAAGGCTTAGGGAATTTCTCTTGCTACCTCAGCACAGGCCTCTGGCTATACCTCCTGTCTTGGACATCCTAGATGATGTTTACTCAGAGGCCTGCCTTAACCCGGATTCCTTACCTCCAGCCCCAGTCAAGCCTGACTGGTACTACAGGGTTCCTGACTCACACCAATTTCTATACAAAAGCCATGCTGCTGACCCAGAAACCCTCTCACAAGGACCCAAGGGAATTAAGGCCTTCCCTGCTAAAAATCCATTACCTTCCGAGAGAGATTCCAGATCCTTAGAAAGGTGGGGGAAAAAAGGTATATACCTCGGCTACCTTAACCATGAGGGCCTTAAACTGTCAGTTCCATATGCTAAAATACCAACAGTTTTTGTTATCACAATTGAAAAGTAAAATGTCACAACCTGAACAACCAGACTTGAAGGAGTTGCAGGATTTGATGCATAGTGCAGAACAAGTGGGTAAGCATACCTTACAATGTGGTTTTGATGCTCTAGAGGCCTCATGTAGAGCTGCTGTTACAGGATCAGTCATACGTAGACGTGCCTGGCTCAAGGAGCAATCCTTGCCAGATCATGTCAAAGCAAAATTACTAGATGCCCCTCTACAAAATGATGTATTATTTGGTGCTAATGCTGAGGAGGTATTAAGGAAAATGGAGGAAAAAGCTAAATCAATGCAAACTGTGAAAGATTTTCTACAGGTACAACCCCCACGTTTCAGTAGAAATTGGCCTTCCAAAAATTGGTCCTTTCCAGCCACGGACAGACCCCAAAGGGGTAGATACAGGCGCCCGAGGGGCAGAGGACAATCCCAAGGATCGTTTAGAGGCAGACAATGGCAAGCTCCTACACACAGAGGTGGTGAGGATAACTCGCAAACATTCAGAAAGCAAGCCCAATGACTTTCCCCTTTGCATGCCAAGCAAGACTCAAATGGCAGCACCCTTAGGAGGAAAACTGGCCTTATTTTCAAAAAAATTGGCATATTGTCACAAAAGACAAATGGATCCTGGACATTATAAACAGAGGCTACAGATTTCATTTTCACACCCTTCCAAAAATGAGGGGCATGCCAAACCTGCCACACTATCAAAGGGCAGAGGCACAAAGGCAAATTACAGATCTCATAGACATGAAAGCTATTCAAGAGGTACCTACACACGAACAAGGTCAAGGTTTTTATTCCAGACTATTCCTGGTACCAGGGAAGGGAAAAAATTGGAGACCTATTTTGGACCTATCCATCATAAACACATTTCTACTTGTACCAAAATTCAAGATGGTCACTCTACAGCAGCTTCTTCCCATGCTGGGCAAGGAGTCTTGGCTGGTAACATTGGACCTCAAGGAGGCATACCTGCATGTCCCAATCAGACAAAATTGCAGAAGATACCTCAGATTTCTTGCAGGTTCAATCCATTATCAATTCTCTGCATTGCCCTTTGGCTTATCTACTGCGCCCAGAGTATTCACGAAATGCCTGGCATCAGTAATTGCCTACTGCAGACTTCAAGGGATACAAATATACCCCTATTTGGACGACTGCCTGATCCAAGCGGACAGCAAGCACATTCTTCTGAAACATCTGGCTTCTGTAATAATGTTGTTAAACTCTCTGGGATACACAGTCAACAAAAAGAAATCAAGACTAATACCCTCTCGGAAAATAATTTTCCTGGGTGCCAACTTGGACACAAACACCCAGATGGCCTACCTCACGCCAGAGAAGCAGGGGCAACTAACTCAATACTTCAGAGGACTAGCAAATTGCACCAGGCTGACTGCAAGGAAAATCCTGCAGGCTCTGGGATTCATGGCATCTTGCATCTTGCTAATCCCATGTGCAAAGCTGCATATGAGGAAACTTCAGTGGTACCTGAAAAACCTATGGTCTCAACACAGCCACAGTTTGGAAACAATAATACCACTAATTCCATGTCTTCAAAAGGAATTCCTGTGGTGGGCTCAAGCATGCCAAACAAACGCAGGTCTTCCATTCAGTAAGCCTCAAGCAAATCAAGTCATCACAACAGACGCCTCGGACTACGCCTGGGGGGCGCACATGACAGATCGGTGCGTTCAGGGCAAATGGTCCCAAAAAGGAACATGGCCATGGACTTACAAATCGAACTACAAGCACAGTACTTGCCAGGCAAGGAAGACACGCTGGCAGACAACCTAAGCAGAAATATGACAGATCCACACGAATGGAAGTTGCATCCAAAAGTTTTTACAGAGATAATCCAAGCATGGGGAAGGCCAGACATAGATCTCTTTGCCTCCCACAAAAATCACCAATTGACAAAATTCTGCTCAAGGATTTTCCATCCAAAGGCCTGGAGAGTGGACGCTAACTCTTTCAGTTGGACATCAATGACAGTTTATGCCTTCCCACCTCTTCCTCTGCTGCCCAAAGTTCTATTGAAAACCAGAGCAGACAGACCAAAGATGATTCTCATTGCTCCAGACTGGCCAAGACAACACTGGTACCCACTCCTGAGGAGCCTGACGCATTCCCCACCATGGACCCTGCCTCTAATGCCTCTTCTCCTGACTCTGCACAGCTTCAAAACTCTTCACAGCCAGCTAAAAACACTCAGTCTAGCCACATGGAAGATTCCTTAGTATCACAGCAGACCCTACTCTCCAAGGAGGTGCAGGATGTCATTTTGGAGGCCAGAAGGCCGTCAACTAGAAAAGCTTACTCCACAAAATGGTTACCTCAAATACTACAGTATCTAGCTGAGCTGCTAAGCAGTGGACTTTCATTCTCCACCATCAAAATCCATGCCTCAGCCATTTCTGCAGAATACAACACTTATCCACCCTTATTCTCTCACCCTCTCTTAAGACAGTTCCTCAGAGGGGCTAAGAATCTAAAACCCCCAAGGAAACAACCAATACCTGCTTGGGATCTCGATTTCATTCTGGAAAAACTGACCTTGCCTCCCTTTGAGCCAGCTGCCTCATCAGATTTGCAATATTTGTCCTGGAAAATAGCTTTCCTTCTGGCTATTACCTCAGCTCGTAGAGTTTCAGAACTACAAGCTCTCATGGCTGTGCAGCCTTTTACCATCTTCCATCAGGACAGAGTCTCCTTACGAACCAATCCGTCCTTTATGCCAAAAGTGATATCCAGGGTAGCTTTGATTCAGGCCATACACTTACCTACCTTTTATCCTAATCCTCAAAACAAAGGGGAGAGATTACTACATTCCTTGGACATCCACAGACAACTGCATTATTATTTGGACAGAACAAAGCCTTTCAGAAAATCAGAACAGCTCTTTGTGTCCTATGCTATAGGAGCTCAAGGAAAGCCAATTTCCAAACAGACAATCTCAAAATGGATAGCCCACTGCATACATTTTTGCTATTCTTTTCATGGCAAAACTGTACCTACAGGCATCAGATCTCACTCCACAAGGGCCACAGCTACCTCTGCAGCTTTCCTCAGAGGAGTTCCTGCCAAAGATATTTTGGAAGCAGCCACTTGGAGTTCTGTGCATACCTTCTCCAAGCACTACCACCTACCATTATACTCCAAAACTAGAGCAGGCTTTGCCACTGCAGTCTTGCAGGGCATCCTGGCTCCTCCTAGTGCCTGCCACCCCTTTCTTAGCTTTGGGATTCTACCCATGTGTTATGACTGCAGCTGTATGCACGATGAACATAGTACAGTTTTGTACCTACCATAAATGTAGATGTTAGAGTGCTAATACAGCTGCAGTCCAGGTTTCCCTCCCTCCTTCCCCTCTTGGGACAGGCCTATTGGCTAACACCTCATACAACCTGATTGGGGTATTCATTTATGGTGTATTTGCTTGCAACTATTGTATTTTGATTATATTGCTTTGCTTTATTACACAAATTTATGTATTGCCTTCCTTCTGGGGGCACCTGACATCTGGGGCAAGAAAAACTGAAGAAAATGGCGCCGGCTGGTTCCTTTATATCCCTGTTGCACTGACGTCAGGGAAGAAGCGACTACAACCGACGCCGGACCTAGACTTTGGAATTCGGCCGACCGAGGACCCGCCTGACGGCAGGAGAACCCATCTGTTATGACTGCAGCTGTATTAGCACTCTAACATCTACATTTATGGTAGGTACAAAACTGTACTTTCTTCAGGGGGTCCTGGGCTGCTGTTCTTTCACCTCCCAAATGGGGTCTATATTAGAACACCGAACATTTAAAATGTCGAGTGTTCTAATATCTGCTCGTTTTCAGCGAATGCTGAAAATATCGAAGAAACAGAAAACCAAATTTTTTTCTAGGGAAAGAATTTGGTTGTCCGTTTCTGTTGCTTCGGTATTTTCAGCACTCTGGTGGAAAGTTACGAGTCTGGTTCAGGTAAGTGTGCGATTGAGTGCTGGTTAGGTACGTGTGCGATTGTGTGGACATGAGGGGTAGGGTGCGGGTGAGGTGATTTTGAGATAGTGACGGACCTTAGGGTTTGGGTTAAGGTAAGTGGATAGTGGTGTGTGTGTGTGTGTGTGTGTGTGTGTGTGTGTAGTTTACTGTAGGGTTAGATGTAAGAGTTTAGGTGTGTGTGTGTGTGTGTGTGTGTGTGTGTGTGTTTTGGAACAGGAACTTTTTTCCCTAGGAAAATATTTGCTGTTCTGAATGTTCGATGTTTTAGTATTTTCGATTGGTAGGGTTCGATATTAGAACACTCAACATTTTGAATGTTCAATGTTCTAATATAGACCCCCCCCCCCAAATGTAGTTAGCTGTGGTAATCAACTCGTATAGCTAAGGCTACTGCAGCTGTGGTCAATATGATGAACATAGTACAGTTGTGCAAGATGAACTTAAATGTTTGAATAATCACTGCTGCAGTAGCCACTTCTCCCTCCATCGCCATCTTTTTTGTTGTGTTTTTTCATGCCAGGCTGTGGACATTTTAGGTTTTGTCATTCTCAGCGTAGTCCTTTTAGGGCTCAGCCTCTGTCTTTCTGGTGGTAGGAAAGCTGTGAAGTGCATTGCACTGAAACTTGTCTTTTAGTCAGTTCAGCTCGAGCTGCTTGTCAGTTTGGATGCTTAGAGTGTACACTGAAGCTTTGGAAGCTGGCCAAGTGTTGTATTCTTGGCATATATAACCCATGCAGTTAGGATACTGCAGCAGTGATCATTCAAACATTTGTTATGGTTAAGTTCAGCTTTCACAACAGTACTTTCGTTATAGCATAGAACCTATTCCACTTTTTTTCTGTAATAGGTTCCATCCTGATCCACAGGGTCTTATAAAAGTTGAAACTGTTCAAAGCCAAAGTCATTATAGCTTAATACGGGCCTTGACATGTATAGTTTCTCCTTCTATGGCCGCCTCTTCTAGAATAGCCTCTGTACCACGCGACCTTAAGAACCATGCTGACACACCTGTTTGACACTCCTCATCCTGATTTCTCTCGTTGTGGTGGTGTGCATGGTTTTTGTAATTCCTTTGATGGCTAAGACACTTCTTACCCTGAAAGGATGGCCCAGATACTGATTTATGACCATAGACTGAAATCCAGAAAACCTTTTAAAAAAAAAAAAAAGGCAGATGGATGCATTTTACTGTTTGGGTCATGGCCATGAGTTTACCTTTGTCCTTTGAGTGTTTTTCTCTGGCATTTGATTCCCAGGTTTTTTTTTCTTCTGTCAAAGTTAATTTGTTTGTCATCTTCAACTTCTGTCAAGGGAGTGATTCCTTCTATCACTTTTTTTTCTGAAAGTTTACAAAGCTTTCCTGAAGCATGCCTTTCTTTTACATCCTTTCATAAAGGATCCTGACCCCTTTATTGGGATTTCTTCACCATAATGATCATCTGCACGGTGCTGCACCTTCTATTTTTTTTCCTGATTTTTACATTTTGGGACTTGTTCCTTGTTATGGTTATTGAAATTTCATGAATCTGCATTCAGTTTTCATTGTAGTGATGAGCAAGTGTGGTAGTTGTTGTAGAGGTTAAGGTTTATAAGATGATGATCCTGTTGTACAGAGTTTGATTCCCACAGCCCTCACTTGTCTCTTGTCTGTTGTTTGCTCACAGCTTACACTTGAAAAGGCTCTCTCTGCGTCTCTGCCTGTCTGCCTCGTGGACCAACCTAGTTAACAAAATGGGTGGTATTGGTGTCTCAACATTTTCTTGAATTGTGCACCAGATGACTGAAAGACGTGGGGAAGACCAGAGTTTCTTCACTGGGGACATATTTATAAGCTTGGTTGAGATTTGCCCTTGATAGACCTAAGTGCTTGTATCATGTTGCCTTCTTTTTCTTGCAGGAATGGAGATTGTCCCTGGTTAGTGGTGTTTTGAGCATACTCCAATGTGCCATTAGCAGTACCAGACTAGTGGCCTAGGTGAGACCTATTTGGAGGGGAATGTCTTTCAGGTACCTTTTGAGGGAATGCTCCCATGCCCTCACTAGCATCCTGACAATGAGGACATTTGCAGTGGCCTTATCTCACCTGTGGGCAGGGGTTGATACGGGATCTGCATCAGCTTGTAGTCTCCCAGTGCCTTCCAAATATGACTGCATGCTTCTGCACACTTGCATTGAAGGCTGCTTTCAGGTGGTGGCTTGGTGAACGTAACACCCATTCCCAGACTGCACATTTGCATCACCTTCCTTTCTCTGAGCAGCTATGGCAGTGCATGGCCTGCTGCTCTATGCCCCCCTCACCCCCATTGAATGGCCACATCTGTCCTGTATCCGAGCTGCTAACTGAAATTTTTCAGGAATCTGCTGGTTATAGTGTTCTTTGTATTGACCTCAGGATTTGGGTGTATCGCATTTTTGCTTTGATTCACCTGCTGCCTCTTCCAATAAAGTGAGGAAAGAACTTGACACAATCATCTTTAATAAAAGGACATTAAAAAGGGCAAGAACTGCATGGGCATTTCTGGAGAATCTTAAGATGATGCTTTTATGGGGTGGGGGCAGATGGAGATGGGTGTATTTCCATAATTTAAAAATATCGCAAAACTACTTGGGTGATTCATTTAACAGCTTTTTTTTTTTTTTTTTTCCCCCTAGGATGAATATTTTCAGTTGTCTTGAATTTGTGACATATGTAACTATACAGAGCTTTGGGATTTGTTTTCTAGAAAATTTGATAAAATCATGTGAAGAATGTTGTGATAAAAGTAGTTAAAATCCAACAACCGTAGAAGAATGAGGACTAACCTTAAAAGAAAAGACAAGGATTTTAAAAACTGCCATAACAAGCAGCAGCCAAAGTACTGTTTGGTTGCAGTATAGGAAGAAAGAAAGACCGAGATGCAGTCCAGTTTTTAGAGTAAGGAGTTTAATAGTTATTATACAACAAACCCCCCCCCCATTAATATTCCAATACGTGTACGCTGATTGATCCGCATGCACGTTGTAAATCAGAGTTACAGCAATGGAAAAAGGTCCGGTCGCCCGGACTTTTTCCATTAGTATAACTCAGCAACAGAGAACACAAGATCTCCGTTGCTTTTTAAAGTGTCTCGCTATGTTGAATGGATTTAACATAGCGAGACAGCTTTAAAAAAAAAAAAGCATCTGAGCATCTCCATTGTTTTTTTTTTAAAGCTGTCTCGCTATGTTAAATGGGGTTAACATAGCGAGACAGGTTGTAAAAAGCAAAAGAGATCTTGCTTTCTCCATTGTTTTTGCCCACAGCTCTGACGTACTGCATAAATATACACATGCGCAGCACATCAGAACTGCCGCAGAATACCAGACAGCTGCGGAAGGGCAGCAAAGCGGCATTATACAATGCTATTATTTAAGAAAAGTATTTTTTTTTTTTTTTTTTTAAGTAATGTTATTGTATAATAGCAATAACCCACTTCTAGGTGTGGGTAATGCTGGATTTACCCACGGTTGTCTTTGTTTGGCCACTCTGGCTTCGCCCTCGTGACCAAACCACACCAACCGTGGGTAAATCAAGCATTACCACACCCAAGCGTGGGTTATTGCTATATTAAAACATGACTGTTTGAAATAATTGTTGTATGGAGAAGTCTAGATATAGGGGAAAGGAATACAAAGAAAGTGTGAAGCTGTTGTAGTTGAGAGAGTCACTTTTATAGATGTGTGGTCTTGGTTTGTTTACTTTTATAATTTAAAAGCTGGGACTTGTCATGAATGTAAAAATGTAGTATCAGGTTAGAAGAGTGTCAGACATCTGCATGTTTGGCTGTGAACATTTCACAGTGACACAGTTTTTAAAATGAATCAGTTTTAAAAAGCCTATAGAGTGTTTGGAGAAAGGAGGCTGACCGATGTCAGTGTTAGTGTATTGTGTCTAGTCCGGAATTATTAAAGAAAAGCAATGGAGCTTCTTCAGTCACTTTTTGTGCTACTACTGCTACTGAAGTGCATTGCAGTGCTAGCAGTTTTTAGTGTGGCATAGATGTGAGGTGCATTTAATGGCATTATTTATGTCCTTTCTTTCTTGTTTGATGACCGTGGAGGTCCACTGGGCTCAGGGAGCCTGTTTTCAGTGGAGGCCCGGGGAGAAAAGCTCCGCATTACGTAGTTTACTTACATATACAATCATAGTAAAGAAGACACCATTAACAATTTCATCCATGCTAGAGAACAGGAATAAATTCTTTGGTTACATAGTACCTACATTTATGCTAGGTTAGCTTGTACTCTGTCAGGAGTTTAAGGGGTTAATTAATTAACATTAATGTGTGGAACTAAGCTTTAGTCAGTTCAGGGTATTGTGGAGAGTACACCAGTACTGAAGTAGACACTGGTTGAAAAATGCACTGTTAATTCCAAGTAACTAACAACAGTAGTTTAATTTCCTGGATTCTTCCAGTTCAGAAAAAAAAAAAAAAACTGTTGCCCATCCTACTGGAATTTGCATTCTGATCCTTCATGTATGGATGTCTGTTGCATCTGTTATCACTGTGCTTCCTTTGCATTGATGTAGGTTATTGCAGTGGACTATGGGAATTGACAAGTTTCTCTACTGTATAATCTTGGTGCTTTGTTCCACAGCTTTGCCACTTTGACGGATTGTTCTGACCCTGCAAGTATTCATAGAAAATTACTTGGCTAATGGCCCTAGGGCCCTTACAAGCCTATCCAAATTCTACCCTTGTTTCTACGATCAGCTCCTATTGTCCCTCTCCAAGAGGGACACAGGTGGAACCCCCAGGGTGAATTTACAGTTACCCATTCAATTGTCCAGATTGCATTTGAAGAGGGGCAATGAGGTGCTGTGTTTGACATAAGTGGGAGTCTGTTCCAAAGGTGTGGTGTAACCTCTGGGAGACAAGTCTGTCTCTCCTGCATGTTCTGTTAATGTCAAAAGAAAAAAGCACTCATAGCTGCTGCTCGCCCACAAACTTCTTTAATAACACAGCACAGCACACCCAGTAAAAAATAACGCTGAACACAGTTCTCCGTACGTTTTCGCCCAAGACTTCATCAGAATGGTTACAAGCACAACTCCCTCCAATTTTATACAAAAATACTTCACCAATAAAGCAATTAGGACAATGAATCGGTTCATTAAGCTTTTTAACCTGCTTAACACAGTCAAGAATTTGCTTGTGAATATAGTGCTTAAAGTTACTATAAAAATATCCCTGCATATTATTTTATTAAAAAGTAATAATTGCTATTTATACAGTCATAACCATTTAATAAAGATCTGTATTAAAATATAAATATACGTGTGTGTGTGTACATATATGTTGAAACATATTAAACTAAAAGAATGCATATAAAAACAATACTTTGCTCCCATCTAGTGACTTAAAAGTTCATTACATTAACAAATATGTCAAACTGTCTACAGTGGAGTGGTCAGTACCTATATGTTAAAAAATCTGACTTAATGTAACTTAATGAAACATTAAAAAAAATCCTGAGGGATATGTTAGGTTTAAATACTTGTGTTCAAAAATGAAAGAATGTTCTGTTAATGTTATATAACTGGTTAAGGTCTTTAGAGCAAGTAACCCATGTACCATTTGACTTGAGAGATTCAGATTCCAGTAAAGCAGGGTCATCAGAGATTTCTCGGAGTAGTCTGTATGAAACCGAATAAAGTGACAGTGATTTCAGATTATCCACATAGGACAGATGCTGAAGACCTTGAATTTTCAGTGTGAGGGAACATCTGTGTTTTTTTCCAGTTGCTGCAGGTGCTTGGAAAGTAGATACCAAAAGGGGCATTTTACTCCATTATTGGCCTGATGAGGGAAGAGTACAGGGAGGTTATAACGTCTTTTATTTTCTGGAGGCAATGTCCTTACTTGTGAGATGAGCAAATACTTCCACTTCATGTCAAACAGAGCACCTTAGTGGCCCTCATCAAACGCAGTCTGGAGGATTGGATGGGTGACACTAAATTCACTCTGGGGGTTCTACCTGTGACCCTCTTGGACAAGGGCAATAGGCGCTGAGCATGGAAATACGGGTAAGAACTTGGCTAGGCTTGTAAGGGTCCTAGGGCCATTAGCTTAGTAACTTCCTGTGGTCCTATAGAATGCACTTCTTGCCACTGTGGAGACGTAGCGGTCAAAGGTAAGGCTGCTGTCAACCTGTGTGCCCAGGTCTCTCACCACTGAGTGCGTACTTAAGGTGCTGCTATTGATGAGGTAGTTAGCAGGAACATCGCCCTTACCGAAAGGGATGATAATACATTTTTTTGCATCGAGTTTAAGGCCATGACTTCGGCAGCAATCATTTTTGTGTAAGACCCTCTTGTAGGACGTTGACATCATTTGGAGAATCTGTGACCACTCCCAGTTTGCAGTCATCAGCAAACTTTGCCAGCCACAGACCTTTAGTTTTTGCTTGTAGTTTGCAGAAATGGATTCCAAACAGTAGAGGTCCCAGGGCTGATCCCTGTAGAACACCACTGTTGGAGGTGGATTCCCCTATGTTAACCATATGGGTTCTATCAGTGAGCCACTTAGTGACCCATCTAACGATAAGGGTCGTTACCTAGCTGGGTGAGTTTGTCAATGATGCCTGAGTGGGGGATAGCTTCAAACGCCTTGGATAAGTCTAGGTAGGCTGTATGCACAGATTTCCCCCTTGTCCAGGTCCTTGGTGACTGTCTCAAACTGAGTAGGGTCAGTTGTTTGGAGATTACTTATGTTTGTTGATAAGGTCCATGATTTGTTCCATGGCCTTGAAGATAAGGCTAGTCAGGCTATTCGATCTATAGTTCTAAGGGTCAGTGGAAGCACCACCTTTGTGCAGGAGAATAATGGTAGCAGTTTCCATTCAGCTGGAACGAAGCTGGTGCTTAGACTATGATTTGAAAAGAGTATCCAGCAGTGTTGCTAATTCTTGTTGGAGCCCATGCAGGATGCAAGCTGGGATATTATCGGATCCCATAAATGCTGTGTTTTTGTCCATAGAGAGGCCATTTACGACCTGCTCTTTAGAGATACAAGATAGGGGACAGGTGGTAGGGATGTCATGGGGTACGTGTGGCAGGGACAGGAGTGAAGGTTTCACAGCTAACCTGTCAGCAGACATGTTCTTTGTCCACAGGCTCAGCATATGTGGTATCATGAACTACCATAACCTAAAAGGAAGGCCCAGATTTGTGCCCAGCTGGATGTAACTAAAGAACACCTTATGGTTGTCCTTAGTTGAGGAACCTAATTTGGATTCATAGTTTGCTTTGGAGGACTTCACAAGAAGTCTTTTATTTGCTTGTTTAAGCTGAAGAGGGAGTGTTTCCAGTTTAGCGCTCTCTCCCTCTTGCTCTTTGATAGCAATTTCTTTTTATTATTGTAAAGCCTTTTAATGGCAGTTGTCGTCCAGGCAGGTTTGCTCTTCCTTGAGGAGCTTTTTTTTGGTTAGATCAGGTACAGCTTAGTCAATGCAGTTATACAGGTGTATGTATAAAAGCATTGGTGTAGAACTCTGCATAGTTGCCAGTTCTGTCTGAGGAGGGAGGCACAGAGAAGCTATTTATACCATCTGGTAAGATGTTATCTGCTTTGGAGAATTTTTTAGTTTAGTTGCTGCTGGGGGGGGGGGGGGTTAGGTGTGACAGCTACTTGAAATGAGACTGAATTTTGGTCAGATTCACAAGGGAAGACCTCACAGTGGGGGTGCTGCAGTGGTCCCCCACATTGGTAAGCACCAAATCCAGGATGTTGGTATTCATGTATTTGGTATTCTCACTGTCTCTCATTTGCGTTAGTTTAGCTTACTGCACTGTAGGATTTGAGAATTCATGTTTTGTATGTTTTTGCTGGGCATTCCCACACCTTTGTAGCGGTGACGGAATAAGTAGTGTTTGGGTACTGCCTGTAGTCTTATTTCTGATACATTTCTGTTTTCCTTTTACAGCTTTGGAACCAGAAACAAAATCATCTGTTCAGGTAAATATTCCCTGCCAAACCTTGCATGCCTTATACAAAACTTTTTCTTCACCCTGTTTTATAGTTCTGATTTTGGTCTTCCAATTAAATGAACCTAGGGTTTCTGAATGGGGGGGGGGTATTGATTCCAGTAATGAAGCAGTTTCACCTAGTAAATCAAAGTTGGGTTTTGAACTTGCATACCTAGATGTAAACTAAATGGTTGTCAGCTGACTGTATTGGCCTATGTTACTTGTTTGCTTTGATATATATGTTTGAATCCTTCTTTTCCATCCCATCTTTTCATTGAAGATTAAAGTAGGAAACAATTTTCTCTCTTGTGGTTTTAACCTTGGTGTGAAAAGTAGTAAGCATGACACTACTTTCATGGTAACAGCCTGCATAAATCAGCAAAAGTAGTACTGTCAGTTAGTTCCGTCTCGCATTGTGTAGTGTTTCTTCTCTCTGCCAAAGCATTTTAACCCATATCAAATAAAACTACGTCTAATAACAGGACATTAAAGTTACTTGAAAATCATCTGAGTTTTGTTGACCAGATGAATCACGTGGAGTCTGTGATCTTTGTTTTCTGAGTAGTTGACCTAAACTAATTCCAGCAAAATTTGCTGATGCTACCAAAAACAAAAAAAAATCTTGACATGTTGGTGTATGCATGCTTGCTGTAGTCATGTTAACTCTCCCTGTCACATAGGGATATTGAAGGAAGAGGATCTTCTTTCAAGTGTGGGATGACATCCCCTCTCCCCATGTGGCTTGAGGGTCACTGCCACCCCACAAAGAAAACACTATTTTGCTGTTTTAGAGATCATGTGCAAATTTTTTTTAACCATTTCTTTTGGTATAATTGTGTCCTTGTGTAAAGTAGGCTGATTCCAAAATGTGTATTTTTTAAGTTGTTTACTTCAGTTGACCTATGCTTATTAAGTTTTTATTAAACTTGTGCTTTTGTCTACTGCAACTGTCCAATTACTTTTGATTTCATGTCATCTAGCCTTGCCACTGTATAGCCTTGATACAGTAGTGGGGAAAACAGTCTGTAGTGGGTAGGCATGTTTTCTGTCGTCTGCAGCAGATATTGTTACAGAATACTCATAATGCAGCACAATCAGTTACTCTGACAATAAATCAAAAAATAAACATGGTTATATTCAAGTGGAATGTATCAAATGTAAGATGGAACAGGATAAGATCCTTAGTAAGATGTATAGTACTTGGCATATAGTGTAATAAATAGTTATCTACCAATAGAATGATTGCTTTTAGGGAGAAAACCACAGTTGTGTGTATCACTTCAATGATAGCCATACTGTACAGCGAGTTTGTATATTTTATACTGCCAAGGGATTAGTGCTGGAAAGAGAACATTAGGACAGTTTCCCCCAGGAAGATGAAACTGCAATAACATGATTATTCCATAGCAGACAAGTTGTTTACTACAGTATGACATCTGTGTTTTTACACTGTGTGCCAAGTACAATACACTTAACTAGGAATTTGCTGTTGTACATGAAGCACCATGATTACGCTGTAAAATTGCAGAAAAAGATAGTGATCAAAACTGACCAGTTTTAGGCACAGCCCAGGTGAATATATTTTCACAGTTGATACAAAATGTGGAATTTATTAGGATAAATTCCAAGGTTAAGACTGCAAGAAGTTTGAAGCTAATATGACAGAGGTTATGTATTGCAGCATACATCTAAAGTTCAGTCAGACATTATCAATACTTAAATTATGTACAATGTCCTTCACAAGTCAGTGGAAAAACAGAAGTAAAGGAAGGTCATAGGTTAGGTGACATGGTCCGTGAAGAAGCAGGTACGCTGGGCTTATTTTAACAGGCACATGTTTACTTCCTCTCTGAAGCTGGAGTTGGTGGGGGGTCTTTTAGGTGTGTTGGGAGATAGCTGAAGTGAGGCAGCAATGGAAAACGGGCATGATCTGATGTCTGTGTCATTATTCATCACTGATGGGTCTTTGATCGACCTCAGATCTGAGCCGGCAACTTCTCAAATCCAGAGCTCAAGCTCCTCCCCTTTCCATAATCCCTTGCTACCTTCTAACCCTCAGATGTCATTTGCCTCTGAAACGCTTCATATGTGGTCCATGCTCAGGATGGCAGATAAGTGCTTACTTTTCTTGGGGTCTTGTAGCTTTTTTTAAGTTATTTTATGTTTCTATTGCTAATTTAGTTTATCTCCCCTCCCTATTACTACAGTTTTTAAATTGAGAATTCCCCCACCCCTCCTTTTTTTCTGGTGTCTACTGCTTCCTGCCCTTTTTCTTTAGGGTAGTAAAAAAAAAATAATTATTTTCTATCCTTCCATCTGTTTCTGAGCTTAATTATTTATTTTATGTGTGTGTGTGTGTGTGTGTGTGTGTGTGTGTGTGTGTGTGTGTGTGTGTGCGCGCTCGCTTGTGTTAACATGGAGGGAAACCCTCCGGATTTAAAAGGTGCTCCTCGTGCGGTCGGAAGGTGCCATGTTCAGACTCGCACGAGAAGTCTCTGTATTGCTTGGGGCCAGCGCACCTGGAAGTTGAATGCAATATTTGTGCTGCATTCAACCCCAGGGCCACTGTGGAGTGCCACAGTAAGCTTTTACTGAAGGGCTTGGCTCGGGATGGTCCTCTGCCCTCAGACTCCCCCTCCAGGCCCTCTCAGGAGCCCAAGAAAGATGCCTCCTCTTCCCTTGGGGTGGGGTTGGGGTCATCGTCTTCTCTTTCTTTGAAGCTGAGGCTCTCTGATCACAGATCCCTGGATCCGAGTCCAGCCTCTTCAGCTTCAGATCTGAGATCTGCTGCTCTGAGAGCCTCAGATCAGACCATTGGATCAGAAGGCCTCCCTGCAGAGGAGGCTTTCAGATCCGAGTAGGCCTAAGCTTTCCCCGGATCTGACCAGTTTGTCAAATCGTCTGGCACGCTGTCCAAAGTTTTAGATCCCACTAGGTATTTCGATCCGACAGCTCTGTCAGGTCCCATTGTCATTGAGAGTTCTTCTCTGTTATCCAAGAAGTCTGATTCCACTCATCTGAGCAGATCCCCTTCTCGGGACTATAGGGCGGTGGGATCCAAGTTCAGATCCCCAGCTAGATCTGGCCACTCATCCTTGTCCAGATCCTACAGAAGTCTCCTTCCATCGGCTATGGATAGGATGATGAGTTTCCTCAAGGCCCAAATAGAGTTGGGCTTGCTGCTTCTCCCTGCACATGTGGCTAGGGGACCTCCCCATCTGCAGGACTACACTGTCCTCTTCCAATCCATGAGGTTTGGGAATGTCAGGACCAAGGGATTTTTAGTGAGAGGCTGACTGTCTGGTATTCCCCCTTCTCTTCTCTATACCGTCAGGGTCTCTGGCTGGCTATGTTCCACTGCCCTTGGACCAGGCTGTGCCTTTGTCCAAGAAGTCAGTGCATGTTCCCTGTGGGTGGGTTTGGGTTTTTTGAACAGTTCCCTTCCCTTTGGGGACTTTGATGCTGGACAGCTCGGGGTTGATATCTGGGGGGAACTTTGGTGCTGCATTGGGGTCCCTTTTCCCTTCTTAGTTGGCCCATGCTGCTGGGGGGGGCATCGTCCAGTCCATCTGCCTTCCGGGAAGTGGAGAGGATCTCCTTCAGTTTTGGTAGTTACCTCTCCTTCCTAGGTCCTTTTTGGTAGTTACCTCTCCTTCCTAGGTCCTTTCCAAATTCCCTTTGGTTTGGGTGCTGATGTGTCCTCATCCATCCAGGGTCAGCCCTCCCATGAGCGCCTTAAGACTTGGCACTGCCCCACTTGGGGGTACCTGTCATTTCTGAGTCCTCCCCTGAGCCCACCATGAAGGAACTCCCTTGGGAGAGAACATGTAAGAGGAAGCACTAGGACTCCCCCAGAGGGTCCCTCACCTAGGACATGGATTTTGAGGAGAGAGACTGGTCCCCCAGACTTCCGCCTGAGGATGTTTTCTTTGGGGGAATCCTCAAAGTTCTCAAGCAGAGAGGCGGTTGGTCTTCCCCAACCCTGTCTTCTTGGGGATCCGTGTTCCTGAAGGCCTTCGGGACAGGCCCATGTTCTGCGTGGGTCCCCCCTCCCCGCTGACAAGCTTGTGATCCTTATCCGCAGGGCTTGGAAGGAGTTGGACACAGTAGAACCTGTCCCCAAAAAAGCTGACAAATTCCTCAGTCCTACCAAGGATAGAACATTTTGGAGCAAAGTGGTCCCTGTTGATGCCATTGTGGTGGCTGCTGCTACTAAGCAGGAGCTAGCTGAGCAAAGCTCCTCTGTCCATCCCCCGAACAGGGAGTCCCGGGTGATCGAACGTTTCGGGAAGTGTGTGTTTGCCTCTGCTAGTTTTTGACTGAGAGCAACTAATTACTTGGCCCATTTTACCCGGCTTCAGAGGGATTTTGGTTCGGAGCTTACCACTTCCCTGTCAAAGTTGTTGCCTCCAGATTGGAGAAAACTGGCAAAGGAACCAAGGTATTGGGAGCAGATAACTAGAATGGGAAAAGGCCAAAAATTTATTTGGACCGCAGGTTAGAGATTGCCATTGCCTTCCCTTTCAAGGATTGATATCGGAGTATAGGCAAAGGGAAAGAAGTAGGGGGCTCCTAAATGAAAGACCAGCACTGGTAGAGTTTTTAATAGAATCTAGAACAGAATCTGCCATTTAAAAAAGGAATAATTAGTAAAGCATATAAAATACTACATGAGAATTATAAGAATCAATCAAAGGAGCTTAAAAAGGATTGGGAAGAGAGATTGGATAAGCAATTCATAATGAGACAATGGGGGTGATCTGTATGTATATCTCCCAAATATGCAACAAAGTCTATAAAATTTAGAATCTTTGCCTGGAAATGTTTACATAGGTATTTTTATACCACAAGTAGACTCCAAAGAATTTTTCCTCGGGTGGATAGCAAATGTTGAAGGTGTGATTGGCAAGAAAGAGGTAGCTGGGAACACTTTTTCTGTAGGTGTGATGAGCTGGCAGGCTTTTGAAAATCCCTGTGGACCGATTTTGGACCTCAGCAAACTATCTGTCAAGAAGTCCCAAGTTCTGGATGGTCACTGTTCAGTCCATTCTGCCTCACCTGCGCAAGAACAATTGGATGTACTTAGTACGCATCCCTGAGATCAACTATCGTATAAAGATAGACAGACGCTCCAGGAGACACTTGGGCTTTCGGTTAGGGTCTTGTCATTACCATTTCAGAGCCCTGTCCTTTGTGCTCACTACAGCCCCCTTGGTGTTTTACCAAATTGACTGTCCTAATTAGAATTTGGAATTCTATTAAACCAGTTATTTCAAAATTGCTTATGTAGGGTATAATAGTACAACACCCTACCGGACATTTGAAGCTTTACTTTATTGCTAACAATTTAAGTAATTCTGTGGTTGGTCTGCAAGATAATAGCTAAAAAAAAACTCACCACAAACACGTTATAAGAACCATGTCCATAAAGCTTAGAAAATCTTCATTTGTAGATCATAACTATATAAGGCTTGTACTCTATACAAAAAGGCCATTTGTGCAAGTCTGACCACTAATACGATTTACCCACTTATTTTCTACTGTGACATTGTGTACACTCATAACTCTCAACCTCTTTGAGGACAAAATCTGGACAAAGCAATAATAAATAAAAGTGGGACAAAGGCTCACAAATAAGGACAGTTTTTTTAAATATTGCTGTTACAGACTTAAAGTTGATAGAATAACAGGTTTTGCATTAGCATAAATTTTCTGAAGGATATGAAGTCTGAAACTCAAATGACTGTCATTTTCTAAATTCAGTCTTTAGTAATTTGCCACTAGTATTCCAGAAAGCCACAATTTTATAAAAAAACAAGCCAAAAATATGAGGCAAAATTCTGGACATTCTGTAAAAATCTGTACGGTTGAGAGGTTTGTGCTCTCTGTTCGGTCACCTCTTTCCCCATTAATAGTATCCAATCTCCAGGTACCCATGCAAAACCATATTGATTAGCCATGTCTGATTTGTACATCTTCAAACAATGTCAGCCCAGTAGGAAAATGACTTGTAAAAGCTATGACTATGTTCAGCTTGAATGTCCGAACTCGCAAATGATAGGAGACAAAAATCCAGACGTTCGAAAATCCGTACAGTTGACAGGTATGTTTAATTCAGTAAAACTCTGTCTCTCTCTCTCTGTCTCTCTCTCTCTCTCTCTCAGATGCATTTCACCAGGTTTGCTGTTGTGCAGCCATGGAGTTAAGGAGTTAAGTAGATTAAAATGAGGCAGATCCTTCATGTACATGACTGCTGATTGTTTAGACTGTTAATAGATGTTTTTGTACAGATTTGTTTATATTTTTATATATATATATATATATATATATATATATATATATATATATATATATAATGTATATGTGTGTGTGTGTGTATGTATGTATGTATGTATGTATATATATATATATATATATATATATATATATATATATATATATAATATATATATATATATATATATATATATATATATATATATATATATATATATATATATTCCAAGCTATTCATTTTTCTGGATTCATTCACACTCCAGAAACCCACAATGCAATTCAGGGTCACAGGAACCAAAGTCCATCTCAAGCACTTAATGGGTGCAAGACAGAAACCTTCTTAGACGAGATGCCTGCCATTCACAATAAAGAACCACCTATCCCAATTACTAACTTGGAGTGTTTCCAATTCACCTAGGGATGTGGGAAGAAATCCACAGCAACCACTGAAAACCCACATTGACAGGAAAGAAAGTTTTATAAGTTCTGCATAGAAGCTACCCTAGCTAAATAAATGACTGAGAAGCACACAGTGACAGCACCATTTACTGCCATTTGTCATGCTACTGTCCATTTTCCACAATTTAGTAAATTTTGCTAAATAGAAGAGTACAAAGCCAATAGTAAAAACATTACAGAAGTTTGGAAACTGCATACAGCCATACACAATGCTGTCTGCAACTGTTGAAATACATTTATTTGTTTAACAAATGTACTTAAAAGTGCCTGTGTGTAGAGAGCAATGCAACTCTTGTAGCTGAATAAGGTCGTGTGTGCTGAAGTGAATGAGAACATGAGAATAAATTAACATACCCAAGAGCCACAAAAAAAAAAAAAATGCTATTTTTAAAGTGGAGATTGTTAAACTAAAATAGTAGACCCCCATAACATGACCAACATCTGTTTTGAAAGCACATACTATGAGCTGAAGATTCTCTGTCTGAAAGTATGCACTGTATAAAAAAATTCACAGCAGGATTTTATTTCATTTGGTTCTTGCCTATTAATGCAGTTAGGTGCCCGTCGCTGCCTTTGAAAGGGATAGCAAATCCGTATTCTCTTCAGCGCGAACACACACACCCTGATTCTTCGTCGCAAACACACACCTCCTACTTCGAGGCGAAAAAAACAAAACGGGAAGGGTGTTTTGGTGCATGTGCACACAGTTGCGGTTACAAGTCATGAGTGCGTAAAACAAAAAAATTGTTTTGACTTGTGCGTACACTGAAGTTGCAGTTAAAGGTCGCAGGCCGCATGGAAGAGCTCTGAGGGCCGGATGCGGGCTGTGGGTTGGACACATCTGCTTTGGATGTTAATGAACTGGGCATTGCCAGGTGCATTTGAGAGGTAGTCATCTTGTGTCATGGAATTACATGTACCAGTGGTGCCATACATAACTGGTAGTACATGTAAGATGATGAATGTAAATTGCAGCTAGTGTTTTTTAACACCAGTTGTGATACAGGCAAATTTGCATTCATATAAGTGGTGGTGGTGCTGCGGTAGCGTTGTCACTTCTCAGCAAGACGTCCATTCGATTCTCAGCTAAAAGCGTCTTCTGTGCGGAGACATGCGTGAATGGGCGTACCTTCGTTGAAGGTTGTACGTCAGGGCTGGCAACTCGGTACATAAAAAATCTGCTGCCAATCATTAGCGGACCGGAGTGCCGCTGTGGCGACCCCTAACTGGGAAAAGCCGAAGATACAACATAAAAGTAATCAAACTATATTAACATAAAAAACATATTTCACATACATTGCTGTATATATTATATAACTTGAGCAGCATTGCATAAATCATTCAGTTCCTGCCTTTTTTAAACAAGACACACCTTTATTAAACTATCACTTACTACATAGATAATCCTACATTTATATGAATGAAAACAAGCCACACCAACACAGTCCTAGATGCAAGCATTTTACAACACCAACCTTACTGATACTCTGTTGCAAAAATTATATATCACTTAAAATCTACCCAGTCTTTCTCACTCAAACATTATGTAGCTCATTTAAGTCCTGCCACATTTTAGACTTCATTCTACCCTCGTATGTAGTGTTCTAACATTTTCCCTTTTTTTCCTATGTAGCTTGATCCTACCCATTTCTAAATATCTTATTTCTTTGTTTTATATCTGTTACTGTATTCACTACTTGCTTTTTTGGCAGCCACCATTATTGAACACCGCAAGGCCTTACCATGTCTAGGTAATTCCATTTCTGTATCCTAGCTCAGAAAAAATCATCTCCCTCGTCAGACCAATCCGCCATCCAGCATCTCCGACAGTGCATCCCACAGGGAATCCTTGTAGTCTGCCAGCTCCCCGCATTCCCAGAAAATGTTCCCAATTACCTCTTTTTTCCCCTTCATACCTCCAACTTTTGCTGTCTGCATGAGGAAAATTTTCTCTGGAGTCTTAGGGTATCAAAATATTTATGTAAACATTTCCAGGCAAAAATTTTAAATTTTCTAAATCTTGTTGCATATTTAGGAGAAGTACATATACCCTCCCATTGTTTCTTTGTGAATAGCTTGTTCAATCTCTCTCTTCCCAATCCTTTCTAACCTCCTCTGATTCCTGTAGTTATCATGCAATACTGTATATGATGTTCTAATTATTCCTTTTTTTTAATGGCAGCTTCTGTTCTTGATTCTATTAAAAACTCTACCAGTAAATTACAGCTAGTGTTTGATGGGCAGTTAAGCTTGGATTGTGCAAAACATTAGTACACAGAATAATTGTTGAGTAATTTAAATTTTGTGTAAAAAAAATTAGGACTGTGAAATAGTTGATTGTGAAAAATATTAGGAGTTGGAATAATTATTAAAAAAAAAAAGTACAATTTGCCTTTTACTGACATTTTTACCCATGGAACAATTTTACCTTTAAGTGATATGCGCACAGTGGCACTCTCAGTAAGGTTCTAAAATGAACACAAACATTCTGACTGTAGTGCACTACACCCGTAATGTAAAATATCAAGAAAAGTGAAGAACGAAAGCCTGTGTTTTTCATCAAATCTTGATCTTTTGTTTTGCCACAAACTGGAAAGAGAGAGTTGCTGACCTGATGTGAAAGGGCCCTTGTTCCTATAGTGCTGCCTTTGTCTCCATAGTATTAAATTAGAGAAGCAAAACTTTAAAAAAAAAATTGTTTATCCATTCATCTACGGTGAAAATACTGCTTTTTTTTTTTTTTTTTCTTTGCCTGGCAAGAGTCCGTTTTTTTCAATAACACTGAATATTGTTAGTGGTAGTCTTCTAAACACACTGTTGTATTTTTGAATGCTTGACAGGAAAGACAAGATAATGTAGCTTTACTGAAATTCACAGTTGTAGCTCTAGGAAGCATTTTCTCGTTCAGGTCTGAAACCTGGTTGTCAGTTATGCCCAGACACATTTCTTTTTTTGTTTTCCAAGAATGTATTCCCCTCCCTACAAAATGATCTCCTACATTGCCACATGTGTCGAATTGTGACTTAAGTGCTTATTCCCTTGCGTGGTATTTATTTATTTATTTTTTGTTGCAATTCTGCTTCCTGTAAATATGCTGTCTTGTGTTAGAATGAAGTTTCATTATATTTTGTAGGAATTTGTCTTCCTTGCTGTCATGTTACCCATCACATTTTAAGGCCCTTACCCAGGAAGAGCCCACATAGCAAGTTATCTGTAGCAGTTTGTCCTTTTCTCACCCAGTGAGATCATAAACCTATTGGATCTGTTAAGAAATGAGAGCCATTGTATGATGTACTGACACTACAGTTGCCCTCTTTCTTTCTCTTTTGAGTCCTAAATATGCTGCAGAATATACTTTGTTTCTAGAGTGGAGAAATGTTAATACCAGTATCAGAAATGAATTCTTGATGAGCTAGCAGTCTTTTTTTCCAGAAAAAAGCTAATTATGGCCAAAAAAAGTTGCTGCTCATTACAAAGAACAGACACCCGGTGATATCATTGGAAAGAGTTTCAGGTACTCTGCCCAAAGAATTGCAAAGTAGGCAGTAATTCTAGTGTTGACGTTCTAAGTAAATGCAAAAAAAAAAAAAAAAAATTGCATGAGAGGGTAGAACATAATCTCAGCTTTTGAGGGTGCATCATGGGGAAAGAGAATGTTCAAGTAAGCACACGTTACATCACTGTTCCTACATTAGGGCATTTCAGGTTAGAACTGAATAAAAATGTGTAATTAGGTTCATAGGAGATTACTAGGCTAACTGATTGATTGATTAAGATCCCTTACAAGCCTAGCCAATATTACCGGTGTGTTTTTTTTTTTTTTTCCCTTGGGGCTTTTAGAATGGCTTAGGGACATCCTACTGTTACAGTAAAATGTTACACAACTGTACTATGTCCTTACATTCACTGCTGCAGTATTCTTAACTGTCTGGGAGAGTGCCAAAGCTCAAGAGGAAACTTGGGAGGAGGATGGGATAGAAGAGTCTTCTAAAAAAACATGAACTGAACTAGAAGAACTAGCTCTAGAGATACCATCCAACTTGTAGTGCTTGGTAAAGGTATGTACAGAAGTCCAGGTAGCTGCTTCAAGAGTAGAATTAGTATTTAAGCCTTTGAAAAAAAGCACCAGAAGAAGCCACGGCTGTAGTAGAATGAGCCTTAATTGAAAAAGGAAGGCTCTCACCATGAAAAGTGTAACAAAAGGAAATAGAAAAAGAAATAGTTTGCTTGTATACAGCAAGCCCAAAAGGTCTAGGATGAAAAACAGACAACTGATCAGATTTTTAATAGCTTTGGTCATATCTAAACTCTTAAGTTGACAATGCATGTCCAAAGTAAGCGGCACTCTCTCACTGTCAGTTTGGAGAGGGGAAAAGAGCAGGCAGATTAATAGAATGGTTAAGTGAATAACCACCTTTGACATAAAAGAAGGTTTAGTGTGTGAGGACACTGTCCTCATGAATAATCAAAAAAGGAGGAAAAGCCGTAAGGGCCTGCAACTCAAGACATCCGTCTGGCAGAAGTAAGTGCTAACAAAAGAACAGTCTTCCAGGAACATTGTTGCAAGGAAGCTGAAGCAGCAGGCTCAAAAGAAGCCCTAGTCAGCTTTTCCAAAACAAATTGGATCCCAGGGAGGAGGAACAGGCTTTCTGGGAGTTCTAATATTAAGGACACCTTTAAGAAATTGTTTCACCTCAAACTTGGCAGCTAAAGGAGGAGAAAAAGGTAGACAAGCAGAGATAGTTGATAGGTGGGCCTTAATAGAAGAATAGGCCAAACAAGCATTGAGCAACTTGTACAAATAAGAGAACCAAAGGAGCATCCACAGTAAGTGGCTCCAAGTTATGAGAGACACCAAAAAGAAAACCTTCCATTTGGATAAGTAGGATTTTGTAATTTTCCTGATCTCCTGCAGGACTTCCAGCATGTCCTCAGGATTTTCATTTCTCATAGACACCTTTTTTCTATTGCCCACAGCGTGGACAAGTGGGGATGGATAAGAGATCCCTTGACTTGTGTGATTAGAGCCACCGTGTGAGGTAACTTGTGATTGCCCCTGGCTAGAAGAAGAGTGAACCAGTGCTGTTGTGGCCAAAAGGGAGTTGCCATCAAGATTTCGGGAGCATCCTGTTGAATTTTGAACAGGACTTTTGGAATGAGAGGAAGGGAAGGGAATGCATAAAGAAATATCCCCTACCAAGAGAATGAGAGGGTGTCCACCTTCCATACCAGAGGACCTGGGACTCTAGCACAAAACGGAGGAAGCTCTCTGTTCAGAGGGGAGCCAAACAGATCCACTTGAGGAGTACCCCACTTGTGGATAATGTCTATAAACACATCCCTATGAAGCATTCATTAGTGGGACTGACTAAAAGATCTGCTCAGTGTCTTCCACAATGTTCTGAACAGAAGAGGTATAAGATGCCTGAAGAGTCACTTGACGGCAATATCCCATAGCAGAAGTGCCAGCAGACAAAAAAAATCTCATTCCTCCCTACTTTTTGATATACCACATCACTGTGGCATTGTCTGTGAATACCTTGAGAGGTCCTGGAGATGAGAGAGACTGAAAGGCCTGAAGAGCCAGCAGAAGGGCTCTCATCTTTTTGACACTGATGTGCTCCTTCTGTTGACAAGTGAACACATCCTCTGTACCTTTTAGGGAGTCAAAAGTAGCCTCCCATCTCATGTCTGATGCATCTGTGAACAAATCCTGAGAGGGAAGAGGAGTGAAAAGGGATCTTGGATTCAGCGACAACTGCCAGATCCACCAGAGAATTTCCTGTCTGAGACTAGGAAGAAGAGTAACTACAAAGTCTAGAGGATGAGCATGTTGAAGCCACACTGACTTCAGAAATCACTGAAACTTTCCTATATGAAGTTTGGCCAAAGGAAGCATTGAAATGATGGATGCCATGAAACCCAGAAAACTCAAACTTCCCTGATGGTAATGGAAACCAGAGGAAGAAGAGTGTGGAAGAAAGAAGTGAGAGTTAAGGCCTTTGGAGGGGGCAGGGATGCAAGCATGGGCACTGTCTGAATCCTGCAATCCAGAAAAACATGATCTTGGGTAGGAGTTAGAAAAGACTTTGAAGTTTGTAGTGAACTCCAGGCTCTGAAGAGGGGATGTGGCAAAATGAAGATTTTGCAAAAGGATCTATGGAGAGGACACCTGAATCGACAGGTCATCCAAGTAAGGAAATATTTGGATCCCTTGAAGTGTGCAAAAGGCAATCACAAGACAAGGCATTTGGTGAACACCCTTGGGGCAGTAGAAAGTCCAAAGGGCAAAGCAGAGAACTGAAAATGCCAGGAAACAGAAAACCACAAACCAAGAAGAGAAGATGGATCAGAATATGGAGGTAAGCATCCTTGAGATCCAGAAACACCATATAGGCCTGAGGCAGCGAGGAAACCGGATATGAAAGGACAACATCTGAAAGGAAGGTACCTTTAGGAAAGTGTTTAGATGAAATAGCCACAGGTTTAAGGGAGTCCAACTGTAACAACTCGTAGTACCTCTTATGGATATCAGAGACCAGAGTACAATCCCAATTAAAAAAATACATCATCCTAGAGACCGTGTCCTCATGGGAAATATCATCTAAAGGAACATCAGGACTAATAGCAAAAACCAACGGCAGACAGACAAACAAGGCTGATACAACAAAGCATTCATATATTTGGATATGAAGGCTGAAGCGGAGCAACGCTGTCCACAAAAAAGTATACTTGTACTCTGTCAAAAGCAGATTTTAATTTCTCCAAAGTTTAGGTGAACTTGTTTCCTTCATTATGGACTTCCTGTATTAAAATTAGCTAAAAATTAGCGAATAGGAAGAGCTAGCCTCCGATCATCTAAGCACTGAAATCCAGTCACTTTCAGAGGCTGCTGCAGCCTATGTAAGGATCCTTAGACAGACATATCCTTGTATCGGCCAATACTAAACTGCCTTGACTGCAAAGGCAGTTTCAAGAAAATAACGCTAACCAAGCTTGGTTGCCATTCAGCTCGTATATTGGCTATTATACAATTCTTAATGTCAGCCTTGCTTGCTCCCATGCGCGCACAATCGATAAATAGTCTTGTTTTGTCTAATCCCGATGTTTTACATTTTCATTAAGTATGATTCAATATTTAGTATATTCAGAATGGGTATCCTAGAGCAGATGTACTGTAATGTCAGCTACTGATCGGTCTCCTAATCCCCAATTTTGGAATCAAAGGAGAGACACTTTCCTGACCAGATGTTTGTTCGATTCATGCAAAAATAATTCTTTTTGGTGTTATTTAACACATTTTAATTGCAGAAAATTCTTAGTGTCACATTTTCTTTAACAAAGTGAACATGTTTAATGCTTGAAATAACATCGAATCAGATGCAATCCTAACATAGATTGCATCCAATCATTCTGCATATTCAACCATTTTGCTTCGAGGATACTATAGCAAATAGAAATGCTCTATGCCAGATACACATTCGTGTCAACCAATAGCAGATCTCCTTGCATTCAAAGCCGGGATAATATTGACCAGATATAATTGTCATTTGGCTTATTAGTAGTTCTCCTTATTTTCATATTATTTCCAATGTCAACTTATCTTTTTGTGTGTGTGTATCTTCAGTAATTAACTTTGTTTGTATATGCTATTAAGTTCCATAGGTACGATGAACAGTACGAGGATCCTACGACTGGCATGCTCTGATGTCAGCCAATGATAGGTTTCCTTGCTTCCTGGCATTTTGCATATTCTTCCATCAAGCTCACCAGTTATTGTGTTCAGTATAGGAGTTTGTTACACATCGTATGCTCTAATGTCAGTCATTAATGGATCTACTAATCTCCCAATTCAATTTCCAGAATGGGAGCACTGTGCAATACAGTTCGCCGTTCGGCTCGTATGCTAGTAATTCTTTTTATTAATGCCTCGATGTCGTGTTTATCTTGCATCAATGTGAGTTACGATGCTTTAATTGACTTTAAATCAGGAAGTAGTCTTGGTCATTTTGTATCTTTAGCCATCCTGCTCAAAGTACTGTAACCAATGGAGGTATCCTATATCCAACACACCTTCATATCAGCAAATAGTAGGTCTCCTGGTCTTCAAAATGGGCTTCAAAGGAATGACACTATTTAGGCCAGATTGTTGGTCAGCTCGTAGGTTAACAATCCACTTTGTTTCCCTTAATTCCATAAGGTTTTCAATATCCCCCTTTCTTGAACCAATATGTACATTTTCAATAACTTTAAACAAGAATGAATAATTGGTGTGCATGTTAACATGCAAAGCCAACGCATTGTGAAGATCTTTATTCACAATGTCCCTTTGATGTCTTAGTATACGTCTTTTAAAAAATATGATTAGTTTTCCTCACATAATAGGACAAGCATGATTTACATGTGGCCAAATAGACCACATTAGTTGTTAAGCACGTGGCTTTTACATTGAATGTACAACTTCTTTTTGTTCTTGGGTGCTCAAGAGTTACTACTATCTATTAAAGGACAAGCAGTGCAATGTCCACACTTGAAGGTTCCTTTATGACCTATGATCTGGTTCTTACTAAAGCCATCCTTAATACAGAGGAGTCTTTTTAAATTATTCTTATTCTTAAAACCAAAATGTGGTCCATCACCCACAATATGACATAGTTGTGGATCCTGTGTCAGGATAGGCCAGAATTGTCTTAACATTTTGGATATGACGATTGTCCATGCTATAAGTTAACAGTACTCTAATTTTTTCTTCATGTATTGATCTTGGCCGCTCTGTGGTTATTGATTATCTCATATCGTTATCATTATAACCTCTTTCAAATTTTTCCATAGAAACTTGATTTCCTTGTCTCATGATGTTTCCTGACTACATCTTTTGTAAATCCTGGTAACTTCATTACGCATGATATTTTTAGTAACATGCCTAGGATGCATGCTGCTCTCAAGTAGGCAATGATTCCTCCAGGTGTTTTTTTTCTATGTAATTGTGTATCCAATGTACCTACTTCATTGAGGATGATGTTAACATCTAGGAAACTTAACAGCGTCACATGAGTAATTGGCTGTGAATGTTCCAAAAAGAGGTAGTAGAATCAAGATAAGTATGGAATTGTGTAAACTGTTCAGTATCTCCTTTCCATAAAATAAACAAGTCATCCACAAAGCATCTGTAATGCAAGATATTATCTTGCCAAGGATTGTTTGGGAAATGCGACGTGTCCTTCATCCTATCTACAAGCACTAGATTAGAATAACTTTTGGCACAGGGGGTGCCCATGGAAACCCCCCATTTCTGCCAGTAGATCATGTCTCCATAGACAAAGTAGTTATTCTCCAGTATTGACTCCAAAAGTACGCAGATTTTACTAGTGTCTGCTGAAGTCTTCTTTGAGGACAATATTCATCTTATTAAATCTATCCCAACATCATTTAGTATAGTAGTGAAAAGATTATTTACATCAAGAGTAGTTAATAAGAGGTCTTTATTGCTGATTCCTTCCATGGCTGCTCTAATCTTGTTCAAGAAGTCATCCGTGTCTCTTAGCACTGTGTTGTAAAAGCATAGAATCTCTCTTAGTTCCCTTTCTACATATAGAGACATGTTTTCTGTGATCCATCCCTGTCCCGAAACTATCAGACGTAGGGGTGGATCATGAAGATCTTTGTGTAGTTTAGGAAGTCCATTTATAGCTGGAATGGTGGGCTTGGGAACTTCCAAGAAATTGAACAACTCTAAATCTAGTTGTAAAAGCATGTCATTAAGGTGGATATTCACTCTATGCATGGCTTGATTGAGGTTGCCTGATGTTGCTCTTTTGTATATGTTTTACTATCTTTTAAGCATGGTGTCCATTTTCGTAGTATACCATGTAGTGTCCAGGACCACTATGGCCCCACCTTTTGTCGGCTGGTTTTAGAATAATGTTCACATTTAGTTGTAAATTACAAATAGCTTGTTTTTCATCATAGGTAATATTCCTATAATGTTTGGCCCGGGTATCCATTCTTAGCTTTTCAACCTCATTACTACATAATCTGGTAAAAAGCTCCACCGCTGGATGACTAACAAAAGTACTAGGTTTCTTTAACATCTTTCTCTGTTCTTGAAGAGTATATATGGAAGTAATTCAGGTTACATTACGTCCAAAACACTTTAGGTCCATGACAAATTCATTTAGATCTGACCTAAACACTGGAATAAAGGTCAGACCTTTTTGTAACACTGTTTGTTCTGCTGGAGTTAAGACGTGCTTAGAGATATTCACAACCAAAGATTTTTCTAAAACATTGTTTTTTTTTTCCTTTTTCGATCTTGACTCTGTAATCTGTGCTTGAAAAATGTTTGTTTCAGAAAAACCGGTAGTGTAGTAGGTAAGGGAAGGTGTGTCCCAACTTTCTTAGGTATAGCTCCTGTCAAATTGGCATCAGAGATATCTTCTGGATTGATAAGTGAACCACTAGGTTTCTCATTGAATAACCGTCACAGTTGATTATCTTCTCCCTCTTGCAGTGAGGTTGAAGGAGTTTCACTTGGTTCAGTATTTGTACGCTTATAGCTAGATTGTGGTACTCGTGTTCCAGTCCTAAATTCTTCCCTTGGCCATTCAAAGATACGACCTTGTTTAAAATCTAATACGTCTGTTTAATTTCTTTATTTTCTGATCCTTCAATTTGGATTCATAGATATTTAAATTGAATTGCAATGTCTCTAGTTTGTTAATTTGATAGGGAGTTAAATTTACCTTCTCTAACTCCAATTGCTTTTCTTTTATCTGTTGTGCAATTTTATCTTCTTCTGGTTTAAAATACTCTATTATGAGTTTAATGTAGCGAAAACTGGTTTCAAGATTGATAGCTTGCCAGCGTGCTAACAATTTAGGGTGCTGGTTGCCATAACTAGGCATGCATTTAACGCGCATACCTCTGGGTATGGCTTGGTGATGTAAGCATGCTTCAAGGTGAAAGCATTGCCAGGTTAATCTCTTAATTTGAATGCTACAGTCTCAGCATCATTCAGGATGGCATCAAAATTGGTGTTATCCACTACATCAGAAATTTCTTTAGTCACATTAGAGTCATTCAAATCAAAATGCAGATTCAATAAGGGATTAATACTGGTTTCAACATTATCAGCATTTTTACCACGGATAAAATCAAAGTTAGCAAAGTTTCCTTTGTTTCTAGCAACATTCGTTTCATTAGCCTTGTGCAGTGGCATAGTATAATGCAAGAATGAGAAAAGTGAGAATACCTTTCCACTGCTGAAGTTGAACTGCCAAAAACAAATCAGCAAAAACCAACTGCAGACAAACAAGGCTGATGCAACAAAGCGTCGTATATTTGGATATGAAGGCTGAAGCAGAGCAACGCTGTCCACAAAAAGTATACTTTTACTCCATTAAAAGCAGATTTTAATTTCTCCAAAGTTAAAAAACAGCAATAAACAGTCCCTTTTCTTTTGCAAACGATAAGCGCTTTCTAATAATCTTCATCAGATCGTTAAAAGACATGGGACACCAACTTTGCTTATATAGATATTACTTAAACATCTAACCAATCGGTTTTCATGTTCGTCCATCGTATTCAAAAGCTATTGGAGCCAATGGAAAAGCCCTATTGTTGACACACCTCCATACTGCTTAGAGGTGAACTCGTTTCCTTCATTATGGATTTCCTGTATTAAAATTAGTTAAAAATTAGCGAATAGGAAGAGCTAGCCTCTGATCATCTAAGCACTGAAATCCAATCACTTTCAGAGAGAGACGAATAGGTTCCTCCTCTACTGACCTATAGTCCAAAGAAGAAGGAATTTGAGTAGAATAAGTTAGGGATTCATCAGCAGAATCGGACTCATCCTCAGAAGAATCCTGGTATCAAGGCCTTTTAAGAGGAGTAGAATACCAAGGAGGAGCAGGAAGTGAAACCCCATGAGGGGGCTTTAAAGACATTAAGACAGGTAACTCCCTGAGTAAAAGCCTGCCACTCTGTGAATCCCTAGAAACAGAAGAAACCTGTATAATTTTTTGTAATGGACTGAGCCTTTCATCTTTTCTATCTCCTTTTTCAATCGCAAGTCATCATATTTGACAAAGGACCTGCCGGCTCCAAAAATGTCAAGAATTGTGGGCGTAAATTGCTACTTTCAAATGCCTACACTTTATGTATTTATTGTTTGGGCCCTCAATATCTGCAAGAAGATTTTGTTTGCAAAAATTTCAATCCTAGGGCCATAGCAGATAGAATAAACAAATTTTAAAGGGATTGCTTCCATCTTCATTCATAGAGGCTATTGCTGGTGCTCAATCCCCAAAGACTAAAACTAAAGAAACTTGACTTAAGTCTCCAAGACGGTCCACTTTCTTGACTCCTTCAGAGTCACTGAAGAAAAAATAGAGACCGGATTAGAAATCTGCTCCGATCCACTTCACTTCATATCTGACAAAAAAAATCTTCAGATCCAAGTTCTTCGGATCTGAAGGGACTACAGGGAACAAAATATCTCCAACCTTGGATCCAGTGCCTTTTAGGGTTCCCTCTCCCTTTCTGGAGTGAGGTTTCAAGTCAGCATCCCTTGCCTCATCTTCATCCAGAAGTCTGAAGAAGATGTGGACAATGTGATTCTGCTCAGCACGTATACAGATGGGTATTCTTCTGGCTCTTACCCCCTCTGATGAAGGAGCTTGTCCATCTGTTATACTACCATTATCTACTTCTTCTCTGATCCCATCATTTTCTTTTTACAGAGTCCCTTGATCTGAACTTTCCAGGTCCATCTGTATTGGATCCAAAGATACTGTTATCTTCAGATTTCAGTGCACTGGCTCCGACTTCTGATCGGATGAGTCTGTGAGCCGAACCTTCCTTGTTGGGTCAGAGGCATTAGAGTTGACTCCAAGGTTTTTGGAGCCATCTCTGCCCCTCTGATCTTCATCATTGGATAGCTCAGCTCTGACTTCTTCCTCCGGGAGATTGCTGTTGGCAGAGTGAGGCAGTGCTCCAGAAGTCTGCCTTCTCTGAGCTGCTGTCTTCTTTCTCTTTGGAGTGATCTACCTTTGAGGTAGTGACGAGGGTGTTTACTGTTCCAACAGGACCGATGGATCCAGCCCCTTCGGATCTCCAGTCTAGATGTTCTTTGTGTTTCACTGTTGCAGTCATCACATTTTGTTTATTTCTGCCAAGGTAGCCCTCGGCTGGCCCAAATACAAGAGGGTTAGTATTTCTGCGTTGATTGCTGTCTCTTCAGAACTGACGTTGGGTCTCTGTAGTATAAAGTAAGGCAGCTGACACCATTACACCAGTCTTTCTTGCTGTGGAGCCCGAAGCAGAAGCAGTTCACATGAGTGCCGGTTGGCCGCTACCGGAGTTTCGTCTACCGATTTTGAAGCTGAAGTCTTCTAAAGCTAAGTACCCCGTTGGGGATCCTATTTTCTTGCACTAACCGATGTCAGAACTGTCTTGCCTGTGGAAAGCTAATACCACAATGAGACTTTCATTTTACTGAGCCACTTAGTTAGGCCCAGACCACGACGTCCCCCGCTGTCGCTTCTGTGCTTTGTTCAACACCAGAACTATCCATTGTCGGGCCCTTATTGTAGCTAGATATTTTCGCTTACAATCCTCTAACTCCGGTATGGCTTCGGTAAGCCATCTAACAGAGCTTCTGAAAAAACATAAAAATAAAGACAGACCGCACAGGTCCAAACTTACAGATGACGCTTCATTAAGCTAGTCGTCAGTTCTCCGGTCTTCAGTGAGGTGCTTTTGTAGCCCCTGATGCCCGCTTCTGTGGATTCGCAGACTGCTACCCGGAGTCTGGTATGCTGCGAAACTCTTCTTTGACTAAGGATCCTGCGGTTGTCTCTACCTTGGATGGGTCCAGAGGTGCTGAGCATGCACCAGCTTCTGAGGAAGTCCTTCACACTACTGATTCTCGACACAAACCAATGTCTTCTTTCTCCACTACCATTCTTTCAAAAAATGCCGAGTTTCTTAGGCCCAGGGTACGAACCACACCCAAGAAACAGACAACGCAATCTTTGGCACCTGATTCCTTGCCTCAGTCTCAAATGCATAATGGCGGACAACCTTATGCTGATCAGGGGAAGCCAAGCTACTCCCTCCAAAAGGAAGAGATCTGTCCCCTGTAGTTTTGTCTGAACAATGACTCTGATGCATCTGAATATGACAACATGCAACCCCTTTCTACTTATGAGGATTCTGATGCAGAGGATTCCATCCCTTCTGCCTCTCCCCCAGGGGATTTTTTCCATTGTGGAAAGCCCTTCATACCTTAAGGGAGCATTTCCAGTGGGAGAGTCAGGACTACCCTCGGTCTAAAAAGAGGCTCTGAATTCTTAGATCTTCCACAGCACAGACCCTTGGCCACCCCCCCCCCCAGTCCTGGATGTTGTGCAGGATGTTTTCCCGGAATCCAACTTTACTTCTGACACCCTCCCTCCTGCACCCAGAAAACCAGACTGGTACTATGGAGTCCCCGACTCACCCAGATTTCTTACTGCTGACCCAGAGAGAATTTTCTCAAGGGCCTACAGGGATTAAAGCAACCTCTAAGAATCCCAGTCCCTCACATAGGGATTCCCGAGCACTAGACAGATGGGGTAAAAAAGTATACTCCGCTACTCTTGCTATCAGGGCACTAAATTGTCAGTTCCATATGCTAAAATTTTAGCAACATACCCTGGAACTCCTTAAACAAAAAAGTCTTCCTTTCCTGTTTGTGCAGAATCTAAAGAGTTACAAGAGTTAATTCATTCTGCAAGTCAAGTAACTAAACACACCTTGCACTGTGGTTTTGAGACCATAAAAGCTTCTTGCAGGGCAGCAGTCACCGGATCTGTCATTAGAAGGCATGCATGGCTTAAGGAACAGCCCTTGCCAGACCTCGTCAAATCTAAATTGTTGGATGCCTCCTTGCACAAAGACAACTTATTTGGCACTAAGACAGAAGAGGTCTTAAAAAAAGATGGAAGAAAAAGCAAAATCTATGCAGACAGTTAAGGATTTTTTACAGGTCCGGCCACCCAGGTTCAGCTGGCATTGTCCCACCAAGCACTGGGTCTTTCCTGCTCCCACTAAGCCAGTCCAGCCCAGACCCTGGGGAACCAGATCCCTCAGACAGCAGCCACAGGGAATGTAGAGATCTAAATACTGGACTACCTCCACTTCAAAACCAGGGAGTTCTAAGCCACCCCTTATGGTAAAAACTCACAATAACTTACCCCTAGGAGGAAAACTCTTTCAAACACCTGGGCCACCATTACCAACGACCACTGGGTTCTCAACATTGTGTCACAGGGATACCAATTTTCTTTCAACACCCTTCCTACCCCCAAAGGGTTCCCAGATCTACCTCCAAACCAGTGGACAGAGGTGCAAAAGCAAGTTCTTTCCCTGTTTTCTGTGAGCGCAGTAGAGCATGTTCCTGCAGAACAGAGAGGCCAATGTTTCTACTCCAATCTTTTTCTGGTACCCAGAAAAGAGGGCACCTGGCGCCCCATCTTCGATATATCCATTCTAAACACTTTCCTCGTGATCCCAAAATTCAAAATGCTCACACTCCAGCAGCTGGTACCCATGCTCTCCAAGGATGCTTGGCTAGCCACCCTAGATCTGAGGCCTACTTCCATATTCCTATCAGGGGATCATGTGGGAAATCTCTCTGTTTCAGGGTAGGATATCCGCTCTTTCACTTCTCTGCGCTTTCCTTTGGCTTATCTACTGCTCCGAGAGTTTTCACAAAATGTCTGGCTCTGGCCATTGCCTTTTGCAGACAAAGGAATATCCAGATTTACCCATGCTTAGGCGACTGCCTAATTTAGGCAGGCAACCAGGAAAAGCTGCTCAAGCACCTGGCCTTTATAAAGTCCCTACTAACCTCTGTAGGGTACACAATCAACAAAATGCCCACCCAAAGTATTATATTCCTGGGAGCAAGCCTAGACACAGCTTCCCAAATGGCATTCCTTACACCAGAAAAGCAAAATTTCCTGACAGCCTGCTTCTCTCAACTAGCCACCAGATCCCAGGCATCTGCAAGGAAGATCCTACAAGCTCTGGGGTTCATGACATCTTGTATGCTACTCATTCCATATGCCAGATTGCGTATGAGGAAACTTCAGTGGTACCTAAAAAGCCATTTGTGTCAACACACTCAAGACCTGGAGACTTACACCTATAATTCCTTGCCTCAGAAAAAACTTTCTTTGGTGGGTAACAGCATACTTCCACAAAATGGGACTACCTTTCTGACTTTCTCACCCCCCCCCCCCACCGCCCAGACCCTCACCACAGATGCATCAGACTATGCCTGGGGTGTACACCTGGATGACAGGTGCATACAGAGCCAATGGAGCCCACAGCAAATCCCTCTGCACATCAACCAAAAAGAGATGATGGCTGTCCCTACACCTTGATAGCTTTCAAGGTCCCTCTCTCCCCAGGGGCTCTCCTGATCGAAGCAGACAACACCACCACTGTAATGTGGTATATCAGCAAGCAGGGAGGGACTCGCTCCTACCTTCTATGCAGGCTGGCCATGACCCTGGCACACAGCCCCTGCCATACAACTCCACCTGTTAGCACAATTCGTACCAGGTTCTGTCAACTCTCTGGCAGACCAATTAAGCTGAAATCTTCTGGACCCACACGAGTGGCAGGGGCACCCCAAACGTTAACCTCTTTGCCTCCTACACCAACCATCAGCTCAGCAAATTCTGCACCAGGGAGCATCACTGCATGGCTTGAAAAGTGGATGCCCTGTCCTTCCCCCAGGTCAGTCTATCTGTCTATGCCTTTCCTCAACTACCTCTCATCCCCAGGGTACTGCTCAAAATAAAGGAGGAAAAACCAAGGACAATTCTTATAGCTCCAGACTGGCGTTGTCAGCACTGGTACCTCTTGCTGCGCAGCCTCTCCCCACTGTCACCATGGCATCTTCCTCTGATTCCAAACCTGACCCAGAGAGAAGGGAAATTCATGCATCCCCAAATGCAGATACTCAGTTTGGCAGCTTGGCTTATTCCCTAACCCCCTGATCAATCTGCCAACCTCAGTAAACAGGTTCTAGATGTTGTTACGTGAGGCCAGACGCCCTAGCACTAGAAAGTCTTATGCTGACAAATGGAAAAGGTTCTGCACCTGGATTCAGGGTAAGGGAGCCAATAACACGGCACAGCCCTCCCTCTCAGCCTGGATTACTTAGCTGACCTACTATACAGTGGCCTCTCTTTTTCCTCTATTAAAATTCATGCCTCTGCTATTTCTGCTCATTTTCCCACTGAGCAGCCAATTTTCTCACTCCTTGATCAAACAGTTCCTTAGACAGGCTAGCAACCTGAGGCCACCCAGAAGAGCACCAACCCCAGCTTGGAAACTTAACTTTGTGTTGGAAAAGCTCACTTTGCCCCCATCCCCTTTGAACCAGCTTCTTCTGCAGAGCTAAAATTTCTCTTCTGGAAGAGCTCTTTCCTTCTGGCTATCACTTCAGCCAGAAGAGTCTCCGAGCTGCAAGCACTCATGGCTGTGGAACCCTTCATAATCTTCCATGCTGACAGGGTATCTGTCAGGGCTAACCCATCCTTCTTGCCCAAGGTGGTGTCCACTGTGACTCTCAACCATTCCATTCATTTGCCCACCTTTTTTCCTAATCCCCTGAACAAGGGGGAAAGGATCCTGCACTCTCTAGATGTGTACAGACAGCTCAGATTCTATCTAGACAGGACTAAATGCTTCAGAAAGTCTGATTAACTGCTGGTTAGTTTTGCTACGTTTGCTGGTTAGTTTTGTTACGTTTGGAGAAGGCAAAGCCATCTCCAAACAAACCATTTCCAAATGGAAAGCACACTGCATCCTTTTCTGCTACAAACAACACGGAAAGCCTCCCCTCAAGGGGGTCAGGACTCACTCCACCAGAGCAGCCTCCACCTATGCAGCTTTCCTCAGATGAGTCCCCACCAGCGACATCCTGGAGGCTGCCACCTGGACATCTGTTCACACTTTTAACAAACATTACCACCTGCCTCTCTTCTCCAAATCCAGGGCAGGGTTTGCTTCTGCAGTCTTGCAGGGCATCCTAGCCAGCCCCTTTTTTCCTTGACTGCCTCCACCCATTTCCTCAGCTTTGGGAATCGACCCAAATGTGATGACTGCAACAGTGAAACACGAAGAACATAGTACAGTTGTGTACACTTATAAATGTAGATGTTGGTGTATTCACTGTTGCAGTCCTGGTTTCCCCCCCTCCATTCCCCCTTTTTTCTTTTCTTTCCTTACAAGGGGACATATTGGTATTTACTTTCTACTGGTGGTGTTCTTCCACCAGAACCTGGCTCCTACTTGGGGGCTCCTGACAGGTTAGGGCAAGAAAAACTGATGTAATTGTGTCGGTTGCCTTACTTTATACTACTGATGACCGACGTCAGTCCTGAAGCGACAGTAACCGACGCAGGAATAGTAAGCCTAGGTATTCGGGCCGGCTGAGGGCTACCCCGGCAGGGATAACTGAAATATGACTGCAACAGTGAATACACTCTTAACATCTACATTTATGGTTAAGTGTACACAACTGTACTTTCCCAGATGTCTCTGTGGTTAGAGCCATATCACTTTACGTCACAGGGATAGCCAGCTCAAAGTATATGGTCTTCGACACTTCACCGGAACATCCCACCAAGGAAGTCCCCTCGGAAGAGGATGTGCAAGAGTCTGTCACCGAGGATACGGATTTCGGTGAAGAAGGGTCCCCACAATCTGCTCCAGAATACTGTCCATTTCGAGACCATAATCGTTGGTGACCTACACTTTCCTCCTGGCCTTTGTGTGTGGTTTAACTCATTTGGAGACATTCTCGAGATCCTTGAGCAGAGAAGGTGCTTGGTCTTCCAGCAACCCTTCACTGGAGAAATCAGTATTTCTGGAAGCTTTTGGAGCTGGCTTGCCTGCTTCCTGGTTTACTCTGCCCACTGAGCTCATTGATTTGGTCTCTAGGTGGGCATGGAAGGAACCAGACTCAAGTTGAGTCTGTCCCTAAGAGGCCAGATCGGGTTCTGGCTCCACCTGTCAGGAAGGAATTCTGGGGTAAGGGGGTGCCAGTGGATTCCTTGGTCATGGCGGCAGACACTAAGAAGGAAGTTGCTGAACAAAGTTAATGTGTTCTTGCCCCTAACAAGGATTCTAGGGCAATAGACCAATTTGGGAAGTGTATTTACGCGTCAACGACCTTTGCTGTTAGGTCGCTGAACTATTTGGCACAATTCACTAGGCCACAAAGGGACTTTTTTCTATTGCCTTTAATTTGGCTACCTTTCAATCCATTTCAAATTCGTGCATTAGGCTTATCTTGCATGCAGATGAAGGTGCCTCAGTGGCATTGGGTCCAGGCATATCCATTAGGAGGCTTGCCTTGATGTTTGTGATTTTTTGCTGAGCCTTTCAAGTCCTCATTTGTCAATGCACCCTTTGACGGTAATTCATTGTTTGGCCCAAAAGTGAAGGACACACAAGTGAAGGATACACACTGCAGGTGTGAGAAGGATGGAAAGACCCTCTCTGCATTGGGTGTATGTTTTTTGACCCCTTTAAAGATTTTTTTCTAGTAATCAAGTAAGCGGTCAGAAGATGTGGTTCAGAAAGTGCCAGGGTCCTTTCCAGGACACGCATGGAGATAGTGCCTCTAGGGGCAGGGGGGAGCTCTAATGGACAATGATGCCCCTGCTGCAGAGGAGGCCTGCAAAACCAAAAAGCAATTGTTCACCTATGGAGGCAATCTGTGGTAGACCATCCCTGCACCAGAGTCTGGCTAGAGATAACAGATAATTGGGTGCATAGGATTATTTGCAGAAGTTATATAATTCCCTTTACTCTTCCACCCCCAACTGTATGCAAAATTCTGAATGTTTCACCTAGTCAGCGGAAAGTAGCAACACTAAAAATACAAAAGCTGCTAGAAAGTCATCCAAGAGGTCCCACTAAACTAGTTACAATCAGAACTTTTATATTTGCAGCTACGGCTAAATGTGACTAGCTACCCGGGATTGAATGGGCATGTATCCATCTCTAGTGTTTTAAGACTAAAATCTTTAGAAAGGTAAAACATGATGTTTTGGTCAATATGTTCTAGTATTTCATAGAACTAGTGTAGTAGAGGGTGAAAGTGTGTTTTATAATGTGCAGAAAGTGTGTGCATTTCAAACAAACTGTTTAGGTAAGTTATGAGATCCCATAGGGAAAAGCATAGAGAAGGGTGTTGTTTGTAACACTGTGATTGGTAGGTAATAAGCTGACATAGCAAACGGAGGGAGATTTAAACATGGTGTATTGAATGTTTTTACTATCTGAGGAAGTCTTGAACTTTACAAGACGAAAGTGCTTATTCAGTGGAATTGCTTTTATTTTTGGCTTAAAATTTTACATTAAAGGCTTCGTTCCTGCTGAAAATTTGTGGATCTCATTTTGGGGTTATATGACTTTGTTTTTCTGTTTAGTTTGTTGGGAATCCATAACTTACTCCAGATTGTTTTTAGTGCCAGAGAAAATGGGACTGGAGACCAATTTTGTATCTCAGCACTTTGAACAAGTAAGCTATACCATGCAAAGTTTCAGTTTCAGATGGTCACGTTTCACTCCATTCTATTCTCCTTGATCAAGGACGATTGGATGTGCTCAGTAGACCTTCAGGATGTGTACTATCACATAAAGATGAACAGGCAATCCAGAAGGTATTTACTGTCCTGGCTGGGAGCCAGTCACCATCAGTTCAGAGCATTGTCGTTTGGCCACACCACAGCCCCCAGGTTGTTCAACAAATGCATGCCAGTGGTGGCAGCTTACCTGAGATTGTGGGGATTCCGAGATTTTCCATATCTGAATGACTGGCTCATTACCACACCGACCAGCCTTCTACTGACAAGAGCAAGGGATCACATTCTTCAGATTTGTTCTCATCTGGGGATAACCATAAATTACAAGAAGTCTCAGTTACAACCAGCTCAAACTTTAGAATTCATAGGAGCAGTCTTTAACACAATATCTGTGACAGCTTCTCCTTATCTCTGAAGAGTACAGAATGTCCGATTCCAGGTCAGGAAAATAATTCACAGTACCAAATTTCCGCCCGATTTTGATCCATCAAGCCTTGGTCAGTGTCAGCTGCCGTAATCTTAGTTCCTCAAGCAAGATTTCATATGAGACTTCAGTGGAACACAGTGGTTGATTCTTTACTAGCGCATGTCAGCACAAATAAGAATCACTTTGGCATGCAAGAGATACTCTGGTGGTGGATTCAGTCAGATCAGGTTCTACAAGGCCGTCCTTTATTTTTCCGCAACCTAAGGCCATAGTGACCACAGACACTTCCCCGATTGGGTGAGATGGGCCACTTCCTGGGGAAACGGTCCAAGGCACTTGGTTCCCCCGAGGAGCCCAATTTGCATATCGGTGTCCTAGAGATGAGAGCAGTGCTCTTAGGATTGCAGGCCTTCCAAGACGTTCTCCCTTTAGGGAAATTGCGATTCAAATAGACTATGCCAGTAGTTTGGTACATCAGCAAACAAGGAGGTACAAGTTCTTACCCATTGTGAGAAGCACGGAGAGTATGCCAATGGATGATCTCATCCAACCACTTTCTCATAGCATTGCACATTCTGGGGAAGTCCAGTGTGATAGACAAGTTGAGCAGGTCCATTCTTCTACCTCATGAGTGGTCTCTCAACATGAAAGTTGCAAACTATTTTCCATCAGTGGGGCCAGCCTTGCTGCAATCCTTTTTGCTCTTCCCCTAAATAACAAATACAGCAGCTACTTTGCCCTAATCATCCCTCTGGGGGAATTGCCAAGGGATGCTGTACTCCATGATTGGCCCTTGGTTTACTTTATGCTTACCCACCAATTCCTGTAATTCCAAAATTCCTATAGAAAGCTGTCTGGTTGAAGATGGCCTCATCTGCTTTACCAGCCTTGGATTCTGTATCTGATTCCAGACCTCCAGTCTCGCCCAACAGGCATGATTCATCTGGATATCTCAAACCTCAAGCTGACGGCATGGTTTCTCCAATTCCATTAATAACCAGTCAACCAATGTTCCAGTCCCCTCTCAGTCATATTTTGTTTTCGCATAAGCCTTCTACAAGAAAACTCTACATAAGTAAATGGCAAAGGTTTGTTTGCTGGGCACGACAAAAACTCGTTGAACCTTTCTCAGCTTCTGTACACAGTACACTTGAATTTTTATTCTTTAGGGAGCGGCGGTTAGTTTTAGGCAATGGCTGATCAGCCTAAGTCAGTTTTCAAAAAATGCTATCACTGGCTGATAGTCACACTCTGTGTGTAATCTGTTTGGGAGTGGCTTATTTATCCATCCAATGTACAATTTGTGCAGGCTTCAACCAGAGGGCCCACAGGGATAGGAAGCCCAAATTGGTTGCCAAGGGTCTTCTCCCTGCATCCATGCTGGATTCTGCCACAGCCTTTGGCTCTGGTACTCCCGCCCAACCACCCACTCAGACAGGGACTCAAACTCCCGCTCGTGCTGGTGTGGGGGAGGGGAAAAAAAGCAAGAGAGAGAAAAAGACAAGGACAGAGAAAGATGCAAGGAAGAGGGATAGGCCTCACAAGAGGTCTCCGGATAGGGAACCCTTCCTTAGTCCACCATCCAAGACTTTGAGGCCAGCTTCTCCTAGGCTCCGTTCACCCCGTTTCTCGCCGGAGCTGATGGAATCTTCTGATCAGAGGCCTTCCTCACCCTTGCTTCGCAGACCAACCAGATCAGAGTCGATCGGACTTGGACATGGACAGGATGATGTGGAGATTCATTCAGACCCAAATACAGATGGGAGTCTTGCCAGGCCCCTCTCCCTCTGGAGGGGGGGACCTCCATGCCATTCTTCCGTCCCATTTCTCCTTCCCCGATCCGTGTGGCTGCTTTGGGATTTTTGGATTCGAGACCTTTTGGAGCTGGTAGCTTGGCGCCGACTGTTCCTCCAACCTCGACTCTGGCCATTACCTTGAGTTCCTCGGATCTGGCTAGTTCGGATCTGAGCGACTCTCGGAGCCATGGACAGGGAGTTAGACCTGAGGGAATGGATCCATCTTCGGCTCCGACCTTTTCGGATACGAACCGTTCCCTTGGAGCTCAGGCTACCCTCACTTTGGACCCGGGGAGAGCTTCTTCCTTGCTGGGTACCAAGAAGGTGCGCTCTCCTTCGGCGTTTGAAGTGGTGGAGAGAGAGTTCTCTCCCAGGGATTGAGACCTCAGCCCATCTCCCCGGATTCCACCCAGACTCCACTGGATTTGGCAATGACTCCCTTCATCCTGTCTCACGGACAGCCCGTGCCAGAGGAGCCCCCAGGTTATTCCTTGAGGAACCCCCAGCGGCTCACGAGTACTCTTCATAGAGTCCCACTGAAGAGGGCCCTCGTAAGCGCAAGTGCAAAAGGAGGCACTTGGACTCCCTTGAGTCCCTCACTACGGACACGGACTTAAATGAAGGAGGATGTTCCCCCAGGTCACCTCCCGAAGAGATCTCCTTGGATCATGGAGGTCCTCTGCCATGGAGATCCTCCACCAGAGGGGAGGTTGGTCAGCCCCAAAAGTCCGTGTTCCTGGAGGCTTTTGGCACGGCCCCATCTACTTCCTGGATGTTCCCACCAGCGGACTCCTTGGTGGACCTTATCACCTTATGGGGATGGAAGGAGCCTGACACCGTAGAGCCCATCCCCAAATGCCCTGACAGGATTCTTTCTCCTCCCACTGACAGACCAACAACAACAAAGGGGGACAGGATCGATGCCGACCCAGAGGTAGAGGGGGTCCCAGGAATTTCGGGTCTAGGGAACCTTTTTCTGACAGGCCCACGCAGCAGCCCTGAGGGGTTGCCGGACTGTCTTACTCTGGAGGCAGTCGGGGGGAGATTGTCCTTGCACCCAGCGGCATGGGAGTCCATAACTGCAGATCGTTGGGCTCTACAAATAATATCCAGAGGCTACACTGTCCCATTTGTTGCCCCGCCAAGTGCTAAAAGACGCCTCCCGGATGTCCCACCCACACACAGGGAGGCCATAGCTCTAGAGGTTTCAAAGCTGCTTCATAAACGAGCCATCGAACCGGTCCCCCTCGACCAGTCCGGATTAGGCATTTACTCTAGATTCTTTTTTAGTGCCAAAAAAGACTGATCTCAGGCCCATTTTGGATCTGTCAGCCTTGAACCTGTCTTTTGCCAGGCAACAGTTCTGGATGGTCACCCTACAGTCCATTCTACCTTATCTCAGAGAGTGCGACTGGATGTGCTCGTTAGACCACCAGGATGCTAACTGCCATATCAAGCTCCACAGAAGCTCCAAAGGGTTTCTTCGCTTCCGGCTGGGAGCCAGTTACTTCCAGTTGAGAGCTCTACCCTTTGGTCTCACCACAGCCCCCAGGGTGTTTCCAAGGTAATGGCAGTAGTAGCAGCAGCTCACCTGAGGCTTCAGGGAATTTAGGTATTTCCTTACCTGGACGACTAGCTCTTAGCTGTGTCCACCAAGCAACTTCTTTGTCTGGCCCGAGACTAATTTCTTCTTTTAGCAGATCGGCTGGGGATTAGTCGGTGTTCACAAATCCCTTTTGCAACCAGTACAAGTTCTAGATTCTATCGGGGCGCTGATAGACACTTTGCAGCTAAAAGTCTTCTTAACGCCAGACAGGATCTTGCACCTCCGGTACCACATCGCTGTAATTATGGACCTCAAATTTCAAAAGGGGAGTGATGTTCTCCGGGCCCTGGGCTACATGGCTGTCGTGATCTCTCTTCTCCCTTGTGCACACCTTCACATGCGGGTCCTTCAGTGGACTCTAGCTGCCCATGGAATTTCCTTTAAGGATGTCACACCTGCAGGACATCTCTTCTTTGGTGGCTCCACTCGCAGGATGTTGCAGCGGGACACCTTTTCATGTCCTCTCCAGCACAAGCCACAGTAATCATGGACGCCTCCCAACTCGGGTGGGGGAACACTGTTCGGGAAGGACGGTCCAAGGCACATGGTCCTAGATAGACCAAGTTGCACATAAATGTTCTGGAGATGAGGGCAGTGCTTTTAGCACTGAAAGCCTTCCACACTGTCCTTCCTCTGGGTACGATTGCAATTCAGTCAGACAATATGTCGGTTGTCTGGTATATCGGCAAGCAGGGGGGAACCAGATCTTATCCCCTGTGTCGCGCAGCTATGAGAGTGTGGGAGTGGGCGATTTTCCACCGGTCGGTTTCTGATCGCAACGCACATCCCAGGACGCTCCAACATTTTAGTGGACAGATTGAGTCGGGCTTTTCTGTTGCCATATGAGTGGTCTCTGAAACGGTCAGTACCGGAGGAGCTATTCCTTGCATGGGGGAAGCCTTGCTGCGATCTCTTAACATCTCCTTCCAGCGCGAGCGAGTTCTTCGCTCTGATTCCCTCACCAGGGGATGCCTTCAGAGACGCTGTAGTCCATGTTTGCCCCCCCCCCCCCGGGCTACTGTATGCTTACCCACCATTGCCTCTCATTCCGAAGTTTCTTCAGAAAGCTTGCCGACTAGGGTGCAAAGTGATCCTCATTGCCCCATTCTGGCCTTGTCAGGTGTGGTTCCCCTTCCTCTGGTCTCATGTTCTAGCTCCTCCTTGGATTCTGGATCCTTGCCAGAATCTAATCTCTCATCCCTCTGGCACTTGTCCGCCCAACCTGGACAGCCTCAGTCTGATGGCTTGGCTGCTTCAATTCCCTTGATTGCCAGGATTCCCGATCTTTCATCTTCGGTAAAAACTATTCCGATGGCATCCAATAAGGCCTTCCCTAGGAAGATCTACCGCAGCAAATGGAAACTTTTCTCTCTTTGGGCTTTTCAGAGGAACATAGATCCCTTAACAGCCTCTGTTCCTGCAGTGTTGGATTTTTTAGCCAATATTTTTCAACAAGGGGCTAGTTCCTCTACGGTGAAAGTGCAACTGGCAGCTCTGTCTAATTTCCATGTCGGTGAAAACATGAATGCCCTGTTCTCTGAGACTGTGAAAGGCCTTTCTTAAAGGCACCTTTCTTTTATGCCGTCCAGTTAAGGACTCCGTTCCTCCTTGGGACCTTACCTTGGTTCTGCAGACTTTAGTTGCTCCTCCCTTTGAACCTGCAGCATCAGTAGATTTGAAGTTCTTATCCTGGAAGACAGCCTTCCTAGTGGCCATTATGTCGGCTAGGAGGGTTTCTGAGATTAAAGCTTTGTCTGCTGTGCCCCCTTACTTGATCTTCCATAAGGATAGGGTGTCGCTGCACACGAACCCTTCCTTTTTAACAAAAGTAGCTTCTGAATCAAACATTAATCAAACAATTAACCTACCTGTTTTTTTACAAATTTTCAGAACAAGGGTGAATATAAGCTGCATTTGCTAGATGTTCATAGACAGCTTTGTTTTTATTTACACAGAACAAAGCCCTTTCGTAAGTCTGACCAGTTATTTGTGATTTGTGTCCTTCTCTAAACCCTTTCTGGACAAAGTCATCTCAAAGGTTTCCTTAGCTAGATTACACAATGTATTTTGCAAATTTGTAAAGACAAATGTCTGCCACCTGCCTGGTCCTGCTAAAGCTCATTCTACCAGATCTATGGCAACTTCTGCTGCTTTTTGCTCTAGGATTTCAGTGGATGATATTTGTGCGGCAGCAACTTCGGCAAGGCTGCATACTTTCATTTCTCATAAGTTTGATTTGATCTCCAGAGGGAGAGCATCCTTCGGCTCGGCGGTGCTCAGGAATATCCTTCCATGAGGGCCTCCCAGGAGTTTTAGTAGTTGGGGACTTTCTCTCACAGGTTGTAGATAAAATGAAATTAACTACTACAGATAAAGAAGTTACGTACTCACCATAACGTTCCATCGGAGTAGTTATACTTCATTTTTCTGCAACCATTCCACCCTCCTTCTCCCGAACCTGTTCTAGGTTTGTTATAAAATTGAGTTGCTGATTGGCTGAGTAGCCAATCTGAGGGAAGGTAGGAGATTGTTATGGGTAAGGGGGAGGAGCTTGGAACTCTGAGCAGATGCTTGAAAAGTTGCCGGCTCTGATCTGTTGTGGATCCGAAATACATATAACTACTCACATGTAACGTTATGGTGAGTACATAACTTCTTTTTTTTCGAGGGCTCTGACTAAAATGCTTTATCTCTGTATTTTTCTGCGATAACTTTGTGTATACGTTTTTTTTCTCTAGAGATTTCTCTTCCCTTTATATCCCTTCCTGATTAAAAAAAATAGTTAAGCTATTTAGATTCCATTATTGCTGTCTAAAGTTCTTGTTTTCTTCTGTTTTTTTTTTTATAAGTAGTGTCTTTTCTGTCATTTGTGTTAGTGTAGTTAACCTCGTCTGTAGTTGATCTTTCTTGGATTTATTGGATAGGACTTTGTTTTTGTTGTGGCTGACAAGGATCAAGGCTTCAAAAAGTATGTAGCCTGTGGACGTTAGACTCTGTTGCAGGATCCCCACTCCCTTTGTTTACTGCCTGGGAGCGGCCCATTTGGATGTAGAATGCATGTCTTGTGTCTTTTGGTACAAGGACATTGCAAGGATATAGTGACAAGCTGGTGCTAAAAGGCTTGATTCTCACCCAAGTGGGAACTTCTTTGCAAATATCACTTCCACAGCCATCTTCTTGGGGTTCTGCAGCAAAACTACAGGATAAACCAAAAGCCCCCAGAGGGGAGAGAGAGGCAGAAGTCAGAAGAGGGGAGAGAGATGAGTCAAACGAGGGGAGAAGGAAAAGGGTTTGGCTAAAAAAAAAAAAATGGAGAAGGCTTGTAAAAGGTCTCCAGCTCCATCTGAACCATTGGCTTTGGCACTTGACGTTTCAAAGGCAGTCGGATCTGTTCTCTATAATCTCCTCCTGTCTTCTCACTGGCACCAGTGAGCACCCAGCTCTATTCTCCATTTTATGCAGGAGAGTTGTTATTTGAGGCCACCATCAGTGGCTTTGAGATGCTTTTAGTCATCGAGTCGCCTTACTGAAGTGGACATTGACAGGATGATGTGGTGGTTCCTCCAGATGCAGATCAAATTAGGAGTTGTGGAAGACCGACTTGGATGATGGGGAAGGGTCCCACAATTCCCCTCTGAAAGAAGTCCGCTTTGGTGACCTTCTGGAGTTGACTAAATAGTGAGGGGGTTGGTCCAAGATGCATCCCCTCCCTCCCGAGTAGTCTGTGTTCCTCAAGGCCTTTGGCTCTGGCTCTTCTACCTCTTTGGTGGTGCTGCCTGTTGATTCCCTTGTAGACTTGTTGGCTCAGTGGCCTTGGAAGGATCCTGATGGAGCCAGTCCATAAGAAATTAAATAAAATCTTAAGTTACCCCAAAGGACAGACACTGGAGCAAGGGTCTCCTGGCAGATGCCATGGTTGTGGTGGCAGCCACAAAGAAATCTCTTGGAAGAGATTACATGTGTCCACCCCACCAACAGGGAGTTAAGGATGTTGGACAGGTTTGGGAAACTGATGTGTGTCACTGATTTGTACACTTAGAGGACTGAACTACCTTGCCCATACCGCATGTTTTCAGAGGAATTTGATCAAGGAGTTGGCCAATTCCCTCTCTGGTAGCCTACCATAGGACATTCAAAAAACAGCAGAGTCCCAGTTGTCCTCTCTCTCTCTATAGTTAATTTACAACGTATCCATGCATCTACTTTCGAATGCAGCTAGTAGTACGGCCAGATAAGGAAGGCACTGGCATAGCCATCTGTAAGCATGCCTGTATGCAATTGAGACTTATAAGCCTTCTGCAATACCCTTTTGATGGTTCTACACTTTTTGAACCAAAGATTGAGATGCTCACCTGGACTGAGCAAGACAGCAAAAGTCGGCCATTGTAATCAGCTTCTCCACCCTGCAGAGGACTCTCTAAGAATCAGAGAGGGCTGAAGATGATGTGATTCAGAAAATATCTGGGTCTTTAACAAGACACTTCTGAGGACAGACCCTCTTGGAAAGGGAGGATTTCAACAGACGTCTTCTTGATGCAGAGGCAGGCCACAGAATCTGGGATTTTTTGGTCCTTTTTGAATTCGTAGCACTCTAAAGGGTTGACTGATGTTACACTCTGGAGGCAGTCAAATGTAGACTGTCCCAATATTCTTGCTCACTCATAAAGGACAATCGTCACATCATTGGTTTGGAGATGAGAGCAGTTCCCCTACCACTGAAGGCTTTTCAGGACTCACTCCTTGTCTGTATGAAAGTAACACTTTCAACATGGCAGTAGTCTGGTTCATCAAAAATCAAGGGGGAACATACTCTTATCCATTTTGGTGTGCGTCAGTCAGTGGGCCATGTCTTTCTGCCAGTTTCTAATAGCAATGCATGTCCCAGGGACTTCAAATGTTATAGTGGACAAACTAAACCAGTCCATTCTTCTGTTTCACTTGTAGTCCCTCAGGCAGTGGTGACTGGGTCCAACCTGACCCTACTAACTTTAAAAAGTAAACCTTATTGCACTGACTGTGCATTCTAGCAGCTAAACTATGGGACTCCATTCCTTTCTCGGTCTGAGGCATCCACAAGTACTTCGATTTTCAGACAACAGCTCTAGGAACACTTCTTCACCCAAGCGAAGTGCAGTTGCACTCACTCAGGTCATGTTAAAAGAAACCTGCAGTTCTCTTATACACACCTTTAGCAGTTCTCTTATACACCCCTTTATCCCTGTTTCATCCCTGCTTATCTCATCTTGTCATCCTCTTATTGCCTGTCTCTCCTCTACTTTACTCTTGTTTGCATCTCTCACCTTTCTGCTTTGTACTCCTCTTTACTCTGCATGCCTCTCTCACCTCTTCTCTATCTTCTCCCCATGGTATCCGTTCTTGCGACTATTCTTACTTGCCTCCTCTGATGTTCGTGTTTCACTGTTGCAGTCATTACTCTTGGGTTATCCTGCTGGCAGGCTACCTGCAGTCGGCCTGAATTCCAAGTCCTGGTCCGGCGTCTGTTGCTGTCACCTCTTCCCTGACGTCAGTGCGCCAGGGGTATAAAAGATGCAGCCAACACCATTTTCTTCAGTCTTTCTTGCCGCGGGGTGCCAGAAGCAAAAGCAGTTCGCAAGTGCCAGTCGGACGACTCCTGAGATTTTCAAATCTGAATTTCAGAACCAAAGTCTTAATTAAAGCTAAGTACCCCGTTGGGGAAAATTTTTTTTTCTTGCTCCAGACCGATGTCAGAAGACGTTAACAATTGTATTTCTTGTGGGAAGGAAATACCGCATAAGTATTTTCACTCTTACAGTATTCCTTTCCTAGGCCCTGATCACAACTTTGCTAGCTGTCGGTTTTGTGCTAGATTTAACCAACACACTATTAAGCGTCAGTTCGATTTTGCATTTCATTACTTTGGCCGAAGATTTAATTATATAATGCCGTCGGAGCAGCCGACTACCAGAATTTACAAAAACGCAAGGACAAGGAAAAGGATAGGCAGCAGAGGTCCAAAACTGGCTACGAGGCCTCTGTTAGGCCAGTCATCGGTTCGCCGGTTCTCAGTGAGGCGCTTTCGCAGCCCCTGGCGCCTGCTACCTCAGAGCCACAGGCTGCTTCCGACTCCCACGTGGGGCCTCTGGATACTCAAGGTATTGGACACTCTGAAATCGTTCCCTCAGATGGGTCCGGAGCCGATGAGCAGGCATCGGCTTCTGGGGGTGTCTTCAGACCTACAAAGTTATATGTTAAACCATCTTCAGCTTCAAAGACAAAGACTAAAGCAGCTGTAAAGACAAAGAAACAAGTATAGCATTCCCCTACTCAGACTTCCATGCCTAAAAAAACAGATGCTTAAAATGGCCGAAGACCTAATTACTTTGATCAGGGGTTCCCATCCCCCCCCTTGATAAGAGGCCTAGGCAAGAGACTGAATATGATTCTTCTGATCAGGTTTTTATTTCTTCTGATTCCACTTCTGAACAGGATTATGCTATTCCTCCCTATGAGGGCTCTGATGCTGAAGAATCCATTCCTTCAGCCTCTCCTCCTGAGGATTATTCTTTTGGGGAAACCCTGCATACCATGAAGGAGCATTTCCACTGGGAGAGCCAAGATTATTCTGAATCTAAGAAAAGGCTCAGACTTTCTGTTACTTCCTCAGCACAGACCCCTTGCTATTCCACATGTTGTAATCATTGTATATGATGTATTTTCAGAGTCCGGCCTATCCCCTGACTCTTTACCACGTGCTCCTGCTAAGCCAGACAGATGGATACTACAGGGTCCCGGACTCTCATAAATTCCTATATAAAAACCCCGCTGCTGACCCAGAAACTATATCACAGGGTCCCAAAGGGGTCGAAACATCCACTGCAAAAAACCCTGTCCCCTCTGATAGGGACACTGGACAGATGGGGCAAAAAAGTATACACTTCTGCTACCTTGGCTGTAAGGCCTTTAAATTGTCCGTTTCATATGCTTAAATATCAGCAGTACTTACTGTCACTGCTTAAACAGAAAAAATGTTGACAAATTTTGAATGTTCAGACAAGGAAATGCAGGATTTATTGCATGCAACTGAACAAGTGGGAAAGCATACTTTGCAATGTGGTTATGATTCACTTGGAGGCCTCTTGCAGGGCCGCTGTTGCAGGTTCTGTTTATTAGAAGGCATGCTTGGTTAAAGGAACAGAATCTGCCTGATCATGTTAAAGCAAAATTATTAGATGCCCCATTACAGCATGATACTTTGTTTGGAATTAAAGCAGAAGAGGTGTTGAAGAAAATTGAGGATAAAGCTAAATCCATGGACAGTGAAGGATTTCTTACAGATACAGCCACCCAGATTTAGCAGGAACTGGCCTTCTAAAAATTGGTCCTTTCCAGTGTCAGACAGACAACAAAGAGGCAGATACAGACGTCCCAGAGGCAGATCTCCGCCCCAAGGCTCATACAGGCCTAAACAATTGGGTGCTCCTACCTCCTAAAGTGGAGAAGACACATCACAGCCTTACAGGAAACGGTCCCAATAACTTTACTCTGCCAGATCCAAGCATTTTTCTCTTGGCAGCCCCCTTAGGAGGAAAACTAGCACTTGATCAAATTGGCAAAAGATTACCCAAGACAAATGGGTCTTGAACATAGTGTCCCAAGACTACAGGTTCCATTTTCACACCCTACCAAGGGCAAAAGGCATGCCAGACCTGCCACACAACCAATAGGCAGAGGCACAAAAGCAAATTACAGCCCTCATGGACATGAGGGCCATTCAACAAGTACCACAACAAGAACAGGGGCAAGGATTTTACTCCAGACTTTTCTTAGTGCCCAGAAAGGACAAAACCTGGAGACCAATACTGGACCTGTCTATACTAAACACGTTTCTGGATGTTCCAAAATTCAAGATGTTAACTCTACAGCAGCTACTGCCCATGCTGGGCAAGAAGGCTTTGCTCGTAACTTTGGACCTAAAAGAAGCATACCTGCATGTCCCAATCAGACAATCCTGCAGAAGATACCGCAGATTTATAGCTGGCTCAATGCACTACCAATTCTCTTCACTGCTCTTTGGCTTATCTACTGCGCCCAGGGTCTTCACAAAATGCCTGGCACCAGTAATTGCATTTTGCAGACCAAGAGGAATTCAAATATATCCCTACTTGGACGACTACCTTATTCAAGCAGAGAACAAAGACATTCTTCTAAAGCATCTTGCGTTTGTAAAAAAGATTACTAGTTTGCCTAGGGTACACAGTAAACGAAAAGAAATCAAAATTAGTACCCTCTCAAGAGATAATATTCCTGGGTGCAAGCTTAAATACAACTACCCAGATGGCTTATCTCACACCAGACAAACAAAAGCAACTGACTTCTTATTTCAAAAAGTTATCAACAAAAACCCAGTAATCTGCAAGGAAAATCCTGCAGGCCTTGGGTTTCATGGCATCCTGCATTCTACTAATTCCATATGCTAGACTGTATATGAGGAAACTACAGTGGTACCTAAAAAGTTTGGACTCCGCATTGCCACAGCCTGGAGACAGTAATTATCCTCATTCCGTGACTGCAACAGGAGTTTCGATGGTGGGCACAGGCCTGTCACCACAACAAGGGTGTGCCATTCACTTTACCCACAGCCAGACAGACACTGACAACGGAAGCATCAGATTATGCCTGGGGGGGGGCCCATATGGCAGGAAAATGTATTTAGGACACATGTCCTGCAAGCCAGATGCATCTTCACATCGGTCAAAAAGAGATGCTAGCTGTTCAGAATGCCCTGACAGCTTTCAAAGACCTACTTCATCCAGGGCAGCTACTGATAGACAGACAATACTATGGTCGTGGTACATAAACAAGCAGGGAGGTACACTTTCCTACCCCTCTGCCGACAAGCAATGACCTTATGGGACACAGCATTGGCTTAAGTTCACCTGCAAGAACAATTCCTGCCAGGCAAAACACTCTGGCAGACGAACTAAGCAGAAACCTCATGGATCCCCACGAGTGGAAACTGGATCCACAAGTCTTCAGCATGATAACAAGGGAATGGGGATGCCCAGACATAGATGTATATGCCTCCCCTCACAACTGTCAATTACAGAGATTTTGCACAAGGATTTATCACAAACCAGCTTGGAGAGTGGACGCCCTATTCTTCAGCTGGAAAAGTCTAACAGTATATGCTTTTCCTCCACTGCCTCTCCTTCCCAGGGTACTCCTAAACGTTAGACAAGAGGAAGCCAAAAATGATACTGATTGCACCAGACTGGTCATGCCAGCACTGGTACCCGATCTTAAAGAGCTCGTCTCAAGGTCCAGCATGGGTATTGCCTCAAACTTCTCACTTGCTGACCCAACAAAACAATCAGATCCTGCACAGCCAATTCAGGACCTTAAATCTGGCAGCATGGCGGATAATGTAGTCATTCAGAACACTCCACTTTCAAAGGCTGTTATGGATGTTATCTTGGAGGCCAGGAGGCCCAGCACCAGAAAATCTTATGCAGAAAAATGGA